>NC_137436.1:5410000-5860000 GCF_964374335.1 Astatotilapia calliptera
TCTTAGGTCTGGAATTTGATTAGGCATGCTGCTGTGTTTGGCATCAATGTCATGTTGCATGACCCAGTTCTAGCCAAGCTAATGCTGCCAGCCAGATGGCCTCACATCCAACTCTAGAATACTATATTTTACACTATACTGGGAAATTTGTGGTTGGTTCAGTGACTCCAAGGTGCCCAAGTCCTGTGCTTGCCCAAGTTCTCACACTTCCACCACCATGCTTGACAGTTGGTATGATGTTTTTGTGCTGTGTTTGGTCTTCACCAAATGAACATGTGGACAGATAGTCCCACTTTGGTGTCATGATTCAACTATGCAAATATAAGCTGTGCTGCTTTGTCCCCACAGTTGTATTATTGAAAGGTCCCTACCTTGCACTATAAAGCACCTTGAGGCAACTGTTGTTGTGATTTGGCACTGAACTGAACTGAATCGAATTAAATTAATTGAATATTCTTTTAGAGAGGTTTTTCCTGGCAATCTTTCCAAACAAGTGATGCTAAATCAGTCTTTTTCTAAATGTACTGTCTTGAATGTTTTACAATCACTAATATGGTTTTCACTGCAGAATGACAGAATTCAAATTGTAAGTGGCCTTAGAACATTTCCCAATGAAAACAGAAATTATACATTTCCATTCATAATAGATATTTTCTAAGACCACCTTTTTCAGAGATTTTCCATTGTACTAGGCAAAAGCAAAAGCTTCTTCTGTTAAGAAAATGGACATCACGTAACTAAAAATATTACTCTTGTCTCTTGCCCACGTTGGAAACAATTACCAGCAAAACTGGACTTTATAAACCCAGTTAGCTCCACCTGTTGTATACTTCATCTTGAGCTTACTGATGTCAACAGCCTTTCTTATTAACACCAACACTAAGACTCCTACTGAGAGTGCTGGCTCATGGCCTTATTCCCATCATATAAAACAAAAATTGATTTAAAATCACAGACTGTTCCACGAGTCAGTGCTTTATACACTAGTCTGTCCTGATTTCACTTGGATTTGACCTTCAGAATAACATTGTAAAGCTGGCACCAACAAACAGAACACTGTAGTCATTGAAGATGTCTCATAATCTCTCCAAATAAAATAAAAAACAAAAAACAAAACACATTACAGGTACAAAACACTGCTTGACTGATCTCAGAAGCAATAAATTGCTTCTTAAGATTCATCGTTATGAAAGTATACACTTACAATTTCAAATAAAATGCCAGAAAATTCAATCAGTCTACCAGTATGTCTGATACTATGGAAGACACATCATCTTGAAGTGACACTGCCTCTGAGAACAAGATTTAAGCTCAGTTCTCAATACTGGACTGTTATTTGCACAATTAGCAATAAAGTACTAGTCTTCTTAACATGTACAGCATTAATGTTCTTATCACAATTTGACCTCAGAAAAAAAATAGTCAGTAGAGACAGTAAAAACACCTTACATTAAATTTTAAACAAAAGAAAACAAAAAAATAAAAGAACATTTTATACTTGCTAAGCTTCCGGGGAAATTGGCCTGTCCAAAATGCATTACTGTGTCATCTCACTGAAAGCACTGTGATGAATATCATTCCGGTATGTGAGGGAAAAAAACAATTTCTATTAGCAAGCAGCTTCGACGGCATAGAAAAAAAGTCATCCAGCTGGCTGAGCAGAGCTCTTCTCTGTCTTTGCTTTCCTCTAAGGTGCACTGTTCAATAACCCTTCATTAGTAAATTAGATGTTATCTTCTCTGACTGGATCGATAAATTATCACATAACAAGATGCTGGACTTTGATTTGCATTGCTCGTTTTGACAGCACGTAACAAACTAATTATTTCTGATGGACTCTTTGCTACATGTGACAATTTGGGGAAATGGACTGGGGGCATTTTTCTAACTTGTAAATGCTCACAGGGCTAATACACAAAAAACAAAAGCAATGACACGGTCGCATTAAAAGCTACAAGTAGACATAAAGCCCAGAAAAGCCAGTGGCGCCAAGGCTGATGTAAAGACATCTTCATTAGGACACATCAGCCAAGATTTAATCTCTGTCTAGTTCCTAGAGTGGTTTCATTGGCTTTAAAAAAAATGGGACATAAAAGAAGATTTGTGCATTTTGTTCATTTTATGTTATTATTGCACTGACCTATTCAATTCATAGACTTAGATTTTATTTTGAATATGCTTTAATAAGCATTTTCCATCCTGTCCTATATTTAATTTGCAGTTACTCTGACCAGGGCTTTTTGAGTTGCTTTTTAGGTCACTGGAAGCACGTTTTTGTGTGTCCATGTTGATGTAAAGTTGAATATAGAAAATGACAGTTGTTGAAATGCCATTTAGAGTAAGGTAATGGCCTGAATCAGTAGCAAATGTGTGGAGCTGTGAAATTGAAAAGAAGGGGGTGGGGCGGTGGGCAGAGAGACAGAAAGAGTGAGGGAGAGACAGAAAGACACCATGACAACGGTTACATGTTGTTCCCTAAGAATAATAGCAAGTCTGTCTGGGCCAATCAGCAACAAATGTGTTACATTTACATAGGTTTGCCCATTTAATAAAAATTGTGCAGTTTTGCGCCACAAGTAACAGGACACTGCAACTTTATGAGGGACCTCGAGACGGGTAATTCAGCACAGTGACACGTTTTTTGACTCAATTTTGTTGTCAAAGTCGTAATACAGCGGTGAAGTTGCAAGGACAGTTTTTAAGGATGTTCTGACAGCAAGGATAAGACAGTCACCTACTGAAAAGGATTGCACTAATGATTCCTGTGCTCCGTATAGGAGGGAGAAAAACAAATGTTCACAGGACAAATGAAGAATCATGCAAATCTGACATAATGTGCATTTTAAAGGTAAAGTGCACCTTTCAAATATAATATGAAATAGTTAAGATTTAACTGACCCTGACCCTCACAATGAATGAATGAAAATGGGTCTAGTAGTAGTAGTAGTAGTAGTAGTGAATAGTTATTATTAAGAATACACTCAGAAAATGCCCTATTGTTTTGTTTGTTTTTTTGTGGTTATTAGTTTGATCATTTGTTGTGATTTTTAGTAAAATTACAATACAGCTTTGCTGCTTTTATTTTGAAGGTAACTGCTATTGGTAAATCTGTGTTTTTTTCTCCTTGGCCCTGGACATGAGCCGTCCACCGTGCAACCAAATTACTCATCTTTGTGTATGAGATAACGATTGAGTTTGCTTTTCCAGAGGAATTGAAAGCAATTCGCTGAATGAAAGAGACTACAGATGCAGATAACAGATGCAGCTGCATGCTTAGATAGGTTGGGTCTGAAATGGGGCAAACAGCCAGATGTTACAACAAATCTGACAGGGAAAATTAGTCTTTGAAATTTTGCAAAAACATGCATGTTTTGTTTCACAGTTGTTGCTGAAAATGTTGATTGAACAGTGAAAATATTTTGGGTGTTTTCACTATACCCAGAATTAACTTCGACTTATTGGTAAGGCCCTCCACAACAGTGGAACCAATTTCTGAAGTGGTCCCTTGGAAATAGAAATAGCCCATTGTTGAGTTAGTCATATCAGCCAAGTAAATTCAGATTTTTGTCTTTGTTTTTCTTTTTTCTGTCATCACATAGTATTAAACAAAACCTAAAACTAGCAATTAAAAACATTAACTCACTGAAATGGCTGAGGGGATGAATTAAGGGAGACGTGGTGTTTTCAATTTCATTTCATTCTGTGTTGTTACTTGGTTAGTTGTAGTTAGGAACTGGATTAACATTTGAGTCTTGTAATGTAGTCAAACCACGCTGACTATAGATCATTCTTCATTTTCATCAGAAAATGAAAAATACAGAAATATAAAAAAGCTTACAATGTGAGCTTACCAGACCTCTGTAGCTCCTTCCTCATCTCTTCTTGTGAAACAAAATTGATGTCATGCTCCTGTTCCTCCATGCACAAAGGAGCAGATACCTATTCCTGCTGCTTGGCTGATGCCCTACTACCACACTGTCTCGCTCTCCTCGTGTAGTGGGCCATCTCCTGGGTTCTTGTCCACACTCTTGAGACTTAGCTGGGAGACAAATGCTCTTATAAAGGCGCATACAGGTGCATCATCCTGGAGGAGCTGGACTGCCGGTGCAGCTTGAATGGTCTGCAGGTACCCTCTCATGCTACCAGTGGTTATTAAGACATTACCAAAAAAAGCAAACTACAGAAATGAGGGACAGTCTATTATTCTTTGTTATCTCTGTTTTGCATTCAAGGGAAGACAGGAGAGTGACACAGAGACAGGGTAACAACAAGGAGTGTTTGGGACTAAAGAAGGCTTCAGAGGTATGTGATAGTGAGTTCTTATTTAACTATGATAGGATGGGGGAATTCCAAAAGTAGAGGAAAAAACAAAACATGTACACTTGTAAGCTAAATGTATAAAGCATCCATTTTAAGAAATCACAGAGAGTAGAAAAGGGCTAAAGAAGAAATTAAAAAAAAAAAAACCCAACAAAAAACAAGAATGACAGAGGAAATGACTGAAAATGGTACAGATAGATGGGGGTTGAAGCAGTAGAGATCTTGTGTTGGAGAAAATGGGATTGACTGGTTGGTAAAGGGTGCTTTGGTCCCTATATAGTTACATTACTGCAGCCTCATAACGCAGGGAAGCTGCTGCCTCCACAGATATGAGGACTTCAACAGATGAATAATTCAACTGGCAAGAAGGACATATTCTTCCACAGATACAGCATATGGCATATGGATGGGTCCTTGCAAAGGACCTTAGAGACATAGTGCAGCAGGAAAGACCACAAGGTAATTCACATTGCCTTAAGATCTGACCTTACACACCCATAAAATCAGGGCTGGTAGACGTTGCTGCGTCGCTGGAAAAGACAATCTACCTTGTACTTCTTTTTAGCATTCTGTATTGTAACTAGGTCTCATTAGGCAGTTTGAAAAGTGCATCATGTTGTACAAAAGGTTTGTTAGCATGGAAATGCATGCAAAGCCCCACTGTGGGACACAAGCTTTCATTAATCCAGTCAGGAGAGAGTTAATGTGAGAGTTCCTGGGCATGCATTAGATGGCAGTTCTACTAATGGGAGGCAGGCTGCTAGGACCCTAGCCAACGGGGATTAGATAGAGAAGTGATCACAGGGAAGACTTCATCAGAAATGCTGAGGCACCAGGCACCTCATTACTACTGTAGCAATACAGCTTCAGCCCAGTGGTTCTGCTCTGCTCTCTACAGCACCACACACAGGAGCAGCTGATTCACACAGGCAGGCTGGGGATAATGTATAAGTGGTAACAGAATACACAGGAAGACTCACATACAGTTAAACTTGCAGATGATAAACAAACACATACGTAAGACACCTGTAAGAAGCAATGCTTGTACATTCTGTATAATAGTCATTTGTAAAGAAGGTAAACTTGTAATTCCTAAAGCACAAATCCTAGAATTCAGATGCTCAGGCAGATAAAAGTGTGTCTGAAGCTGAGCAAATTATCATTATCGTACTTCAGACTTCAAACGCACACAATTTATATTTCATGCTGAGGGCCATAACTGTTATACAATGAATCTGAACAAAAGAAACAGTTTTTTTTTTCTTTTAACATCAAAACACAGCTTCAAAGAAGTAGAATGCCAGCTGTCCTGTGAGGACAGCCAACATAAAAAGACAATTGTATGCGCCATCTTCAGACTCTTCTCAGGAACCACGGTTTCTTGTCAGGACACATTAATACGTTTTCTGCCCCACCCTGGTGGCTAGAGCTCATTTCTCATTTACTTCACAGCTCTGGTTCCATCATTAGCCTCGGTGGAAACACTGAACTGAACTAAAGTTGCATCGTACATAAGCCTCCCATAGAGCACCTACCACATTATTTTAGTTTTAGTCTGCTTTCAGTCGATTAAAGGTGGTGAGTTTGTGATAGACTTGAAATTGATTCAGTTAACTAAAATATTAAGTGTAAAAGCTTGATGTACTTCTACTGGTGACAGTTGCTGCATTTTCCTTGACATCAAATTTGAAAATTGAGCATATTTCTGTTCTTTTGTCACATTTTCATGAGAGGAAGAATCAGAGTTTAAAATTCCCTTGTAAATACTGACAGTTTACCATGTCACACAGTGCTCCAGACATTTATTTCTTCTAATATATTTTAATATTAATTTTTTTTAATTCTGAGCTTATTAAAAGATTTTCTTAGAGATATGTGATCTAACATTGCCACAATACAAACATGATTTAAAGAATATACCAAAACTGGAGCTTAAGCAAAAAATATATTTAAAAATGAGCTCAGTCTTAAACATCTGCAGTAATACTGATCCATATAACATTAATGGGGAACATTTTACTGCATAGTTAGTACTTTTTCTTTTTATTATTTAAATGCAATTCCCCAAAATTTAAACTTTTATGTGCGCTGTGGTGTTTCATACTTTTTTTTTTCTTTTGTTAATTTTCCTCAGAGGCAGGCTCTCAAAATATACTACAACACTCATTCTCAGCTTATGGTAAAAGTATAGAGGGAATAGTAATATTAAATTTTTTTGCTAAAAAGCCAAGAAAGTCTTGTGCCGTTCTGTAAAAGTTACTGCATGCCTCTATTTGCACCACTTGTTGCCATTTTTCCCCCCATTTATCTACCTTTTGCGTAATAAAGACAGGACCAGGGAGCGTAAGCTATGACTGCATCTGTTTTACATTTGCAAAATTATAATTTGTCTGCTTTCTTCCACCCAAGACACTATGAAGACAACAGGATGTTTATCTTGAAAGCCCTATAGCTAGCGAGCACTTTTGTGTGCTCCAGATGAGAACCGGTCTATCATGCCGTTTGCCACGTTCAAAAGAGAAAATGATTGCCAAACAGAAGCGACTGCAGGGTTATGGGCTATGTGAGTGGGTTCACAGGAGACAGGTTAGCACTGATGTGGCAGAGGAGAATTTGCAAAGACAGTATGTATCACAGAAGAGGGATCTGTTTCTCCTCTTGTCTTGGCAGCTTTTTATATCCGGCAACACTTCTCCATTAGGGAGGCCAGTAAGAACAAATGTGTTAGCATTTATACACATAAAACCACACCAAACACATAGCAGTTAGTATACACAATGCTTGTCACAACAGATTGCGGACATAAAATGATCAGTCTGCGACATCCAGATTGAGAAGCCAGGCACAATTTGCGTGAAAAATAAAGACAGATGGCTCATACAAGAAAAAATGTTAACTTTGTACAAACAGCAGGGAAAAAAAACACTGTCTTTTATCCTCTGTGGAACAAAAAAGTGTGGACCAATCAAAAGTTTGAAAGATTTAGGGACAAAAGTGGAAATGCACAGCATCTTATACGATATTGGTCAACCATAGAGAAAGAAACAACATAAAAAAAAAAAATAAAAAAACCCCCCAAAAAACAGTAAAGTGCCTCAGACACTTTTTTTAATGACTACAGAGAAAGAAGACACTGGGGGGAGATGCTGGAGAGATTATGTCTCAACTGGCTTGGGAACACCTCAATGTCCAAAGGAGGAGGATGTTGCTTCATGTGACCCAGACCCAGATGAGCAGTAGAAAATGAAAGATTGGAGTTAATAGGCATTCTTTGTTCACTTAGCAAAGTTTAAATACATTTTTGAAGATTCACCACTCATTATTTTTGGTTTTGGTGAAACTGGTTAATCCGTTATATCAGATATTTTATGATTTAAGGACATACATTTTCTTTTTCTTTCTGCACCTTTTTCTCAAAGCATTTTATACTTTGTTAGACAATGGCCATAATTGCGTTATGTTGTAAAATAAACCCACTGTTCCACTAACCCATGACTTATGAAAAAAATTCTATTATTTTTTTTTAATATGTATGAGTTTTAACTAATAGGAGATATCTAGGAGGAATTAAAAATCCATGGCAAACAGCTACGACCTAAAGAGTTTAATATACTCTTTCCTTCTTTTTTAAATTTTTTTTTCATTTAATCCCTGTAAAATGTTAAGTTTGGTGAATAGCTGAGTTTATTTAATTAAGTTATAACTATTTATTATGAAAATAATGAAAACAATCCCAACCATAATGGAGGTTAACATTGAATGTAGCCCTCCAGCCCCCTTATTTATACTGTAATTTATCCGGCTGTAATGACTTCAAGAGTTATTGTAAATTTTAATTGAAAAAAACAGACTCTTTAAACTAAGAAACTATAAGAAACTATAAAAGGAAAGTCGGGTTGTCAATGTATCAACTGATTTAAGATCTTGAGTTTAATAAACTTTTATCAAACACATTTGGCCTAACTCAAAGTGCAAACTGGGGAAAAAAAACAGAGGCTATTTCTTATTTGCATTTTTTTTCCAGAAAATAATTTAGGAATCATGTCGCTCTATATACTCTGAACCCCGTTGGAGTATGCATTACTACTGTTAGTATGTTTATAGAATAATTATAAATAACATCTCAACAAGTTCAAAACTTAAACTTATAACCACAACTTTTACAACAATATTCTGCTGTATTGTACAATACGTGTATATATTGTATTGAAAGAAATTCAGGTGTGCAGTTTTTTGTGAGTCTCCTGATGCTCTAAATCATTTCTCTTTTATTAAGGTAATGGCAGTTTTCACTCTTGAACAGCTGTGTTTAGTGGAAAAGTTGGAATAATAGTCCCCTCCCATGCATGTCATTTCAAATTGCACTCTGATTAGACACATTATATTTCACCTGTGAGTGTTTTTAATAAATAATGTGGCAGGCTCTTTAAGATAGAAAGAACCAGTTTGAAGTACACAAGAAGACAAAACTGCCATCATTGTTCTATGGCAGTTGTGTATAATCAGTGTAACCACAGTGGATGTGGCATGCATAACTACACTTTGACCATGTCTGTCATTCAAATTAGACACTGTAGATAGAAAACCACCTGTCAGCTTTAGATGGCTGCAGTGAGTTTATCAGCTGAAGAAACAACTACTTGTCGATGAGATACGCTAATGAGAATAGACATAAATATTTACTCTGCCTTTCTGGCATTATGGCCATAATTTCTCTAAAATTGTATTTGTGGAGTTCATTTATGCAGATGAATGTACATTGAAAATGAAGCTGACAAGCTAAATATCCACAGCAAGGATTTGTTTTATTCAGGAAGATTGTTCTCTCCAATTAAAGTCATGGAAATTGCAACAGTACATGCAGCAAATGCACTGACCGACTGACCTGGCATACATCTCTCTCTCTCACACACACACACACACACACACACACACACACACACACACACACACACACACACACACACACACACACACTGTGAATAGTTGCTCAAAAATTTTAGTGAATTGCCAACTATGCCCCCCATTGCGTTGATTCTCAACTTCAACCCACGGTGAGTCACCAAAATGCCAGTACATCAGCAGGCGGGCAGACAATCCACTGATCAAGAAATCCAAGATTTCAGCACTACAGCACAGCATTGAACAATATATTACACTAAAATAGAACGCTTAGCAACAGAGACTGTCAATAGAAGATTAACTGAAACTAGTAGAAAATCTTAATGAGGCAATGATGAGTACTACTCCTCAAGCTGCACGAACTGTAGCTCCTCACGAGTTGTGTCATTCGTTAAAACATAATTTGGCTAAAATGCTTTTTGAATCCTTCCTTAAATCTGACATACAGCTCGAGATTTGTTAAATGCAGCCCAGAGTTGTTAAAGCTGCCTTTCCTCGGTTAGCATTTAAATTCCTGCAAGCTAAAACTCACAAGGGAACTATTTTTTTTCTTTGATTAATTAATTCTTGGTAAATTGTTTTGTGTTTGGTGTAGGGTTCTGCTTTAAACTATATTTAGAAATAAACAAATAAAGAAATATTAAAGGTCATTACGGAGAGCCTGCACCAGATATGAGGCAGGAATGAAAGGATATTACTATGATTTGCCAAATCATAAATACAAATAAATGAGGTAATGGGTGGCATTACACCTCTCGTTCTCCTCTAAACCCAAGTCATGTTTTTATTTTCTTGTTTATTTTGATGGTTTGCAGCCACGCTGTAAAATCCAGAGGGATGTCCTTGTAGCGTGACTGTGTTAAATTAAAACCTGAGAGATACACCGGGAGAGGTGAGCTGCTGTTAGGGTCTTCTGCTTGACATGCAGAAGGAAAAGGATAGGCAGAAACTGGGGAAATTTCGCTGAAGCAATTCTCAGCCACATATTCAGCGAATCATTAATATATCATATTGCAGTCAAGATTGCTTTCCACATCAATTCATTTTTGTTTAGATATCTTGTTTCATGTGAAAGTAATCCAAAAAATACCCCAAAAGAGAAATGTAGTCATATTTTAAAAATCAGTGATTTTTTTTCACATCGCATTGCTTTGCATTTCATCACCTCTTTATTCTAGAACAATGTTCTACATGTAAACAGTGTTGTCACAACCAATTTCATGCCATTCTGTATCGTGGTATTAGATGTAAAACATAAGTCTTGAAAACAGATTCGGGTCATTTTTGAGTTATTGGTATTGTATACTGTCATTTAAATGTTAGCATTTGAGACTGGACCTAATAAAACAAACATTTGTTGTAAGAGGCATTGGTGATTCAAAATCTGTTGGGACCCAGAGCAAAGATTCCCAGGGGGCCCCTCTAACCAATGATGTCGCCACCACAAACACCAATATTCCAATAAAATGACTAAATATCACTCCAGAAATGACAGAAAACATTAATTTTGGCAACTATGCCCACGACCGGGCTGACTGGTAACAAACTGCTAATTAACTTGGCTGCTCTGTTAGCCAAGTTATAAAACGTAAGTGAATAAAAGGAATAATGTGTTGCTAGTGGAAGTTATGTTAAGTATCTCCCTCCTTAGTTAAAGCTAGATTAGTTAGCTACACTTATTTATTTTGCATTACATTTAATCAATACTATCTGCTCAACCCACTAATGTCTTTCTTTGTTTTCTGTTCTTCATCTTTGTTTCACTCCCAGAAGGATAACTCTTCTTCATTTTTGAGTGGTTTTCGCTGTTTGTTCAAAGAGAATCATGCACACCCCCCACCCCCATGTAGTCCAGGGCCCCAAGCAGTTACAACCTGTTTTGGTGGAAAGCGGTGCCTCTCTGGTGTGAGGTATCCACTTGATGACTCTATACTGGTATCATACACGACACCTGCATGTTAAATATTAGCCACAAAATAAATAAATGCAGACTCGTGTACACACTGAGGGAAGGATTTACAGTAAAGTGACAGAAGGGACAATGTCACTGCTTGCAGCTGCTCAAACATATCACCTACTTTCTTGTTTGGGACTACCCATGTAATTACACAGCTGTCACACTGTAATCACTCTAATCTCTAGTGAATCACAAGGAAATAGCATGGGCCACTCACTCATTAAGAGGCATGCCTCCTCTTCATCTGCCATGTGTTTGTTTTATCAACCTGGAGTGGTAATCTCCTTCTCTGCGAAGGAAAAAAAATAGTTTGGAAAAGAAGTAAATGTGAAAGCATCCACTGCCACTGACAGCTTGTAGGAGATCACACGCATGGAAAAACTAATCCTAGTGTAGGGATCAGCAGTTCTATACAAGGTGTCTGTGGGGAATTGTTAATCTTATGAATTAACCTGTAGTCAGGTTGGGTTAGTGCAGTGCCCACTTTTTGATGGTTGAGGGACTTTGTACAGTTTGAGCTTTGGAGGAGAGAGCTGTCAAGTTGCATTGATTAAATGCCAGCTGATGTGACAAGTTCAAAGGGAGGGCATTCAAATGAAAGTTTGCTGTCATGCTTCAGTATAAAATGACAACTCACAAACAGGCTAATAGCTGCATGTCAGTCAACTCCAAAATAAACAAAATCTAATATCTTTAAAACCGCTTGATTAATAATGTCTGTGTCATTTATGAGTTTAAAATTAAAAATTAAGAGGAATCTCTTTTGGCAGTGTAGAAGAATCCTTTTGTATCTTTTGTGCATTTTGTGTGGAGATATTTTATGGAAATTTGGAAGTTTGGTGACAGTTCATTTGCCATTTTCTGTGGTTTGATTTCAATTCACAATTTATCAAAAAATGGCAGCAGCTACAGAGTTTAGAAATTTTCTTTTTGGGAGTGCACAGTAGATTGGTAAGTTTCTAAATCCACAAAATGTAAGTGCAACTAGGGCTGGGCGATATATCAAGTTTTTAAAAAAAAAAAATCGATATATTTTTATACGAGATATAAGATGTGACAATATCGTTTATATCGATATAGTATATGTTACGTTATAATTATACTTGTGGAGCCGCAAGTTTGCCTCTCTTTTGTCTCTACGCAACGTTACTCGGCCTCGCCTCTCTCCCCCATAGCTTAACCTGCAGGCAACGACAAGATGGACACGTCAACGCGTTAACGAGCTAACCACAGGGGCTGCATGGCCTAAAATCATTGCATTTTCTCAAAAGTTGACAGCGCGCCTTATGTATGAATTCTGGTTGTGCTTGATGACCGCAAACCGATTTTATGTGGTACACAGCGCTCAGAAATCTGTCAAAAAATGTTTTAGTACGACTTTGGTAAGCTACGGAGCTGCACCGCTTGATGGATTGTTGGAGCATTACGGCTACCGAGGAGCCTCGCGGAGTGATATGTACTGTGCTTCAACGTAATATTACCGTATTGTGTGTGTATAAAGACCATAAATGGCACCTGTCAAGAGACGTGATTACTAAGAGGATTTCAAACTCCAGGCTGTCAGTCACGCAGTAGAAGTTGGGAACAGAGCAGCTGTGAAACCTGTCTCTTTGTTATTATGCTCAGCGTCTGTTAGTTTACATTTTGACTGCACAATTGTGAGCTTTTTGTTATGCACAAAAACAACATTGTTTTCTTTTATTTATGGAGCATTATTATTTAATAAATGCTCCTAATTTATTTTTGAGTAATTTTTTCATGTACATCTATGGTGTATGTTAATAAAAGTGCCTGTGTGACATCTGGGGCACAGCTTTGAATAAGAACTCTCTTTTTGTTCTTACTTTATGGCTTTAAAAAAAAAAATCGAGATATATATCATATATCGCCATCCAGCTTAAAAATATCGAGATGTGAATTTTGGGTCATATCGCCCAGCCCTAAGTACAACTATTTATTTTGAAATGAAATTTTCTGAGACACATTAAAATTGTATTTTTATATTAGGAATAGAAATATAGATAAAGATAAAATAAGAACTGTCCGAATGAAAGCAGTACTTATTCCCTACAGGAAGATTAAATGTTTTTCCTCTTGCCAATAGATGGAGATTGATGCATGTGGCTGTATATGAAAGGTGGACATAGTCAATATGACCTCATCAACTGGTATGACATACTGGCCATCACTGTACCCAAAGTAGCCATACTTTAAACTATAACACGTGTTGAAATTAATTGTACTCTACTAGTACATATCCATGCTACAGATTGTTGTTTTAAATACATAAATTCTAAAATGGGGCATTTTAAGTCATTGCTAGGCAACACAATGACGTTCTAACATATCAAATATTATTCAGTTTTTGTGGATATAAATTTGATGTTACTGTTGTGAAATTAAAACAACAGGATGCTTTTATAAGGCACTGCAAGTGCACACATGCAAAAAACATGTAATTTCAGCCTGTTGCTAGGTGGTTGCCAAGGAGCCTGATGGCATCACAACATATGACGCACAACTGAAGTTCTGTTGCATGAGTTATTGTCATGAAGTAAAAATTATATAATGCTTTTATGAGATGTTAGAACTGCTAAATGCAGGCTGTTTTAGCCCATTAATAGGTGGTTGCTTGGCAACATGATGACATTATATAGTCTGATAGATAAGAAGAATTTCTGACATATTGGTTTGGTCATTGTGCAGGAGTTGGCAGACATAAAACACACACAGACAGACTGATGTTTTGTGTTTTAACATATGTTACAATATGTGACCAAATGAAATGGAAATAGAGTTTAGGAGCCTTAACTCTTAGGAAAAGTATTTACTGGCATACATCAGTTGAGGTGTAATTTTCTCAAAATTTCTTCTTACAGTTTGACTTAAAATTGTGAGAAATCCTACTCTACTGGCTATTTAAAATATTGAAGGCTTTGGCCACTAGCTACACATTTGAGATCCAGAGTTATACCAAATCTAAATAGACTATAACGTGAAACAGATTAAACAGCAAGTAAAATCTTGAGAAACCAAGAAGCTGATACAAGTGAGTTTCAATGTATGTCCACCAAGCCTCTTACAGAGTTCAGCTTTTATCTATGCATATGATTTCTTTCAGTTGTTTAAAATCAAATATGTAAATTCAGGCTAGTATACTAGAAAATGCATAAATAACCTAAATGGTATTCATTATGTATTGAGTTTGCAGACATACTCTGCCAGTGGCAATGCAGAGACTGAAGATATTTTGATGGTCTTACTCAAGGAATTTTCTGCAGAAGAGAGGATTAAACGATGGTGAGGTTTTAAGGCCACAGATCTCCAGGGCCTCTAAGAAGTTAATCAAATGGGTTAGGGAAGTTTATTTATACGCCCTGGTGTGATGTATGCATTTCGAATGGCAATGCGGTCAACCTAAACAACCCAATGCCTGTATGAGTGCATCTTACTTTTTACAGCTGGTATTCCCCATACATTTGTATAATTTCACTTCTCACCATAGAAAAAAAAGCATACTCTTCAAAGGGGGTTGTATAAATTGATTGGGTAAGTGCTCTTTCTATTCCCTCACCAAAGCAATGTGAACACCAGTGCTTTGCATCAGAAATAGACCTTCTTTTCAGAAGTATGGAGGGAGGAAGTGGGGGGTGGAGGAGAGAAAAAAATGCCTGTATTCAAACTGGAGGCCTTACTGAATTGATGGGCACCAGGCGTGGAGCTTTTCTGCAGGGAAATCATTTGCATAATGGGAAAGTGGTTGAAGTTGGAGCTGAGAACTCTCCTCTTGTGGGGACAGTCAGTCAGTGAAGTGGAAGAAGAGAACTCCTATCTGATAGAAGACCAATACCAAGGTGCTCTGAGAGGGAGATGTATAACGGTGATATGCTCTCTTGCTTCCTGTCACCTGCCCATTTCATCTGCAAAACAATTTACCAACAATCTCTCAGACGTCCGCTGCTGATCTGTACTCATGAATTTGCTACTGAAAAGACTGCACCGGAATTGTTCTGTCTTCATTCGGCTAATGAATCTTACACAATGCAATATTTTCCAGCCAACTTACTATGATAAAAAGAAGGATGATTGATTGGAAAATTGAAATTCAGCCAAATATAATTTTTGAACACACTGCATCTTTAGAAACTCAGGCAAGCTTTAGCTTCAGTCAAATGCAGAGGCTCATTCTATTATCCTGTAAAACTCACACTTCATGCTCATTCAACCATGAGACCAACTAGTGATTCATAGCCATTCCCAGGTTAATAAATACACGAGACCTCAAATTTAGAAACAGTAGGCTGTACGGTTGTATTATATTTCTAATATTAGTGCACATAAAGAAGTGTAGCGCTCATGAAAAATGCCTTGATAGGGTGAATGCCAGTTTCAGAAGCATATAGACTGCAGAACGGAGAATGTGTCTTACTGCATGATTTATAGGTCTTTGGCTATTATGTGCAGCTTTATGATGTATGTGTTCACTTACCCGAAAGGAGGTATGTATAGTGTAGGCTAGTAACTGAGGATCGAAGTGAATGATGTTTGAGTCATGCATTTTTCATTACATCGTAGGTCTTGGAGGTGCTTGGTGGTTTGCTGTTTCCTAGAAAGAATTTCTTTCTACTTTATTTTAGAAAGCAAAAAAAAAAAAAAAAAATGGCAGTGTGAAGGAAGATTTTAGGGGATTTTAAACCAAACGTTAGATTTCACTATTTGACAAACATTTTACTTTATCTTTGTGGGTGACAGCTGGCATTCAGGTGCTGACAATTGAATATTAATAACGCAAAACCTGCAAGCTAGTTCAGGCAGAAAATTTGAGACTCACTGCAGCTGATGCTTTAAACTGAGCTTATATAATGTACAGCCTTAACTGGACAGTCTATTTAAATTGTCAAACTATTCACTGTTCACAGCTGCTATTCCTGCTGCTACAGTAGTTATTCTAAGTGTCTCTCATCTCACTGTTGCTTTTAGTTATGTTTACATGGGAACCAGTAACATTTTGACTGTAAATTAGAAAATTACAGCTATATTTTGAAATATAGATGATACATTGTATGCTATCACGCTGTACTATAGATAAAGATGTACGGCATAAGATGAAAATGTCTTTTTTTGTTATGTAAAACGTATGGAAAACTAAACAGACACATTATGACAATCTGCACATCATCTTAGCTCCACTGCGGTATGTGGGTTCTGGTATTTAAGCTCTATTCACATTTAACAAACATGTTGTGTGAATCACAGCAGAGAAAGCAAAACTAATACATTCACATTATTCAAAAGAAGGTCACTGCTTTCAACAAGATTTTCTGAGTATATAAAAACTTGACAATGGTGTGCTAACTACTGATAGCAAGAATGGTCAATATGAAACTTAGTTTGAAGTCATTCTACTGTACATTAAAAAACTCAATGTACTATTTAGTAGGCCGTTATTGTATGGGGTTTAACCTGCTTTTGCCTTCAATACTGCTTTTGTCCTTTGTGGTGTGTTATCCTACTGGATTATGTGGTCATAATGGCACAGACATGGTAAGTGACAATACTCAAGTAGGCTGTGTTTAAATGATGCTCAGTTGGTACTAAGGGTCCCAAAGTGTGCCAGGAATATTGTGCTCCACAACATTACTCATAGTGTCTCTGATATAAGCAGAGATGGGCAGTATCGCGTTACTGTAATCCGATTACTTTTTTCAAGTAACTAGTACAGTAAGGGATTACTATTGCAAAATAAGGTAATTAGATTACTGTTACTTTCCCATAAGCACGTTGCGTTACTGCGTTACTAAAACTGATTTTTTTTTGCGAGAGTGTCTCATGACAATGATGTAAGCGAGTGCGACGTTCGTGGCAACAGCTGTGTGCAGATCAACAATGGATAATAAAACGAGTGCGGCAGAGAGTATGACCGTGCAGCGTTTAAAGCGTGGAAGTACTGACCTTACTCTGAGTTTGATTCCGTAAAAAGTGACAAAAACATTAGCGTCCACTGTTCACTGCGTGGGAAGAAAACTTATTTTTACAGTGTGTAGCGCCTCTACTCAGGACCAGTACACTCTCACTTCAAATAGAGACCCTAGACATCTTACTAGGTTCAGGAGGAGGTTTTGTTTTGGGGACTCACAAAAGGAGTTGGCTTGGAAGTGAATAACTGGGACCTTTATTGCCTCAGTACCATTTATATACATATACAACACAATAACCCAAATTGCACACTAATAGTGCATTTTAAAGGTGAATACATGTAAAACAAAACAAAATAAAGACATTTAAATGGAAGATTTATACTGAACAGTATCAGAGCTCTTGGGAATGAATGAAACAGATTAAAGTGTTCCTGTTGTGAAGTTTGAATTGTCCAGTCTGAATTGTCCTTTAAAGTCGTTGAAAACCCAAACAGGTGTACTGTAGGGGAATTGTCAGTGTGCAAACCCTATTATCCGGGTAGGAAAAGTAGTGCATAGGGCTTATCTGTAATCCAGGGTTGCTTGAATCAGTTTCTCAGGCAAATCCCACAATCCGATCGCATGGCTGGCCACACCATTTCACGATCATCCAGGATCTCATTTGGGCTGTTCTCGCCGTCAGTGGTTCTCCAGAATCCTTCTAGTAGTTCAAAAAAACCAATCTACACAAACAGTGCAGAACAATCAATTTCTTTTCCCATTTTGTGTTCTTAACATGAGCTCATTAACTTCTTTTCCAAATGTATTAATCACAAATGGCATTCCCTTTAGCTTTACCAAGTTACAAGAGTTACAGTAACTTGTTTGTACCAGTATCAACAATTTTATCAAAATTATATCACAACAAAGAACATCAGCAGCTTAAACAGTAATGTAAACAGTCATAGCAATGAAAGTGACATTCATCCTTAAGGCTTACAAGAAAATGTAACTTAATTCAGTGCAAATACTATTAAACTTGAAATATGCTCATATCTATTAAGACATAACCATTCTAATATAAACAGAACTATTGCTTCTACTTGAATACCTCCCCGATCGGAATATGGCTTCAGCGGGGTGGGGTGGCTAACAGCTATTAGCAGCTAGCATCGCATCTAGCATCGGCATCGTTTAGCTCAAAGCATTCAACACTTATAACACACTGTAAAGAACAACAGGAGAAGTGAAACAACACGCCAGATTCTCATAGCTCCCGATTGGTTTTTGTTCAAAGGTTTCTGAGCTGAATCGGCTAGTGAAATACATTATCTAACTTAACAGGTAGCTAACGAAAGCATGTGACTCACCGGGATTTTCAGACACAAATAACTTGACAGACGTTATTCCCTTTGTGGTCAGAGTTCGGGGCCTAATAAAAGAGTACCTTATTAGCATTTATACGTAAAACAATCTGGTCTCATTAACCGGGTTGCAGTATTGCATACCAAGATACTTTTTCCATGCGCTCCGACACGTACTTGACCGCCATCAGAGGGAAGATCTCACAGGAAGAGAGAGGTAATACTTCCTGCGCACTAGACGCAAGGTCGTCAGAACACAAGACTGCATCACAGCGCCCCCTTGTGACAATAACAGGCTATAGCCTTAGATTACAAAAAGGGATTTTGCAGCCCTGTATTTCACATGGGTTACACTCTCCCCCTTTGACCCAGCATGAGCCCCTTCATGCGTCACGCTGTGGTCTACAGATGAACTCTCATAGTCACCTATTGTATAAAGTGCTTGGTTAAAGCTCTCTATGAGGCTCTGCGCAAAGGAAATTAAGGGATTTCCCAACTCAGGATAATGGAAGCGCCTTGGTGGTCGACGTGTCCTTTCTGACTTACGAACATGGTCATTTTTTTCTCCACTGTCAACAGTTTCCTTATGCTCCAGAGCTACCTCAGGGGTTTGTGGGTTCAGATCAATGGTTTCCGTAGCTATAGGAGCCTCTACATCAATGGACGGTACATCAATGCTGTCTTCGGCCACAGCTGATTTTTGATTAGTCATAGTTGGTAAAGTTACATCGTCTTCAGTAGGGTGTTGCTCAGCCACAACATCTGGCTCCTCTCCTTCAGCTACTTCAGGAGGTACCCCTACAGGCTCTGCAGGCAGCAAAGGGGAGCTGCCTCTGCAAGGCTCATTCTGAGGCTGAGGGTTTACACAGTCTGCTGGCGTAGCTGGTATACAACTACCCTCCGGTACTGTTTTTCCTGTTTGCTGTCGTCTCTTCGGGATTTCAAACACCTGAACCAACTTTCCAGGAATGACAGAAGACTGCCTAGGATAGACAGGTGAGTCATCTTCAGATTCTGATTGCTCCTCCAGTAACAGAGGCTGACTGCGCCTCGTTCTTGGCCTGCAACTCTTTGGCTTGACCTGGTCAACTTCCTCAGCTTCAGATAAGTCACCACAAGGGAGTAAGAGATCCCTGTGAAGAGTTCGAATAGGACCATCTCCATTCATAGGCTGTACAACATACACAGGTAGGTCTACCATCTTTTCCACCACTCTGTACATGGTTGACTCCCACTTATCTGCAAGTTTGTGTTCATTCCGAAGTCGCACGTTCCGCACTAGCACTTGATCACCTTTCTCCAAAGTTGACTCCCTGACAGTTTTGTCAAAACGGCGTTTATTCCGTTCAGCAACCTTCTGAGAGTTTTTGGCAGCGATCTGATAGCTCTCTTGAAGGCGAGCCTTCAGAGCTCTCACATACTGAGAGTGAGATGTAGGAGAGCCATCTTTAACTGGCAGGCAGAATGCAATATCCACGGGAAGCCTCGGCTGGCGACCAAACATTAACTCATATGGGCTAAACCTAGTGGTCTCGTTCTTGGTGCAATTATAGGCGTGAGTTAGTGGTTTCACATAATCGCGCCAATGAGTTTTCTCTTTGTCTCGTAGAGTTCCTAACATGCCAAGAAGAGTTCGGTTGAACCGTTCAACTGGGTTTCCCCGTGGATGATAAGGACTGGTGCGCACCTTCGTGATACCAGCTAGGGCACAGAGCTCTTTAATGAGTTGGGACTCAAAATCCCTGCCCTGATCACTAAGCAGGCGCTCAGGAAAACCATAATGCACCAGAAACTGCTCCCAAAGACACTTCGCAACTGTTGTAGCCTTTTGATCTTTTGTTGGCATAGCAACAGCGTATTTGGTGAAATGATCAGTTATGACCAGAATGTCTTTGGTGTTGTGACTGTCAGGCTCCAAGGATAAATAGTCCATGCATACCAGTTCCATGGGACGGGTTGTTTGGATACTCACAAGAGGTGCTGCTCTTTCAGGAAGAGTCTTTCTTCTAACACAACATCCGCAAGACTTAATCTTTCTCTCTACATCAGTTGCCATTTTAGGCCAATAAAATCTTGACCTAACCAAGTCGAGGGTTCTTTCCAAACCCATATGCCCCATGTCGTCATGAAGGCAAGTGAGAATGGTGGACCTTAAAGACTCAGGGACGACAAGCTGAAAGGTGACATTTTCACCTGATTTGCGGGTTCTGTAGAGGAGACCATTTTTCAGTTCCAAACGTTTCCACTCTTTGAGCATTAGTTTAAGCTCTAAGGATGCAGAGTTAGGATTGGAATTTGCTTCGCCTCCATTTTCTAACATGTTGACCACATACCCAATAATTGGGTCAGACCTCTGATGCTGTTGGAGTTCTACCTCACTATAGGTAGGTATGACAGAACAACCTAATGTTCCATCATCTGCGCAGACGTCTGGCACCGCATCGGTATGTAGAGCAAGGGACTCTACCAAAGTGATAGAAGGTAGGCTATTGTCAGATTCACCTAAGAGATGACGGTGGCACAAGACACTGAATGTGTCAGCTGTCACATCTTGTCTGTTGGGAGATGAAGAGAGATGATGGGAAGCAAATTGTTTCATTCGCTCTTTTTCTTCAAGAGAAGCATAGTCATCATCCACAGTATCATGTGGCCGCCTAGAGAGGCCATCTGCATCTTGATTGCTCTTACCAGCATGATACTTAATATTAAAGTCGAAGGTGGAGAGAGCGGCCAACCAGCGATAGCTGGCAGCATCAAGCTTGGCTGACTTCAAAACATAGGTCAATGGGTTGTTGTCCGTTAAAACCGTGAATGTGTTCCCATAGAGATAATCTTGGAACTTCTCTACAATGGACCACTTTAATGCAAGAAATTCCAGTTTATGAGCTGGATACCGCTTTTCACTGGGTGAAAGTCCTCTACTTGCGTAGGCAATAACCCTCACTTCACCATCCTGTTCTTGATACAAGGCTGCCCCTAACCCAGAGGTGCTCGCATCAGTATGGAGGACGTATGGTAATTTTGGGTTAGCATATCCAAGCACTGGAGCTGATGTCAGTTTCTCTATGATTACCTCAAAAGCTTCCTGACAAGCAGGTGTCCAACGGCTGGAAAGAGGCTCTTTAGGGTTCAAGTATCCGCTAGGACCGGATGTCACCTTTCTGCCCTTCCTGTATGGTGGGTAGCCTTTGGTAAGATCATTCAGGGGTTTGACAATTTTTGAATAGTCCTTCACAAACCGTCGATAGTACCCTGCAAAGCCTAGGAAAGACTTGAGGTCACTGAGCGTCTGGGGTCTTGGCCAGGTTTTGAGAGCTCTGACCTTCTCAGGATCGGTCTCTACACCTTTGGTAGACACAATGTGTCCTAGGTATCGCACAGAACTTTGGAAGAAGGAGCATTTTTTGGGAGAAAGTTTCAACCCATATTCTCTCAGTTGCTGAAGGACACGTAGAAGCCTGGTTTCATGTTCCTCCAAAGTGCTGGAGAACACGATGATGTCATCTATGAACACCAGAACTTCTTTCAGATTGAGGCTGCCCATACACCGTTCCATTAAGCGCTGGAAGGTGCTGGGAGCGTTGGTGATCCCCTGGGGCATACGGTTAAACTCGTAAAATCCCAAGGGGCACACAAAAGCTGTCTTGGGCTTATCACATTCCTCCATCTCAATCTGGCAATAACCAGACTTGAGATCCATTACTGAAAACCATTTGGATCCAGCAAGGGCTGAGAAAGCCTCTTCAAGGTTTGGAAGTGCGTACGCATCTCGTATTGTTAACGCATTGAGCTTACGATAATCAATACAAAGACGGACCTCTCCATTCTTCTTTTTAACCACCACAATCGGTGAAGCATAAGGGGACTCTGATTCACGGATTACTCCTGCATCAAGGAGTGCTTGCAAGTGCTTCCTCACAGCTTCATAATCATTTGGGTGGATTGGCCTGGACTTTTGCTTAAAGGGTGCTTCATCCTTTAAGTTTATGTGATGTTTGACTTTAGATACATGTAGAGCTGGGCGATATGAGATTTTTTCATATCACGATATGTTTTTTTCATTTCAGGCGATAACGATATCTATCACGATATAAGCCAAATAACTATATTTGTAAGATTTAAATGTGCCGTTGCTCACAAGTAAAATGTGAAATAATCAGCAGCTTGTTTTTATTTAAATATTTATTTCCCATAATAAGTTCAACAGGGTAGATGTACTTAAGGAACATGAGACTTTTTCAGATAAATAAAGGCAAATATTGCAAACTACACAAAAGGCAGCCACTAAAGCGTTTAAGTTTCAAAATAGAACAAACAAAACAGACTAAATTGTCAATTCCACTTAGAAACAAAATATTAATTCTAAAAATAAATCTTAGTTTGTTTTACAGAAGAACAGACAAAACTGACTAACTTTTGTCAATATCAAATAAACTGAGAACTAAAAGGAAATTCTCAATCTCTCCTTGTTGTATAGCTTAGCTTTTCAAACACTTTTAACAGTTACTTTAGTCTGACAAAAGCCGAATGACGAATTAGCGCTTCCAGTCAGAGACTGAGGCTACGTCCATGGGTACACGGGTATTTTTGAAAACGGAGATTTTACGTTTTCGTTTTAAAAAATAATCCCGTCCACACATAAAGGGAGAAATGAAGGAAAACGCTGCTATGAACATGCCAAAGCAGCAGGTGGAGCTAGATTCCTAACCGTGCCGAAATGTTGGCCAATCAGAAGTCTAGAAGCCTCGGTGGGAAAAAGTAAACAAAGCTGCGGCATAGAAGCAGAACCGAGTCGTATGTGTGGAGGGACAGTAACTGTGTGTATATGTAAGCATTTAAACACTGCAGAGAGTAGAATTAACAGTAACAGTATTGTAGAAATTCATTTCACCGAAACAATAACGTGGCGCAGTGTGACGCATGCACCAGTTTATTGTATTTCCAGACTTGCTTTCGGCACAATTTACAGTGCACGCTACTCTGTTTTTTGTCAGACTTGAAATAGCCGAAATACCTTCACACTACGGAACTTCTATGGCTCTTCCGTTCGACAATCTCTCCGGCATTGGAACCATTATCTGTTTTCTCTTCGGTCACGCTCGGTTGATTTTTCTAGTCGGCACACTCATTTCCTCCATTACCCGCTGGCTCCATTACCCGCTGGCTGTTTCCCAAACAAACACACGTGCGGCTTGGCACTTGTGCTGTACGTAACAAGTCACGCGGACGTGACGCTGTGGCTGTGATTGGTTCGGCTCTGCGCTACTTAATTTGGATTGGCTGACCTTTTTTTTTTTTTTTTGAGGACAAGAGCGGCGAAGTCTATCGCGATAGCTTAATTTCTCTATCGAGTAAAAGTTATATCGCGATACATATCGTTATCGTTCTATCGCCCAGCTCTAGATACATGTCCAAGATCCAAATCATGCTGGGCAAAAACATCAGCATAGGCACTTAGACGCTGGGTAACCCTCTCTTTCCACTCCTGCGGGAGGGGAGAATTGCCAAAGTCAAATGTCAAATCTGGGTGAGCAGGTTCATCAACTGGCTGTGCAGTAACATTACAACATTTCACAGTGTCATCATTTTTGGTTGAAATG
The DNA here is from genome assembly GCF_964374335.1 of Astatotilapia calliptera. Taxonomy (NCBI): domain Eukaryota; kingdom Metazoa; phylum Chordata; class Actinopteri; order Cichliformes; family Cichlidae; genus Astatotilapia; species Astatotilapia calliptera. Next base: position 5,434,041 of record NC_137436.1, read on the forward strand.
GGTGATTCGTCATATATCTTTGCAGGACTATGGAGCTCTGCAATGACACATCTAGAAGGCAGTGTTACGTCATGCTCAGTTTCATTTCTCACCCATATAGGTAACCTATGAGGATGCTTCTTGGGCAAAGTGACAAGACAGCACTCCACAAAAATTCCCCCTGGTAAGGTGGATGTCGTTGGCTGTTCAACAATGGCACATTCACCAGCACTGCTGGATCTGACACAGCCTTCAAGGAGGACCCTCCCTTGAGCTGGTACTACGTGTTGCACCTTGCCCTTAAGAGTTACAAAGCCATCGTTTCCGGCTAGGTTTATCTCTCTCCTGACCTCGAGTGTACGGAGGATCTGCCTGTAGCCATAGACCGACGACAAATCATTGGGATCTTTACCTTGACAATATTCGTCGTACAGAACATCAAGTGCATTTGTCCCAATCAGCACAGGCAAGTCACAGTTAGAGCGCAAGTCAGGTACTACTAAAGCAAGGCTAGAAACTAGAGCTGGGCGATAGAACGATAACGATATGTATCGCGATATAACTTTTACTCGATAGAGAAATTAAGCTATCGCGATAGACCTCGCCGCTCTTGTCCTCAAAAAAAAAAAAAAAAAAAAGGTCAGCCAATCCAAATTAAGTAGCGCAGAGCCGAACCAATCACAGCCGCAGCGTCACGTCGCGTGACTTGTTACGTACAGCACAAGTGCCAAGCCGCACGTGTGTTTGTTTGGGAAGCAGCCAGCGGGTAATGGAGGAAATGAGTGTGCCGACTAGAAAAATCAACCGAGCGTGACCGAAGAGAAAACAGATGATGGTTCCAATGCCGGAGAGATTGTCGAACGGAAGAGCCAAAGAAGTTCCGTAGTGTGAAGGTATTTCGGCTATTTCAAGTCTGACAAAAAACAGAGTAGCGTGCACTGTAAATTGTGCCGAAAGCAAGTCTGGAAATACAATAAACCGGTGCATGCGTCACACTGTGCCACGTTATTGTTTCGGTGAAATGAATTTCTACAATACTGTTAATTCTACTCTCTGCAGTGTTTAAATGCTTACATATACACACAGTTACTGTCCCTCCACACATACGACTCGGTTCTGCTTCTATGCCGCAGCTTTGTTTACTTTTTCCCACCGAGGCTTCTAGACTTCTGATTGGCCAATATTTCTGCACGGTTAGGAATCTAGCGCCACCTGCTGCTTTGGCATGTTCATAGCAGCGTTTTCCTTCATTTCTCCCTTTGTGTGTGGACGGGATTATTTTTTAAAACGAAAACGGAAAATCTCAGTTTTCAAAAATACCCGTGTACGTGTGGACGTAGCCTCAGTCTCTGACTGGAAGCGCTGATTCGTCATTCGGCTTTTGTCAGACTAAAGTAACTGTTAAAACTGTTTGAAAAGCTCAGCTATACAACAAGGAGAGATTGAGAATTTCCTTTTAGTTCTCAGTTTATTTGATACTGACAAAAGTTAGTCAGTTTTGTCTGTTCTTCTGTAAAACAAACTAAGATTTATTTTTAGAATTAATATTTTGTTTCTAAGTGGAATTGACAATTTAGTCTGTTTCGTTTGTTCTATTTTGAAACTTAAACGCTTTAGTGGCTGCCTTTTGTGTAGTTTGCAATATTTGCCTTTATTTATCTGAAAAAGTCTCATGTTCCTTAAGTACATCTACCCTGTTGAACTTATTATGGGAAATAAATATTTAAATAAAAACAAGCTGCTGATTATTTCACATTTTACTTGTGAGCAACGGCACATTTAAATCTTACAAATATAGTTATTTGGCTTATATCGTGATAGATATCGTTATCGCCTGAAATGAAAAAAACATATCGTGATATGAAAAAATCTCATATCGCCCAGCTCTACTAGAAACCTCAGGCTCAGTTTCAATAAAGCTTTTTGGAAACTTAAGGCTGATGGGTATGTATCCCAAGTAAGGAACATTTTGGCCACTAGCAGCCTCAACATCCAGGCCACTGATAGGCTGAATGGGATGTTCTGAAAGATTGGTGTTGTAAAATGAAGCGGACACTGTGGTCACTTGAGACCCAGTGTCAAGGAGACAACTGCAATTGACTCCCGACACGGTAATATTTGCTGTACATTTCTGTCCTACAAGTCCCTTGGGTAACCTAATCTGGGGTCGTGCTGCACGAGAGAGAAGATACTTTGCTCTGAGGTTCCGGTTTGGGACGTTCATGATTACTTTCAGTTCCTGGTAGTCCCTCCCCAGAAACTGATTTTAGTTTAAAGCTGACATATTCTGTTCCTCCCAGACTTGTAGTTTTTGGTTGAACTCCTTACGTTTCATTTCAACTAGTTCAGGGTTTGGTTCATTGCTGCAAGAGGGAGCAATATGACCATCCTCGCCGCACCTGAAGCAGTACCATGGGCGTGGCTTCTTAGTGGGCTTAGTCTCACTTGGGTCAGATTTCTCTTTAGGAAGAATCTTGAACTTAGGTTTGGTTTTCTTATTTGGCTTGTCAGAGTTCTGGCTTGAACTGTCAATAGCTGATGCTTTCAGTGAAGCCACTTGGGCTTGTAGCTTTGCAAGTTTCCTTTCTAACTTATGTGCATCAAAAGGCACTAGCCTATCATTAACAGCTGATACGTCTGTATCATCAGTGACATACTCTCCTACTTCAAGGGAGTTCAAATGTGCCTTAGGTTTAGAAATGCCTAAGTGCTGTTTCATTCGGCTGGACTTTGCCGCTTGCCGGTCCTCCTCAGTACGTAGCATGAGGAGCAACTCTGGAAATGAAGGTGGCTTGTCCTTCTTCTGCTCAAGCTGCAAGGTTGTGATCAAGCTGTTGTTCCAGCAACCTCTACAAAACTGTTTAAGCAGTTGGCGATCTGAATCATTTGTAGTGATGCCACCTCTTTTAATGACTTTACTCAGGGTTATCTGCAACCGCTGTAAATAGGCAGAAGGCTTTTCACCTGAGTTCTGGTTTGTGCTCAGGAATTTGGCAAAAAGCTCATCCCCATCATCAACAGTACCATACGCTGAGTCAAGAAGGCTGAGATAGTCATGGGGAGAAGCGTTAGGACCAAGGTGCTTTACAATGTTAGCAGCTGGTGGAAGAAGGCTCTCAACTATTTTCCTTACCATATGTTTGTCAGATATGGTACAATCTATGAGGTGGAATTCAACATTGTTGCGCCACGTATCATAATCAGCTTCGAAGGTAGAGCAAGGGGTTTTCCCCGAGAAGGCCCTGAGCTTTGCATGACCTTGAGAAGGCATTTCATTGTTCTTAATGACATGCTCAACTACTACTCTCTGTACTTCAGGTGTAGTGAGCTGTTCAGGTGGTAAGTAGATAGTGGTTTTTCTGTGCGAGGGAGTCACTTCTACACTTGGAGAGGATGAGTGAGAGTCATGCTCAGGCAAGTGGGTTAAATCACTGCCCAGTTTAAGAGGACTTTGATGCTCTATGATGGCTGGTTCATCTTGGTCTGTGTCACTAGTGAGCTGCAGATTCTGATTAGGCACTGTTACATTTGGCCCAACTGCGGGATCACTCTCAGTGGACTTCTTCATTCTGGCCAGCTCATCTAGTAAAACCTTCTCAAAATCTGCACCACTCAGTTTAGCAAGCCCTTTCAGTTCAGTTAGGTAAGAATGGGTTAAACATGAACCCCTGTCTGCAGCATACAGCGCAGACAGAAGCTGGATATGATGGACAACACTTGGGTTACGGCTTTGTCTTTTGCAAGGCAAGCTATCCTTAAGGAACTGGACTGGTTCACCTGATTGGAACTCCACAATGGCTGTGTTTTTAAACTGTGCCTCTGTGCTAGTTACTTTGATTACTCTTCCAATAGAACCAAACTGCCCTAAGTAATCAATAACCTCATTGTCAACCTCATCGCCTGTTAACCCTCCTACTAGGACAGAGTTAGGTACTTTGACACCTTCACTATGGATTACATCCATGTTGTCTTATTGCTCCAACCCAGAATGTCATGGACAATTGTAATGATTTGACCCAAAAGGCATGAAAGCACCAGTTGCTCAACTTCCAAAATAAAAGGAATTAAACCTCCTGGCTGGCTCGCCACGTTTTGTGTAGCGCCTCTACTCAGGACCAGTACACTCTCACTTCAAATAGAGACCCTACACATCTTACTAGGTTCAGGAGGAGGTTTTGTTTTGGGGACTCACAAAAGGAGTTGGCTTGGAAGTGAATAACTGGGACCTTTATTGCCTCAGTACCATTTATATACATATACAACACAATAACCCAAATTGCACACTAATAGTGCATTTTAAAGGTGAATACATGTAAAACAAAACAAAATAAAGACATTTAAATGGAAGATTTATACTGAACAGTATCAGAGCTCTTGGGAATGAATGAAACAGATTAAAGTGTTCCTGTTGTGAAGTTTGAATTGTCCAGTCTGAATTGTCCTTTAAAGTCGTTGAAAACCCAAACAGGTGTACTGTAGGGGAATTGTCAGTGTGCAAACCCTATTATCCGGGTAGGAAAAGTAGTGCATAGGGCTTATCTGTAATCCAGGGTTGCTTGAATCAGTTTCTCAGGCAAATCCCACAATCCGATCGCATGGCTGGCCACACCATTTCACGATCATCCAGGATCTCATTTGGGCTGTTCTCGCCGTCAGTGGTTCTCCAGAATCCTTCTAGTAGTTCAAAAAAACCAATCTACACAAACAGTGCAGAACAATCAATTTCTTTTCCCATTTTGTGTTCTTAACATGAGCTCATTAACTTCTTTTCCAAATGTATTAATCACAAATGGCATTCCCTTTAGCTTTACCAAGTTACAAGAGTTACAGTAACTTGTTTGTACCAGTATCAACAATTTTATCAAAATTATATCACAACAAAGAACATCAGCAGCTTAAACAGTAATGTAAACAGTCATAGCAATGAAAGTGACATTCATCCTTAAGGCTTACAAGAAAATGTAACTTAATTCAGTGCAAATACTATTAAACTTGAAATATGCTCATATCTATTAAGACATAACCATTCTAATATAAACAGAACTATTGCTTCTACTTGAATACCTCCCCGATCGGAATATGGCTTCAGCGGGGTGGGGTGGCTAACAGCTATTAGCAGCTAGCATCGCATCTAGCATCGGCATCGTTTAGCTCAAAGCATTCAACACTTATAACACACTGTAAAGAACAACAGGAGAAGTGAAACAACACGCCAGATTCTCATAGCTCCCGATTGGTTTTTGTTCAAAGGTTTCTGAGCTGAATCGGCTAGTGAAATACATTATCTAACTTAACAGGTAGCTAACGAAAGCATGTGACTCACCGGGATTTTCAGACACAAATAACTTGACAGACGTTATTCCCTTTGTGGTCAGAGTTCGGGGCCTAATAAAAGAGTACCTTATTAGCATTTATACGTAAAACAATCTGGTCTCATTAACCGGGTTGCAGTATTGCATACCAAGATACTTTTTCCATGCGCTCCGACACGTACTTGACCGCCATCAGAGGGAAGATCTCACAGGAAGAGAGAGGTAATACTTCCTGCGCACTAGACGCAAGGTCGTCAGAACACAAGACTGCATCACAGCGCCCCCTTGTGACAATAACAGGCTATAGCCTTAGATTACAAAAAGGGATTTTGCAGCCCTGTATTTCACATGGGTTACAAGTGGAAAAAAACAAACCCTAAACTTCCGAGCAAGCACTGACAGTACTCTGCCATGGGAATGTGAAACTGCCAGATCCTTCCACTGACCGCTACGACACACCTGCACCAGGGCAAACCTCCGCCTGCCCCACTCCTGCTATACAGGTGAAAATAGAGCAACAGGACTGCTGAGTCTTTGATTTTATTTATTTTCTGCTGTGTTTTACGTGCATTTATTTGAAAGAGTGAGTGTAAACACAAAAAAAATATTTTATTTTATGTGCTGGAATGTGCAGAAAATGGGTTTAAATGTTAAATTTCTTCCAGTCAGAGAATGTTGCATATAATTTAATGTTTGCTTCATGTGTAAAGTTAAAAGATTAAAACAAATAAAACTAGTTTCAAAATGAGACTTTTTCATTTGATTGCATTTTATATGATGGATTATGCAGAAAAAATAGAATTGGGCTGAAAGATCTATTGCTTCAACCCTATTCAGGTTGTAAATCATTTTTTTAAAAAGTAGCTAAGTAACTAATTACTTTTGAACATAAGTAATCAGTAAAGTAACGGGATTAAATTTTGGAGAAGTAATCAGTAATTAGTTACTGTTTACTTTTTTTTAAGTAACTTGGCCAACACTGGATACAAGGTAGGATGGATCCATGCTTTCACGCCGTTTGTGCCAATTTTCCTACCACTCAAATGTTGCAACGAAATTGAGACTCATCAGACCAAGAAATCGTTTGCTAATTCTGCTTTACAACTTTGGTGATCCACTGTGATTTGAAGCTTCCAGTTCTTGAATGACAGAAGTGGCATGTGATGTACTCTCCTGCTCCTGAAGCTCATGTGCCTCATGGTCCGATGCGTTATGCATTCAGCGATGCTCTTCTGCATACCTTGCCTGTAACAAGTGGTTATTTGAGTTCATATTGCCTTCCTTCTAGCTTGAAGCAGTCCAGCCCTTCTCCTATGACGTCTGGCATCAACAATGCATTTTCCCCAGAGATCTACTGCTCAGTGGATATTTTCTCTTTTTCTGATCATTTTTTGTGAACTCTGCAGATGGTTGCACGGGAAAATCCCAGTAGATCAGCAGATTCTAAAATTCGCAAATAAGCCTGTCTGGCATCAACCGTCAACAGCAGGTCATCTTGACCACGCCTACATGTCTAAATGCATTTAATTGCAGTCATGTGTTTGGTTGATTGAATATATATGTTAAAAGAAAAAGAATCAAATGACTAAATCTACCTGCAGAGCTTGACAGCCGCTGTAGTAATTATGCATCAAAAGAAGACAGCATGCCATTAAGAGAGGTGTCAGCACACCAGGGGAAAAAAAAACAAACAATAGTGGAATACTGTACAGAGCAATATAGAATACTATTCTAGTGGATCAGTGGATTTTATCACCTATGCTACATAATATCATTAAATCTATAAAATGTGTGCTCAAGAGACTCAGATTTGCAGAAAAGATTCAGCCAATGCAGTTGCTTCTTGAACAAGATGTGGTTTATGTATTAAATAATTTATGTAGCATAGATTTCCATCCCTGATGTAAAGACACATGTCTGAAATAACAGAAGCTAACACTAAATCTTTCAGATTTAAAGTCTGATACAACTGCTGTGGTTAGAAACCGGGTGTATTTTACTTAGTTATGCATTGGATCTGACTTAAAATGTTTTTACTCTCATGCTACTACAAATAGACAGAGATGCACACACAGAAAAACACATGTGTATGGTTTAAAATCCCATGGAGATGCCCTGTATTTTCTGAGCAAGACCTCACTTGCACAGAGGCAAGTATGATTTTAGCATTTATTTTACATTCCCATCAGAAATGTGGATTCTAATGATATCTGCTGCTGCAGAATTATAGGAACTTTCAACTTTCTTCATGGTACCCTTTGAAGTCAAATAGGCAGATCATCAGGGTAAAAACAATCACTTATGATGTGCCTTAGGTACAAAGGGGAGGCATTAATTTGCCGGACCATCACATGAATATCAATTGCTTGCTTCGATAGGTTGGCCTTAGCTAAACCAGTGATGTCATTTCCCCTTGTGGTGATGTGGTGATGAATTTTCTTTGAGAATATGCCAGGCTCTTGTTTTAGTCTGACAAACTCACCATTCATAAAAGTTAAAGGCAACACCTGTCCTGTGACTTTCAGTATTTACACATAGAAAGAGAAAATGAATATCAGAGCTTTGCATCAAAAACAGGCCTCCAGTTAGAGAAAAACGTGCTTTTAATTTTCTCTCTCTCAATCTCAAAGTGTGAGCTGATGAAGACACAGTCAACAACAGGATAGCACTGACATTTCCCTGGTGCTGCAACATACCCAGCAGCAGTCGAGCAACATGCTGTTTGAATTTCCATGTGTCAAGGATGTCAACGCCTTGCTAAATATCTGCTAATGACAGTATAATGATGATGAAATAGTTGTTTTAGATAGTGAATGGGTTTTGTTATTAAACTTAACTGGTTTATTGGCTGTAAAATAATGTTCCCTGATATGCATTATACAGTAGGGTGTTTGGTACGGGATGTAAGAACTATTTAAACACCAAGCATACTGGGCGTCTTGACAGCTAAACTGATGTCAAACTGAGCAAAGGCAACTGATGTAGAAGAGACAGCCTTAACTGATGAAATGTTTTTCATCTGAAGTCAAAGGGAAGCACTGTGGGATATGGTCTCCTTTGCTGTTGCACAATTGAAGTCAGGGGCATCAAGCCAGCCTACTGTAAATAATTTGGTCTCTTATACGGAGGAAGTGTTTTTCTTTATTTTATTTTTTTATTAAATATCATGAAGATGCAGCTTCATGGTATTTTTATTTTCCAACTACAGTTCAAGGGAAAACAAAATTGAATAATCCTTTCAAAATATGGAAGACCCATTCACATCCTTAGCTTCGGAAGCTAAACCAAACAAATACATCACAGACACAGAAGGTACTTTATGCTGAAAAGGTATTTGGCACAAGATCTGACAGTAGAAAAAAAAAATACTGTGGGCTCTTATCCATGCATAGAACATCAGGCGTTATGGTTTTAATTTGATATTTCAGCTGCTTTTCAATGGTATTAAAGTACTTGAGACAAAGGCACTTTCAAATACTTGATTCATGGCACCGTAGTCTGTGCCACTGGGGATGATCTTGGCTTGCAAAGCCTTTTTGGATTTGTGGAGTCAATTGGGCTGCAAGGCTGCTGCCACTTTTGTCTCCTTGAGAAAGATTTTTTAAAAGCTGCTCAGTGAAGACGATCTCGGTGTTTTGCTTTCAGTAGAGCTCTGGAGACGCTTACACAGTCAAGAGTTCGTTAGAAATCTAATTTATCATCTTTTAGGGTGAGTCAAGCATGCAACAGTTGTCTGGTGGAGTACGAACTCTCCTGGCCACATGAATTTTATTTTTTTATTTTAAGCAGAAAATTTCACAGCGGATTAAATTGTTTGATGAAGGCAAATGATTAAGGGTCAGTCTTGCTTCTTATGGTGTATTTGCTGCATTTATCACAGTGGGATAATACTGACATCACACTGGCTCCTCAAGCAATTATTTTGTATACTTGATCTCCTCACAAAGGAGCACTTCATGATATATTATTCTCCAGGTATCAGGAGCATTTGACTGACTCCTCCTGGTGCTTATTGGTTATAAAGACTAGTGCTGTGCTAAAGAAAAACCAGCTGACACAATGTTTAAATACAATGCATTTAGGATTAATCACCATCTAGAAGAGGTCTATTTATTTCAGTAAGAAGAGATCATTTGAAAGAGCAGAACAAGATTTATTAAGACAGAGAAATGAATCAATGTATCCAGTAATTAGACAGCTGTGATACATTGGTTGATGAGAACTCTGGTGGTGACGATGAAGGCTGAGGTTTGGATAGAGCTCTGAGAGCACAGATTTAAACCACCCAGAGTGATTGTGCTTTATATCCAAATCAGCCAGACTAGCAGCGGAACACCCAGGGAAGCAGGCAGGTGAATGATTACAGATCCTGCTATTTGAATTTGCGCATAAGCTTCACATATACCTAATTTAGATAATTATAAATAAATATACAACATTTTCTTCGTTGGCGACATGTGTATTAACCCATAAGAGTCCCGACTCATTTTTGCTGTCAGAAAAACAATGGGAGTCAGTGTTAAAACTTGAATCCATGTGTACATAAAGCATTATTTATTTATTTAAATTAACTTATAATCTGCCAGAGAGTACAATGAATTCAAAGACAAGTCCCTGATTCATATGCTGCTGACTAGCTAACAATTAACCTGTAAGCTGGTGGGCCAGAGTGATTAGATGCCTCTAGTGTGAATCATTTGTTTTGAGAACAGTTGTATTCAAACCGCACCATCTTCTATTCTGAAACACCACTCTAAACAGAATATCCAGCATGTGGAAAACTGATTTGTGTGCCCTCAAGCCAAGCGCACTAAGACCACAGGACAGAACGTGGAGAGAGATCATTGTTACCAGAGTTAAGAGTCCATCCAAGGGTTTGGAAATTCACTGAAGAGGCAGGTGAACATGTTCAGTACTGCATATCATAACATACTTGAACTTTACAACATTTACAGAGGGGTGTCGTTAAGTGTTTCTACTACAAAAAAATAAATAAAAATTTAATACAGGGGTAGGCAATGAATTTTCCCCAAGGAGCCATATGACAAACTGGGTCTTTTGTCAAGACCTGCAACAATAAGTGATGAAATTAACATTGAGCAGAATAGTTCAGTTTATTGCTGTGTCCTTTTACAAGACGCTTGTTTGTTCTGGGGGTAAATATTAGAAAAGGGTATATGCTTTATCTATGATGTGAGAGTTTTACTTATTCCAAGATGCCACCTTGAGCTCCACTTTACTACAACTCCAAGGCAGCATTTTATGGAAATTTCCTCAAGGCACATTCAAAGTAGAGCAACTGTGAACAACTTAAAAACAATGCTAAAATTTAAGGGGGGGGGGCATTTAAAATTTTAAACAAGATATCATTTTTGGAAGGTGGATTTTTTGCCTTTGAGAGACAGGTAAGTTGAGGAGAGCAGTTTACCATTTGGGAAGACCTAATGTAAACTGCCTCAGGGCAGATTTGACCCCAGGTCACTTGCTCAATGCCTTGAGCTACAGTACACCAGGACCCAAACATATTTTTGACTGCCATTTGTCTGACTTTGGTCTAACACATAGCAACACTGGGGTCATAATGTGATTGCTTACATTGCACATTACTTAACCACTCCCAGCACGAATGGGTATAGGTGACATGAAGGCTTAACCACTATCTATCAAGTGTAGGTTGTGTGTAGGCAGGGTAGGACCCAAAGTGCAGATACTCAGAGGCAAAAGTGCACTCAGAAACAGCTTTAATGCAGACTCAAAAAAACCCAAAAAAAACTGAAAATGCAAAAATAAATTTACACAGGAAGGCAGACAGAACACACAGCATGGGATGATGGAGATCACAACACAGACAAAAGAAAACACAGGGCTTAAGTACACAGAGGGAGCAATCAGGGAATGGGAGACAGGAGGGAAACACAGCTGGGACAAATCAGGGCTAATGAGACAAGGGAAGCAAAACCAGACACATTAACATAGGACACGGACTTTCAAAGTAAAACAGGAAACACAGACTGGACTACAGACAGACTCCCAAGCAGATACTCGACAGAGGGAAGAGAGAAGTGGGACCAGGGCAGACACATAACAGAGGGAGTATGGAAACCCGAACATAAGAAGAAGAAGAAGAAGAACCGGGGAAAATACAAATGAAAAACAGAAACCAAAAACCTTCACAGTAATAAACCAAGATGAGAACACAAATAAAGGTACAAAAATGAAAACACTGGGTCAGCGACACAGGTACCCTAACACTATCAAGCCTAAGTGTTCATCACTACTAAAACATCATGCTTCCCTTTTCCCTCAGAGGTTTGTGTGTTTGTGTGTCTTTACATCTTCACAATGTCATATCAGCTGTTGTGTTTAGTCTTGGGTACAGAATGTGACATTACCATCACGTGCAATAAAAATATGTTACACCCAAAACTGTCATCTCACTAGTGATTGGAGGACCACAGGAAAAAAATCAGAAATGAGAAAATAGCTGATATGAATTAAGGCTCTTTTTGGTACAATCTTGGTATACCACATTCAAGCCACCAACAGAACCAGACTGAGAAATGAAGGATTCCCAAAACTGCAGTTCCTCTAGTGGCCATTTGAGGTTGGCTCCAAAGACTCAGGCACTCCCCAATGACTCCCATGTTAAAATGCCCAACTGAAAGCTGTGTTTACTGACTGGTACTAACAAACTGTTACTTCTGTAGTAGTTAGTACTTACTTTTCTTTTTTCTTTATTTTTTTTTTAACTTAGTTATAAGACTCCATACACGAGTGTATAGTAGGTTATTTGATTTGATTTGTATAAGACATTCCATTTAGTTTCTGGTAAGGCTTAAAATTGGAAAGGTGGATGCTTGTTTAATAGGTGTGCGGACATAATGAGCTAATCACCTGCTAGGCATCGCCTTCACTAATGTGAGTCAGTGAACTGGTCCTCTCCAATATATAGATGCTGTTGGTGCCCACTGGAGCATTTGTAGTAGATTTACTTGAAAAATAATAGGGCGTGTTGTGTAGAGCCTGCACAGTTTGCCTGAACTGTGACTAGATTCACATTTTAATGACAACATAATACACAGTGATGCTTTCTGTGAGTCTAAAGTAGCTTCGAGTTTTTAGTTGTTGATTTAGTATGAAGTAGTACACAAGTCTCTCATTAAGGCTGTAGTTAAGATTCCTGTTATGAAGAAATACCCCTTAAAATACTATTCTTCCTCCTCCTTCTCTGTTCCTTGTTTTCCACTCATTGTAAATATTTTTACAACACTACCTTATCCCTACTAAAATAAAAGATAAATAATAATGAGAGGCGGCGTAAGGTTATATTATTTCTGATCCAGTATTGCTATAATGGATTGAAATATACAGGTCTATTTTGATCTTTGAGGATATGAGCATGATTGTTGGAAGATCATGCAAGTTGTTAATTTATGAAATGAAGTGAGTTGTTAACATTCTTGCCAAACTTCCAGTTAAAACGTTGTGAATGAGCTGTTATTGTGCAATGAGTCATTCCATTAATGACTGCTTTTACAACAAATGTTTGCTAATTACAGAGTGGCAGGGCTGGACTGGTAATCTTGCATGCCAGGCTTTCCGGGTGGGGTGACGCATTTTTGGGCCGATGGGTCAGCCTGAAGGGTCGCTGTGCAACGGCTGTACAAGCACTGACAGCAGCCCATTCATTCATTTTCATTACCGACACTAGATTACCCAATCAAATCTCTTAATGCAACAGGCCCCTCCTCTACCTTCGCTGTGCACTCATGCAGTTTGTAGAAAATGTTTAGAGTGGTAGAAGTGGTGAAGAAAAAGTATCTCATGTGAAAACAAAAAGAAAAAGAAACTAAACAAAAAATAGGTCAAGCAAAATGTGTCAAATTAACTGTCATTTTAGCTGTCAGGGCTGCTAATATACCATGAACCATAAAATGAACCAGCAACAACAAGTAACCTCACATTCACACGAGGCTGCTGCTGCCAGCACCAGCTGTGGAGAAGTGAGGAAGAGACGAAGAAGGTGAAACTAACGCAGTAATAGAATTGATGGAGGGAGAGAGATTCAACGATTCTGGTCAAATGAATGGCTACTTTGTCTGTGAGACATTGCTAATAGCTAAATAACTTTTTAACATAATCCCTTAATTTTAGGGGCTCAAAAGTAATTGGACAAATTAATAACTGAAAATAAAATGCTTAAAATAAAATTATTCTCTTAAACAAAATACACTCAACAGCCACCTTTTTAAAGTATACCTGCTCTTTAACACAAATATATTATCTGCCAAATTACTGCTGATCTGCTGGGATATGCCACACAAATATTTTCCACACAAACATCTTTAGACTTTACAGAAAATGGTCTACAAAAGAGAAAATACCCCATGAGCAGCAGTTATCAGGATGAAAACGCCTTGTTGATGCATGAGGTTAGAGTAGAATAACCAGACTGCTTCGAGCTGATAAGAAGGCAACAGCAACTCAAATAACTTCAGTCACCTGATCTCAGTCCACTGGAGCATTTTTTGGATGTGGTGGAATGAAAGATTCACGTCATGGATCAGCAGCTGACAAATCTACAGCTACTGTCTCATGCCAATATGGACCAAAATATCTGAGAAATGTTTCCAGCACTTTGTTGAATCTATGTCGGGAAGAATGAATTCATTAATTCACCAAGGACGGGGATGACTCTGCATACAGACATGCAGACAGCTGGTCCTGTGGTGCAGTCAGAATAACCAAGAGCTGAATATACTTAAAACTGTATTGATGACAGAGGACTTCCTCTCATCTACATCAACAGCACTGTGTCTTCTGTTGAAACCTTCTGGTTTCTGGGACCCACAATCTCTCAGGATCTGAAGTCTGTAGTAGTAGTCAGTACTGTACCAGTTGTGAAGGCCGTAGGCCTAATGTTAGAATTGGTTATTGACTTATTTGACTTAGCTTTGGTTAAATTTGCCTCATTTAAATCACATGTAGTTTTAGGTTAATGGCTATTCTTCTGCATTTAACATTATTCACTTGGTCCAGTCCCATATGGAAAAGAAATAGTAAAAACATATATGATTTACTCTTGAAAGTGGCCACTTTCATGAGTAAATCATATATAAATCATATAAGGCTTACATGATTTACTCATGAAAGTGGCCACTTTCTCATTACTTTCATATTTTTTTTTAGTAAGTATACAAAACATACAAGTTTCATTATATAATTTTTCAAGGGATCTTATATGTGTTTTCACTCTTGTATGCTTTTCATACAAGTTTCATACAAGACAGATAAAAACTTTATAAGATTTATATATATCTTTTCCATATGGGGTTATATTTGAGAGTTTTAAAGAAAATATATTTCGCTACTAACAGTGTGGAAACATTACAAATGCAAGTGGCACATCTAACTTACAAGTAAAGATGGAATGGCAATGGCCCCATCGTGTATGTCAGCGGTCCCCAACCTTTTTTGCGCCACGGACCGGTTTATGCCTGACAATATTTTCACGGACCAGCCTTTAAGGTGTCGCGGATAAATACAACAAAATAAAACTAGTACCGGTACCGAAAAAAAGAAGATTTACTCATAACACACGTGAAAAGACCCAGGAAAACCAAGTTAACGATAAAAATGATAAAAACGATAACAAAATAACGCTGAAAACCAATAAAAACCCTGAAAACCATACATTTCACACCTGAGGCTCAACTCTCGCAGCCCGGTACCAAACAACTCACGGACCGGTACCGGTCTGAGGCCCGGGGGTTGGGGACCGCTGGTGTATGTGGTGCAGCTCATATAACTGTCAGCTGTTCATACTGATACATCTTTTCTGTCATTTGTTAACATTGAACTACCTATAAATCATAAGTCTAAATAATTTAATCACTACTAAATATGATTTGAGCATTGTTTAAAACTACACAGTCACTAAAGACTTAGACAATCACTAAAAGAAAAGGGACAACTTTCAACATTTTGCTACCAGTCAGATACATAATAACTCACATAATTATCAATAACAGGGGCTTTTAATTGTAACCATTGATATGACTGAAAAGGTAAGGCAATATTTTACCTTTAAAGAAAGAAACAGCCACAACCATCATCCACAGTGACTAATTTTATGCCTTTTGTGTAAATCGTGGTTCTTGGGACATGGCATGTAAATATCCAGAAAGAGTACCCCCTTTTTGCCATCTTTATGGCCAACCTTCGCCCCCCAGTTAATGGCGTTTGTATGGTAAAGATGCACCAAATAGGGAAAAAAAAAACTTGCCAATTCTAAAAGTGTCTGGTGACCATTAAAACATAATGTAATGTGTATATGAGTGTGCAATACGTTGCATTTACATGCATCAAAATGGCATATGTTTATGGGCTGTCCTGAGTCACACAATTTCTATATACACTACAAATACACAGAAAGAGATAATTTTTAGTCAGAGTAAAAATATTAGTCAGTTACTATGTACATGTTACCAGTTTCATGAAGATTGAACCACTCATCTAGGAGGAGTGCAGGAACAAACATACAGATATAGACTATTGGTCAAAAGTTTCAGAACAGCCGAAGTTTTCCAGTTAGTTATTGCAGTTCAAGTAATTCAAGTCCAATGAATAGCCTGAAATAGTACAAAGGTGAGTGGTGAATTTCCAAAGGTTAAAAAATGTAAGGTTACTCAAAACTGAAAAATAATGTAGCTACATTTCAGAATTATACAAAAAAGCCTTTTTTTAGGGGACACAAAATGGGTTAACAATTTAAAGCTGTTCTGCAGCAATGAAGGTTGATCAAGCCTTGAAAGCTGTGCTACTAATTCCTACAGGGAGTGCAGAATTATTAGGCAAGTTGTATTTTTGAGGAATAATTTTATTATTGAACAACAACCATGTTCTCAATGAACCCAAAAAACTCATTAATATCAAAGCTGAATCTTTTTGGAAGTAGTTTTTAGCTTGTTTTTAGTTTTAGCTATTTTAAGGGGATATCTGTGTGTGCAGGTGACTATTACTGTGCATAATTATTAGGCAACTTAACAAAAAACAAATATATACCCATTTCAATTATTTATTTTTACCAGTGAAACCAATATAACATCTCCACATTCACAAATATACATTTCTGACATTCAAAAACAAAACAAAAACCAATCAGCGACCAATATAGCCACCTTTCTTTGCAAGGACACTCAAAAGCCTGCCATCCATGGATTCTGTCAGTGTTTTGATCTGTTCACCATCAACATTGCGTGCAGCAGCAACCACAGCCTCCCAGACACTGTTCAGAGAGGTGTACTGTTTTCCCTCCTTGTAAATCTCACATTTGATGATGGACCACAGGTTCTCAATGGGGTTCAGATCAGGTGAACAAGGAGGCCATGTCATTAGTTTTTCTTCTTTTATACCCTTTCTTGCCAGCCACGCTGTGGAGTACTTGGACGCGTGTGATGGAGCATTGTCCTGCATGAAAATCATGTTTTTCTTGAAGGATGCAGACTTCTTCCTGTACCACTGCTTGAAGAAGGTGTCTTCCAGAAACTGGCAGTAGGACTGGGAGTTGAGCTTGACTCCATCCTCAACCCGAAAAGGCCCCACAAGCTCATCTTTGATGATACCAGCCCAAACCAGTACTCCACCTCCACCTTGCTGGCGTCTGAGTCGGACTGGAGCTCTCTGCCCTTTACCAATCCAGCCATGGGCCCATCCATCTGGCCCATCAAGACTCACTCTCATTTCATCAGTCCATAAAACCTTAGAAAAACCAGTCTTGAGATATTTCTTGGCTCAGTCTTGACGTTTCAGCTTGTGTGTCTTGTTCAGTGGTGGTCGTCTTTCAGCCTTTCTTACCTTGGCCATGTCTCTGAGTATTGCACACCTTGTGCTTTTGGGCACTCCAGTGATGTTGCAGCTCTGAAATATGGCCAAACTGGTGGCAAGTGGCATCTTGGCAGCTGCACGCTTGACTTTTCTCAGTTCATGGGCAGTTATTTTGCGCCTTGGTTTTTCCACACGCTTCTTGCGACCCTGTTGACTATTTTGAATGAAACGCTTGATTGTTCGATGATCACGCTTCAGAAGCTTTGCAATTTTGAGACTGCTGCATCCCTCTGCAAGATATCTCACTATTTTTGACTTTTCTGAGCCTGTCAAGTCCTTCTTTTGACCCATTTTGCCAAAGGAAAGGACGTTGCCTAATAATTATGCACACCTGATATAGGGTGTTGATGTCATTAGACCACACCCCTTCTCATTACAGAGATGCACATCACCTAATATGCTTAATTGGTAGTAGGCTTTCGAGCCTATACAGCTTGGAGTAAGACAACATGCATGAAGAGGATGAAGTGGACAAAATACTCATTTGCCTAATAATTCTGCACTCCCTGTATGTTCCAATTTTTCTGGATTACTTACAACCCCTTCTGTCTGCATAAAAGCAGTGTTGGACACACTGTGGTACCATACCCTCATGAGCATCAGTTGAACAGTACTGTACTGTAGAAAGTAGCGTGTTGCTACAAAAATGGTGAGAAAAAGGCAATTAACAATGGAAGAGAGACAGACCATACCGATCATACCACTTAAAAAGTACAGTTTCCTTCACCATCAAAAGGCACTCTGTGGGCAAACTCAGGAAGAGGTCTGGTAGACACAAAGCCACAACTGAATCAGAGGACAAATTTCGGAGGGTTAACAGCTTGCATGATAGGCGGCTCACAGGTCAACAGTTTCAAATACAGCTTAAATAGTGGTCATAGTAAGCAAGTCTCAGTTTCAACTGTGAAGAATAGACTTTGAGGTGCAAGTTTGACAGGACAAGTTGCAGCAAGAAAACCATTGTGAAGATGTCAGAATAAGACAAAGAGGCTTGCCTGTGCCATGAAACACCGCCACTGGACGACTCAAGACTGGAAAAAGTTATTATGGACTGACAAATCCTTGGAGAAAATTACTGCTGTATGGATCTTACAATAAAGTCACAATACAGTGTTATTGTATCTTGGAGGAGCTGGTCAAATGTGAATGAGTTTCACAGATTCACTAAACTGTTTTACAAATACAAAACTATGCAAGCAAGTTCATTCCACCATAGTAATTTTGTAATGAGACACAACTTACAATATTAAGAGTGCCTTATCCTCCCTCTGACACAGACATGCTCAACTCACTGTATAGTGAGAGGTGGGAAACTACACTGGAGGAAACACAATACAGTTAAGGAGTGTTGAGGTTTTATTTTTATTTTGTGAAAGTTTTTTCACAGAGTGACAGGATTGCTCATAATTTGATTTTCTTGTATGTTTACATTTAGACTCTCTTCTCGATGGGAAAGAAGCAGATTATCTGTCAACTCGCTTGGACCCACAACTCATGTTTGTTGACTTAGAAACAATCCTTATATAGAGTCAATGAAAGCAAGTGTTGCTGTCTTGATGCCAAGAACATGTTCTCTCTGAGGATATGGGAACTGTTGCGGTATAAGTGTCATAACAGATAAATGGCTGCCAAGATTAAAGAATTTTTACTTGATGATGTGAGACTGTATACAAATTACATCAGTCTCAGATTGGGCTGGCTTAGTGGTTTGACTTCTCTGGAATAAAGGTCTTTTTTCTTGGAAGAACTTGTCTGTTGCAAAAGAACATCTCAGGAATGGAAGTCAGCGACACCATGAAATGCTCCTTTCGATCAAGATGAAAGAGCTGCTGCCATCCCAGCAGATGCCTTGATGCCTACTATCCCACTGATACACGTTGCTTTTATTTAATTTCTTTCCCCTTATGTGACGGGACAAGCACTGCTTCCACAGTAAACATTAAGGCCTCAGTCACACAGGCAGAGAGACCAGTAAGTGACCCCCACAATCTCCGATAAGGAAAAACGCGTATTCCCTATTGGCGTTGGTGATGGGTTATTAGCGGTTCTTGGCTGTCTACAAGTGAAATCACTGACAAAGAGCTCCTTATGGTTGCTTTGGTCACTGGCAGATTGCTCCAGTGTCTTTTAATTTGAATCAAAAATACCAGCTTTTCTGTAAACACTGGCTAACTCCCTGGTGAGCAATGGGTGTTTGATTTGCAGTGGGGTTGGTCATCATCTGTGCTTGCCTTTCTGTAAAAGCCACTGCACACCACCACTGCTTTTCTATTTTCTCATTGTCATTGTTGCTGTTACTACATGGTAAGTATTACTACACAGAGAGATAGAAGGCAAGAGACAAATGATGCAACCAATTACGAACACTGGATAATGGTGAGATTTCGGTGCACGTGGAACACTTATAGTACAAACGTGACTGACGAAAAGGACTAAGCCGATGGCCATACTGGAATATTTATTCATAGTTAGATATATTCATTGAAAGCAGGCATGTTTGAGAAATGGAAAGGCAAATTTGTATTCCTGAGTCTAATCTGGCTTTACACATGTCGAGTAACAGACACTCTCTCATGCATAAAAACAATTGCAAGAGAGTGGCAACTTTCTCTCATGATATAATTTCACATTCATAATATTTCTTGTGGTATGGTAATACAGACCGAATAGAAATGTGAGACAAGCCTCCTTCGACTTCCTCCATCTCTCCTTCAACATTTCAGTTGACTAGCATTAATTTAATGCTTCGTCTGTCTAATATTGTAATCCTATAAAATTTTCTGCTATTGTAATTTTGCCCATCATCACATTTGAACCACGAGTCTATATTCCCACAGACTTCATTCTCTCTTTTTCATTTGTACATCTGCAAACTTTGATTCAGTACAAGCTTGTCAGTGTGTGTGTGTGTGTGTGTGTGTGTGTGTGTGTGTGTGTGTGTGTGTGTGTGAATGCGTATCCCTCTGCATTTGTAGGGTGGTGCAAGAAAGTTGAGGTTTAGTTAGTGTGTTGTGAATGATGCCTGACTCAATCCCAAGAGACTTAAAGGGTGCAGTCTTCGGTGCACAGCTGAACAGAAAGAAAGGTGCACACATAAACATACAACTCTTTCTCTGGCAGCACTTCCTGTCCCCTGGGGGGGGGGGGGCTACATGAAAATAAGTGAGCATGAGTGTTTGAGTTTCCAAGTGTGGATGGGAGGTTAAAGCTGAAATGAAGATATACAGTCAGAAACCACGCCAGAACACAAAATGAAAAGTAGTTCAAGGTACAGTGGCAAATTACTGTATCAGAGGTAGACACTCCTGGCTTTCCAGGTGGATGAATTAACTGGAATCTGTCTCTTTTATATGGAAAATAGGTGGCAAATTACCACCTGAGATGAGCTTTGAGCCAGCGAGCCAGGATGCAGCCTTGCCGACTTTTCATATGCATTAGATAACCTGATTTTGACATTTTATTAATGGAGAAACTGTCAGCACAGGGATACAGAATTCTTTATTTAATTACTGTTACATTACTATGAAAATTGTGTATTAAATTTTAAAAAATGACACAATAATTAAATTTTGTTGATAGCAGCATATTAATGTATGTCAAAGAGAAAGACGACGTTATTGTGTATATTATGCCAGTGGGTTTAAATGTAGATGTTCTATCCTTGGGGGAGAATTGATTGCAAGACATTGATATTCCTTTTGCAAATGTAGAGTCACACAACTAAGGAAACCTAGACTTGTCATTAGATCAATAGTGATGAGTCAATGAACAAGTGTTAAATAGCTTCAAAAATGTTTGTTTTAGCCATTTTTAATGAGGAACACATAAAAATAATAATAATACATTTCCTAATGAAGCTCATTATACCATAACTCAAAAATCAAAGACAAAAAACAGTGAAGCAGAAGAGAGAGTGCTTTTGAAGAATTAGCATTGCTCAGGTAACACCAAGCAAGGACAAATGGAAACTGACATTTAAAAAGCAGTTTTGCTCAGACATTTATTGCAAAGGAGAAAGTAAATGTAAAGACTTAAAAGTAAGAGTGTCAGGAAAGACAAACATCTATGCAGGATGATTCAGAACAGGAGTTTCCAGCTGTGAGTCTAAAAAAACTATAATGTGTGCAGCATACTGTAGAGCCAGAAAAAATAGATTTCCCATATCCTTATTACCTCGTTTTATCGAATACAACCCAACAATTGACAATTAGACTGACATCAGAGCATGCTCAGTTTCTCAGTCATTTTCACCATTCTGATGTTGGAAGACTTAGAAGCTTGATGTTACATACTAAAGCGGGACTCTATTGATCAGTGGGTGCTGTGACTAGCTAGCTAGCAACATGCAGTAGGGTTGTGGCGCTGGACCATGATGTCGGAGATCAGTGATAAAAGTCAAAGTGAGCAGTTATAGCTCGCCAGTCAAAGTAATTTTTATCTAATTTCCTGACCGTTGCATTAAATGAATATTATTCTTAAGAGATTAGTATTAAAATAATTCTGTCTCATTATAGTTGTCTCATGTCCACGTACCTGACACCTGTAACACGTGTCTAAGTGCACGGACGTGCAAGTTGATGCCAAGACTTCTGCGAGCTTTGAAATTAAATTGTGTACAGAGCTTTTCTGGTCGATCATCAGATGAAGGAACACAGAGGGTGATATTTCTTACAACTTAATGTGACTGTGCATTTGCAGATACATTCGTTTAAATCACCCCCTTAACTTCTTTTTCCATGTGGTGTTTTTCGTCACAGAAAAACTTTGTAGTGTATGGTAGAGGGCAAACTGCCCTATTAAAATTCTGAAAAGTATGAAAGCACCTGTGATACAGCTACAGCTCCTGCACTCCTACAGCTTTTTACTAAAAAAGTTGGCGGTAGCATGGAGATTTTATTTAAAATGTTAACAAAATCTTAAAATGTTGATAGGGCAAAAAAAAGTTAGGGTGGTTAAGTAGCCTGTTAAGTTTAGTTACATTATGTTAGCTAAACATTTATATAATGGAAAAAAAGCTGATTTTACAGTGGCAACGCCAACTTTGTTAAACAGGCCGGTCAAATGTTTTAGGAAAACATAAAAATAATAATACTGTGGATGTTGTTGGATGTAGAATTTGTTGAGCAGACCTAGAAGCCATGACACTTGCACCTCACATTAGCATAATGTTAGCTTACAATCTGTTGTTTTTCAGAGCTCCAGACAGCTGACAACAATGGCATCAGTAATCCACGATGAACACGTCCAAAACGGATCTGAGCCGGATGAGCTGGTACGAGAATGAATACGTGATGCCAAGTATTGGCTTGGGCATCCCTAATAGTTTGTGTATAAAATTACATTGGTGATGTGATTTTATTCACAAGCATACATTGCATTACATATACATTACAGATTAAGTACCTGTCTTTTAAAACAAGAGCCTAACAACAGAACAGGTTTTGTTTGCTGGAATTATTACTTCTCTTTAGAGCCTGCTGAGCAGTTGAGTATTTTTCCAAATGAAATTTAACTATAAGTGACAGAGAACAAAATCCACAGCCCTCATTTTGTACAAAAACTGTATTTTATAGCTCAGTTAAAGCTAATATAATTTATGACTAAAATAAACAAGTGAATATCTTCTAGTGCCTTTTAAGTAGAAAATTTTGCCTCAAGATTAACTTTGTAATACATGGTTATGCAATTTGAGGGCAGTGAAGATTTTTCCCTTTTAAAACATTATGTAACACTGAGTGGATGAGTATTCTGCGGTATGAATTTACTTTGCAGGCTGTTTTGTGTGGACGTATAAGTAAACTAGAAAGGGCAAAGAATCACATTTATTCATCCGCAGGCTATTAAGTTGTAGTCCAAATTTAATTTGTTCGGCCATAGTTTACCACCTCCACTTTTCCATCAGCCACCCTGTGACATTTTAACTAAGAGCTTATTTGCTTATCCCTCATGACATTTGGTAGTGACCAAGGGTAATTCTTTAAAATTAATTTTGTGTGAGGCCAGGGTCTCAGATGTCTATATTTATGAGCAGAAACGGCACTTGAGATTGAAGGATGGTTTTATAGTGTGTCACCTGTGGTAAGATGTACTGCTTTGAGCCTAGATGACAGGCTTTCTGGAGATTCTGAATATTTCATTTTGGTATAACTTCAACGTCCCCACAACTCTGATGAGATTTGTTGGAAAACCCTTTTCATGACAGAGAAGCAACTGATTGAGTTTGTGGATAAAGTGATTGCTTACCACTCTGCTTATGGAATTAAGATTTTTCTTTTTTCTTGTACAGATAATAACTGTCTGCTCCTGCACTACTGGTCCACCTATTTTTTAATGGAATATAACCTAATGCTGGAATCTGAATTCAAGTTCACAGGGAAATAAAATGCATCTGAAATTAACTTGTGTATGCCTCTTTTGTGCATCTGACATGTGAATTTTCTCCACCACTTGTTTAAAATGACAGGTTGTACAGAATAACATTACAGCAGGAAGAAAAGCGCAGGATCATAGCCCTTGAAAATTTCAAGACTATCGACGGCACCCAACATGGTCAGAATTGTGCTCTGATGCTTCTGTAACCCCAGAAACAGCAAGCACTGAAGTACACTTCTTTATCACGACAGCAGGGTGAGCAGTCAAACCACAGGTGGCACGAAAGCCAAGATTTTCAAGCGTTTTGAAGTTGCACGCCAAGAGAAAGAAGGACTGACGGCGGAACTGCAAAACTTGATTAAATAAAATCTCTGGCCTTGGATTGGATTGCAATTTCCTAACTTCATTCTAAGTGAAAAGTTAGAGCAACATATACTCCATTGCTTTACTTCTGCTACTGCTTCCGTAATTAAAAATCCTTAATTTGATCTGTTCAGCCTGACACACGCTAACATGACCCAGAGACACAGTGCGCGTGCACACACACACACACACACACACACACACACACACACACACACACACACACACACACACACACGCACGCACGCACGCACACACACACGGACACACACACACACACGCACACACACACACACGCACACACACACGGACACACACACACACACACACACACACACACAGGCTTTCATCACATGATTAGTTTCACAGCTGGCAAAAGCAAATTGGCAGCCCAAATTCAAGTAAGATTATAATGTTGAGGCTGAGGAGAGATCATCCTTCAGATGTTATTTGCTCACTTGTCCTGAGATCACAGAAGAGAAAAGATAAGAGAATGTGTTACAAAGTTGTTTTGCCCCATCTGCAGAAAAGTTATTCCTTAGAGCCAGTAGTTGTCGTTAAATATTCTTGTGTGCATTCAGTTGTAACAACAAATGTGATTAGGATTCAGGTGCTTCTCTCTCAGCTCCTTACACGCACATGCACACACACACAAAAACACAATCCCACTCTACCATGCAGTCAGGCCTCGCTCTCCTCTTGTTTTCAATTCACATGGGAAGAGAGTCGGTGGCAGTAGAAGAGGCTTCATTAATGCTTTGGGTTGATGACACTCCCTGATATCAATAATCAATCACGAAACCTCATGCTACGATCTAGTCTGTTAAGCCCTCGTACAAATCAATACAATGATGAAGCAGCTCTCCCGTGGGCACACCTTGCTGCTTAGTCTGCTCTGTGGAGACTTTCTTCAGCTGGACATAAATCCCACTGTACTGGACACTCCTCAGCGGGGCATTTTATTTTAGCTGCTGCTGCAGCATGCAGCTGAAGAATACAGCATCTGTACAACATCTTTGGTATGACTAACAATGTCTCGCTAGGAATGAAACCTCAGATACAGAATAAACAAGCGATACTGTGTTGCTGCCCCACAGTTCACACAGCTAAATCACAGCACATTTCCGCATTTGCACTTATTCAAAGTCTGTTCAGGTTCTATGGTTCAAACAGCAAGTTTATGCTCCTATGAGAGGTGGGGGATCAATCCAAATATCGATAGTATCAATACCAACGCTGATATTGGTATCAGATTAACGCCAGTGCAATAAGATCGATACTTTGTTTCTGTCCTCCAAGTTCAGTATGTAGTCCGCTGAATTGTTTCAAATTATTTTTGTGGAAATGAAAAAAATATATACCTCAAACACACACTATGAAAAATGTTTTTTTGTTGTTGTTGTTGTTGACTGCCATGTCAATTTGGATTCCAACTCTCCAGAAATACATGAAAATCTGAAAGGTGTTTTATTGTGTTAACCAATTATCTTCCACATCCTGTCTTCCTTCTCTCACCCCAACCAGTCACAGCAGATGGCCCCGCCCCTCCCTGAGCCTGGTTCTGCCAGAGATTTCTTCCTGTTAAAAGGGAGTTTTTCCCTCCCACTGTCACCAAAGTGCTTGCTCATAGGGCATCATATGATTGTTGGGTTTTTCTCTGTGTGTATTATTGTAGGGTGTACCTTACAATATAAAGCGCCTCGAGGCAACTGTTGTTGTGATTTATTGCTTTATAAATAAAATTGAATTGAATTAAAATGTGTTCAGAATTTTCAAATTGATTATGATTCGTGACATAATGCTCTCCCATATATAAGTATCAGGAGTGGTATTAGTATTGGCAATTACTTAGTATCAGGTTATTACCAAAATTTACAGTATTGCACACCGCTAGCTCCTATGACCACCTTGCAAATATTAGAAAGCAAGCTAGAAGTGTATTGGTCCTACAAATGTTTTGGAAGCATTGAGATTAGGATACTAATAGCAGCACCAGTGTTTGACATTGACATGACATTTGCATCTGATTGCTAAATGAGGGCCTAAAGTTGATGTAACATATCTGTACCCCATGCATCACCATATAGTTTGTCGACTGTTGTTCAGCTGGCCAACCTTGGCACTGCATGCACATATGGCTTCAACTTTGCTACAGCAATCTAGCCATGCATACCCTGCTTATATATATAGCTCAAGTGAGCAGTAGGGTCATTTTCTTATACCTCTATATTATCAGATTTCTGAAAACATGGAGAAGAATTCAGGTTTAAAACACTTACACATTAGCTTCTCTTTTTATGACCTGGAGGTTCTCTCCAGCTATACAGTCTATATGCTAAATAATGCATGATATGTGTGTTTGCATGTTTGTACAGTTGCTCACAGCACAGACACTTACATACTGTATGCATGCAAGTGTGTGTACCTTAGGGGAAGAGGGAGTTACACAAGGTCATACACAGTGGTCCAACTGTGTGATTTGACTGAAGTATACACATATCAGGTTTGACATTGATGTTTAGCAGGCAGCAATACTGCATGTGTGTGTGTGTGTGTGTGTGTGTGTGTGTGTGTGTGTGTGTGTGTGTGTGTGTGGAGAGAGAGAAACTGTAAAAGTTTGCATTCAAACCAAATGACCACAAGGATAAAACAAGTGCACACCGTCTAAATTATAAAGGGTCGGAGGATTCTGATTCTGTATCTAATGTATGAATCTCCATTTATTCCATCCAGTTCTATGTTAAAAGCTGAGAGCTCATCACTGAATCTAAAGCCCACCCGAGCTTTGCACTGTTGCCATAGCAGCAATTCTGAGCTCTTCAGCTCTTTAGCTCAGTGACAGAAGTTGTGAGCTGATTTAAACAGTGGGAAATGAAAGTCATTCTTGTTGTTGAGATTATATTTTAATGTTATCACATTCTAGAGCATGAAATGCTTAACAAGGGACTTTTTTCACAGCACACACACATATAACCTTAAATTTTTGAGTGTTATACGCGATACAATGAAGTCATGAAATACACACAGATATATTTGTACATCTGTGTTTTTCTCTTTCTGATCTGTTAAATGAAAATGGCTGTGGTAAAAAACTTTTCTTGACAACCTCAGAACTTTCAGTACTCAGTATATCTTTAACCTTTTGCAAGCATCTGTCCACACGCAATATTGTGCTGTACTGCATGCGTTGTTTGCTACACTCCACCAGGTGCAGTGTCATTTGTTAATTAGTTGTGATACACAAAAGTACAAATGAAAACTGGTCAGTATGATTTGGAGCCAAAAACACTCTGCCCATGAAAACAGAAAAACAAATTGTACCTAATTTATATTTTCCTATCTCCCCTTCAAGGTTGTCCACTCGTGCACCCCTCGGCCACCTTCAGCACTCCCACTCCCTGCAAAATCGAATTTTGACAACTCGCAAGTGGATATCTCTCATTTTGTTATAAATTTCATGCTGAACAGAGTTGGATCGTCTAGCAGTATACAAGCTCTGAGGTGGTGCATCAGGTAAAGAGTGCAACCATTTGCATACTTGACTGTTATAGTGACCAATACATAGAGCATGGGTGGCCAACTCCAGGCCTCGAGAGCTGTTGTCCTGCAGGTTTTAGATATCACCCAGGGTCAACACACCTTAATCAAATGATTAGTTCATTACCAGGCCTCTGGAGAACTTCAAGAAATGTTTAGGAGGTAATTTAGCCATTTAAATCAGCTGTGATGGATCAAGGACACATCTAAAACCTGCTGGACACCGGCTCTCGAAGCCTGGAGTTGGCCACCCCTGACATAGAGCATTCATCAGAAAAAGGGTATTTTTGGCTACATGAACATTATCTTGGCTTACCACCCACGTGACATCCCTAGATTTGGTGTTCTGCTAATTTCTCTTCGTTCACCAAATGAAATTTAAATTGAAGGGTCACAGTTTTGACACAGTGGAGGTGATTAAGCGTGCTCTGCAAATGGGAAATCCACAGGTCATAGAAAGGTGTATTAGGGGATACTCTTGAAGGGGTTAGTGATTAAATTTATATTTCATCCATCCGTACATTTTCTTCTGCTTGTCCAATTCAGGACAGTGGCAGGGGCTGGAGCCTATCACAGTTGTCATGAGGCAAGAAGCGGGGTACATCATACCTACACACAGAGGCAGGTAATCTTAATCATACCTACTTCCAGTTTAGAGTCCTGAGTCATGGTAATATCCATGTCTTTGGACTGGATAGGCCTCACACAGGCAAAGGTAGAACATGCACTCTCCCTGCTGTAACACAGCAGTGCTAATCATCACACCACCGTGCACCCTCAAACTTAAGTAAGTTTTTGCTTTTTGCAGTTGAACTCACACAGCTTTTTGATTGCACCTTGTGAAAGATGTCACTATGTAACATACCCAGTACTAAATACGCTGAAATCTAAACCATGGTATCATAAGTTCTCAAAAGAAAAAAAAAGGTTTTCCTTTCAAGAATTCTGCCTTATAAACCTCTATCTCTCAGCAGGGAGATTAACTGTATCCTTGTGAGCTTTTATAACCTTACAGGGTGCAGCTGTTATGGTCGTCACATTGGACGTGTCGCTCAGAGACAGACATCGCAGTCCCGCCACCTTTTATACCAGCGCAGAGGGTGCAGATACCTGCTTCAGTATTCTCCTAAATGATTGGTGTCACCAATTAAACAAAACCAAATAAGAACCAAGTTTTTTCTTTGTTTGTAGGTTTTGTTTTTCTTTCTCAGTTTTCTCCAGAAGAGCTCATCTTTTCAAGTTGGTGCAGCATCTCCCTCTGTATAATCTGGAAATCTCACAACTTCTGCACTGATACGTCGCTGAAATGGTGGTAAAAACCAACATGAGGTGGACAACCACCCAAACTGACATCAAAGCATTGCTGGTACCAACGGATGTGACATCACTATTGCTGTGAGATTGTTCGCGAGGGTGAGAAAAGCGAGTATAATGGCCCATAAAGGGGCACCAGTGCCATTTTCAGTGTCCTCCACACAAACTAAATCTACCATAGTACCTTCAGCTTGACTAAATTAGTAGCTATCACAGTATCCACCATATGTTTCATTTTTGTTCATCTCTATTTTAAACCCAAATGTGGGCTGTGACTTTCAGGCAAGGTGCACTGTAGCTACGTCCTGAGACTGGAGTAGTTAAAGACAAACAGTGCTCCTGCTTAATCATCTGCTCAGTGCTAATCGAGACTCCACTGACTTACAGTGTGGTCCAGTGTTCCCTTCTTTCCACTCCATCACACAAACTCAACACAATACAGTAGAGAAGTTGTAAAGACAGCTATCCCATTCCTCCATTAGATGAAAAGGAGCCATTCATTTATTTATTTATCTGGGCACTCGCAGGAGGAAGGCCATGAGATACAGCAGAGGGAGCTTTTTAATCAGGCCCCAGCTCCCAACCAGCTGACTGATGTGCAGCGACGCGTGTTTGTTTATCCAGGGCGCAGCTGCCAGAGGGCAAGGTGATGAGGGAATTTCTCTCCCTCTCAGTAACTCGCTGCCTAAACATTGAGAACAGTTCTGTTAAAAAAAAAAGGCAAGGAGGATCTTGAACTTTTTCTAACGAGATCTAAAAGCACTGGGTGTAATTAGAAGCTGTCTGGAATGAGGACAATTAAGTGCGGTTTTGGTGTCCCCCAGGGTTCTCTCAATGGGCCGAATTAGAAAACGAGTGCAAAAAGATTGATGAGTTCAATGTTTTCCAAATGAGCAGCCTTATACACATAATTACACCACGGAAATGAATGGATCATCACGATACAAACTCAGGCGAGGGTATGCTAATTGCTCATCAAATAGGAAGGCTGCGGTGTCAGCTTCACAACTGCAGCATTCACTGTAAAAAGAAGAGCTAGGAGGGGGTTCTGCTGCTCAGATTAATGTGATCCATCTTCCTTTTCCCGTGTTCATTATTCTATATTCACACCCTAACCCCAGTTATCTAGTCGTACAGAAGGCACCAGTCAGATGCGCAAGGACGATGCAGTACTTCTTACAGCTCATGTGCCATTAAACATAAGCACCACACCATACCATGTATGAATCTCCAGCCAACCATTCTTTATAAATACTTTATGGGGAACAAAGTAGAACTTGAAGACAGAACACGATTATCTATTCCATTTGCTTTGTTTGATACTGAAAGATGTCTGTTGACATTCTGATGCATCTCACTCCTGTTTGCATAGTTTGCATTCAGATTAACTTTTTGCTGTGGTGACACGGCCAGACGGTGCAGAGCAGGACATTTTGTCACTGAATAGACACCAGTAAGTAATATTTAGTGGAGTAATCTTGCAGATAATGACATGAGTAATTTGAATAAATCCCCTCTCTATGATATGGGGGTTATAATTATAATCAGAGGTTAGGACTGGAGAAGCAGCTACTGTCATGCATGTTGATAGCAGCCCAACATGCACTTGCTTTAAAGCATGAGAACATTTTACCGCTTCTCATGCTGCTTAGATTTTTATATTCAAAGCCCACATGTATATTTATATCCTTTTTATTTGACTTTGTAGCTTGCACCCTGAAAGCCACTTACCGTCATCTCATCCACAGTTGTCACTTGACCCTGTGAAATTTGCACAAGAAATGGCATTTCATTTTCATGAACTGCCTTCTCTTTCCTCCCCCTTAACCTTTCTGCATTTGAATTTGGAACAAATCTTCTAAATAACCCATCGGTGCACTTATCAGGCTGCTGTACAGTCAGCCTTCAAATCAGGAACCTGGACATTATCACCCACTGCAGTCAACTAACTCTCACTGCCCATCAGACCTTTGATATCCTTAAACTAAACCTGAGGTTTCAGCGTTACAGGGCACGTTTCCGTAATGGTGTACTTATTAAATCCAATGGATGGATGGCAAAATCCCCTTTTTTTTAATCTTATATCTGTCCTGCGAGCCTTTCACCACCTTCATCCCGCACTGCATTAAATAACCTAACCTAAGGCTTACTGCACTGCCCCGCATCCTTCCCTCCTTCCTTCCACATCCCTCACATGAATAAGTGAATGTCCAGAAAGGATTGACTAGATCTCTTTAGATTCCTCTGGGAAGACCAAGCTTGACTTTCAGGACACAGTCCATCTAAGGAGTCTTGGATTCACATGGCAGCAAGGTTGTAGGAAAAGTTCAAGCAGACCTGACTGCATATTAATTAGGGCATTTTTTTAATGGTTCAAGCAAGGTGCCAAAACGAAGATACATATCAGCTAGAGATTTAAAAGAGTTGTGTTTAAATATCGGGGGTGAAGCGGTGGAAGATGACTCTCGATGTTGCAGCAAAACACTTTCTAATGTGTTTACTATGCTGGTTGCAGCCAAGGGAGGATAACTGCAAAGGTTCAATGTGCCAATAAAGAGAAAAAAAAAAAACAATATTCAAAAGGCTCAATAGTCCTCAGAGGGAATGCCTTCACATGTTTTGAAGCAGCTCACATCACAAAGGCAGCCGTTTCAAAGAGATCCATGAAAGGCAGGAGTAGAAAGACACATCTGTGAGCGCAGACATTAGGATGCCTCAAAACATTCACATTCCTCTAAATTAAGGTCACAGTCTGAATCAGTTATGTTATGGATCACTTGATGTGAATATGTAGATATTACTTTGAATGGGAGGCAGAACTGCCACATATAAGTATATTGACATAATGCAGCTGCAATCATGTCAGAAGCAAGGATGTATTCAAAGCTGGCATTACCGAGCAGTTGTTCACACGCTGCCAGAGGGCACTGAAAGCAACATGAGTGCAGAGCAAACATACACACAAGAGCCACAACATTAAAACCACCTGCACAGTATTGTGTAAGTCTCCCTCGTGTCTGTGAAACAGCTCTGAGTCATCAAGGCATGAACTTTACAAGACCCCCGAATGTGTTTCATGGTAACGGGCTCCAAGATTTTAGTACCTTTAAGTCCTTTAAATTAAAAGATGGGTCCTCCACGGATTGGACTTAATTGTCCAGCACATCCCACAGATCCTCAATCAGTTTTTGAAGTGCGACAGGGCCTCTTTCTAGCTGAAAGAGAGCCCTGCCATCAGGGATTACCTCTGACATGAAAGAATGTACGTGGTCTGCAGTAATGTTCTGTTCTCTGCTAACCACTGCATTATGGTAGCACCTCTCAAGACCTGTCACTTTTGGAGATGCACTGACCCAGTCATCTAGCCATCAAAATTTGGCCATTTTCAAAGTCACTCTAATCTTTCTTGACCATTTTTCCTGCTTCTGCCTCAATAACTTTGAGAACTGACTGTTCATTCACTGTCGAATACATCCTAAGCCATGACAGGTGCCTTTCTAATAACATTTTATTATTCACATCAGCTGTCAGTGGTTTTAGTATAGTGCCTGGCCAGTGTGTGTCTCATGGAAGTTGTACGAATTTCTCACAAGAAGAGCAATGATGATTTGGTGTTTTACCCGAAGCACAAAAAAGCCGAGAAGCTCACTGGGATTGAGCCAGATGTAAGTTCAAAATCAAACCTATTGCAGATCAGTCAGAAATCCAACTCTGAATTCAGCCTGCATTTGAAACATGCAGCCTTTGACACATTCTTAGCAAGTTCCAAACCAGCACACAAACAAGGCAAAAAGGCTATTTGGACTGTTACACAAAGAGATTTTGACCTGTAGGCCACCAGTGAGTCTGAAGGCTGAAAAATATACTCGCTGCAGTTTGATCCTCTGTTTGGCTGTCTGTCTCACACAGGTATTTGTGGGTGCCTTTCCAATACCAAGCTGATAAAGACAGGCTGATTATAGTGTGCAGCTGTTTTGACAGATTCTAACAAATTAAAATGACATTGCCTTCTGGTGCCTGTTAAAATGAGTAAAACTTTTAAAAAGAGTGTTTTTAGCCAGCACAGACACAGAGAAGCCATACAGGAACCCGGGCCACGTGACATGGTCTACATGTGTAAATTTTGTGGGTGGTGGATCTCTGGGTCAGTTGTGACATTATGATCAAATGTCAACGGTTGACATTTTATTTTTATGTGTTTATGAATTTCTTGTGTAAAGTTATATAAATTGCAGAGCGAGGCAGAGCAGTCCAGCAGGAGGTAGAGAAGCAACGCAGGAAAAAACATGAACGCTCAGGCCCTAGGGTTCCTCTCTGGCTTTTCCCTGAGCTGCCACATTCACACAGTGGCTCTCAGATTATATTTAGATAAAACAAGAATGTCATTAATTAGCTGAAATGTGTTCTCTCGTGCTCCCTGTGTGTGTGTGCGTGAGAGAGAGAGAGACCAGTGAGGGTGGGGTGTAGCGCTTGTGCAGAAATGACAAAAGCAGTGGCGTGTAAGGTGTTAATAGGTTTTTAATAAGTATTAGCCAGTCATGAATCGCTGTGCGGCAGGCAGGAGTTGGACCCAAAATGCAGGACTCACAGACTCGGGGAGGTGAACTCAAAACACAGCTTTATTTGCTGGTAGAACAAACATACAAACTAGACTAAACTGGGAAACCATAAACTAAGAACTCACAGGGAGACACAGGGAGATCCACACACAGCATGAGGGACGACGTCACGCCGAACAGAGGGAGACGCAGACAGAAATACACAGAGGGTTAACGAGGAAAGTGGGAACACACGGGGAACACAGGTGACACTGATAATCATAATGAGACAGGGCGGGGTGAACTGAACATGACATGTATGGGCGTGAGAGTCACAAAGTAAACAGGAAGTGCACAGAGGTTCAGACAGGAGGAGAGAGAGCACGGGGAAAACACAGACATAACGGGCTGGGGAAACATGAAACAACCACAAAGGGAGACGAGGGCTCATAAATACATAGAGGGCACACAGGGGGGAGAGAGAGCACGGGGAGAACTTGGACATAATGGGCAGGGGAAACATGGAATAAAACATAAGGAGAGACGAGGGCTCACAGATACACAGAGGGGCACACAGGGGGTAAAAGCCATGAAGGGAAAACACTTAGGGAACAACACAACAGGGCAACTCAGAAAACATGGCCTAAATAAGGAACAAAATACAAACATACAAGAAAACTAAGAACACTGGGCCAATATGGCCCAGGACCATGACATAGCCAGTCAGGACCATGGACAGCGCCAGACAGAAATTCAGCCAAACTTGAAGCAACAGATTAATCCAGACCCTTATGAAGGAAACTGCAACCAAATTAAACACGCCCAAGTGCTGGTGGCAGCACAATGGTATCACATCTATGTGTATTTACCCTTGTAAGACACGCAGCTTGTGCAGAAATCATTGTGCTCACAGTTTGCACAAATGAACTCCAGCCTGTGACGACTAAGCTCCAGTATTAATCATATACGTGTTTGATGATCAAGTGAATAAGCATGAGCTTTGTTTAGTGATGGCTTTTCTTCCTGACATTACGAGGATATGAGCTGAAGACCAATGCTCTCTTTAACAAATATGTCCAGCGCAGATCTATTTACTTTCCCATAAATATGATGCACCTGCACTCTTTACTTGAGCAGAATGAAAGATCTAGTTGAAAATACAGCGTATAAAGACAAAGAGGAACATAAACAATACACACAGAAACAAACAGGCAGAGGACGAAGTGTGTGTCACTTCCTAACCTCCATGCTCGGAAGGTTGCGCGGTTGTCGGGGTTAACCTACCAGCAGTCTCAAGGCAGCTCTTCAACTCAACGCCCGAATACTGGTGTCTGCCTCTGAGCTTATCAGGCTTTCCCAGATGGTGATTTGAGCGCATGGAGGGAGTGAGAGACACACGGAAAAGGGAAAGGGGAGTGGAGAAGAGTGGAGGTGAGTTTAGGAAGATGAAACAGACTCTACATTCGGGGTCAAAAATATGAGACTTTCATTATTTTTCCTTTTTTTTCTGTTTATGGACTCTGTTATGTGGATACAAGGGGTGGAAATCTAATATCCATTAAAGAAAACAACAAGAACAAAAAATAGCTTTTTAGTTAACACCTCTGCAGAAGTGAAGGGCAAGATACTGTGCATTCACTGAGGCGTTATAATCAAATATTGTACCCCAGTCCATCAGTGGATTTATTATTTTCAGTCTGGTGCTCATTAGATTTGTGAATATATTTAAAAAAAATGCCCTATATCATGAACACTCAAAGGTGCCAGCAATTCTTCATCTTTCACCATCACTTTAGAACAAGTTTTTGCCCCCAAACATGCACTTAGCAGAATCATTTGTTTACCACATGTAAAACATGTTTGGCCGTGTTTATGACAGCAAAACACAAAGTGCCATCGTGATGAGTTGGGTTCAAGTGTTGTGTTACCCAATGTGGTGCTGCTAAAAGATGCATCCATGCAAGCTTGAGAGCTAATTGAGTGTAATGTCATTTTATCTGCTTCAGCAGGTTATTGACAGCAACATCCCAGAAGCCTGTTCATCCCTCTGTCAACTCGTCAGCATGGGAGATGCCATTATCATCTCATTACAGCTCACGCTTTCAAATAATCCTGACATTTCCTCCCTCTCTCTGAGCTGTGGGAGCTGCTGTGCTCGGCTGTATTGTAGCAGTAATAGTCGGATGTGGGGCGCGTGTGGGTGTGTGTGAGGGTGCGTGTGGGTGTGGGGGGTGGGCGTCTGGTAGTGGATCAGAATAAGAGGTAATAAAGACAGTTTTAATTTCCTGGAGCCACTCAACAGACAGCTCTTATCCATCTGCTCCTTCCCCCTCCAACAACCCTGCAGTCTTTAAATCTCGACATTCTTGCTCATCAACGAAAAGATGGTTTAAAAAAAAAAAAGAAATGCAGCGGATTATTGAATCCACACCCACAATTTGGAAACAGCCCTGGCAGTGTTGTTTGTGGAGTGCGTAGCTTTGAATGATGCCTAGTTATTACTGAAATAACCACTGCACCATCAGGAAGGAAAAGGTCACAGGCAGACATGAGAAATGGGAGATATGCTGGAACAATGGAAAGAACTCAGACTGAGCTGTCTGGGATTAATCTTGTCTTCCTTGGAGTTACCTGGGGAATGAGTGAACAAATTTAATCCAGGAAGCAGAAAAACGAAGGAAGAGAGATCTATTAATATATCTGCCGGCGCTCGGTTTGCCATTTTCCTCGTATGATTCCTCCGTCACATGCTCTTTTAAAGGTGTGCAGGGTCTGCAGACGACCTTCCTTGTGAACTGTGTTTTTTTATCTGCTGTTTTCATGCGACCCATGACTGTGCCCCTTATTAATCTTTTGCGCAGGGAAAAAAAAGAACCCCTTTTCAACTAAGCATCGGGGCGCAGAGGGATATCACTGCAATCGATGCAGGGAGCTTCTGTACAGGAAGCAGCAGCTGGCCCCGGTGATGTGGGCGAAGGTGAGAATCTCTGTATGAATCCTGCAATTTATCCTATACAGACTACAGAGAGAAAGATCCAGATTTCCACTTCAGTAGTCATCAGTAGCTCCCAGGCTGTCTCCCACTGCTCTGCTTCATGATTGCAGCTGTCATAGGATGGTTAGGTGTTTGTCAGGTGAAACTGAAGCATCGCCAGATCATCAGTAGTATGAAATTTGTGCGCTATGTGAAGAGATTTGTTTTGCTCAACAATGGCTGTTGGGACAAAAAGGATATTCATTCCTAATATTTATACCTCATTTCTGGTTTTCAGTGTTTCTGATTATAGGGTGCTATCCCGTCTATTGTAAATCCCATAAACAGACACAGGGTGTGCTTGATTTTAAAACAAGCTGAGCAAGTTGTTAGCTTAGGTGGGCCACATTTGCAGTACATTAGCTGATAAATGCATTAGCTTAACTCACCTCTTTGCACTCTCTGTGTTTTTATGCTACTTTTGCTTTTTTTTTTTTCACTTTTTACAGCCCGACATTTCTTCACGTTAAAAGGGAGTTTTTCCTTCCCTCTGTTGCCAAGTGCTTGCTAATAGGGCGTTGTACGGTGGCCCTGAGAGGCCAAACGGACTGCAACTTAAGAAAACACCAGCAATAAGAAAAACGCTGGAAAAGCACACAAAACACAATAGAAATAGGAAAAAAGAAAAAAGAAAACAGAAATAGGAAAAATGAAACAGAAATAGGAAAAAAAAGATTTTCAAAAGCACATGGGAAGTGTTTCTGGGAAGACAATAACCTGACGGACCAGCTGCAGGAACCAAAATATACTAAGAATTACGCTGTGAGACACTTAAAAGAAGTGGAGGATCTATCACTGTTGTGAGGAAAGAAAAGATGAGAGGTAAGTGTGTTAGCCTAACTATTAGCCAAAAATCCATCATCAGTATTATATAAATCATGAGATTAAAACACACTTACCTAGCATGTTTTGGTTCCTGCAAGTGGTCCGTCGGGTTACTGTCTCCCCAGAAACAATCCTCTTCTGCTGTTTTTTCCTATTTCCATTTTCGTTTTTTCTATTTGTTTTATTTTTTCCTGTTTCCTATTTCCGTTGTCGTTTTTCCTATTTCCGTTGTGTTTTCTGTGCTTTTGCAGCGTTTTTCTTATTACTGGTGTTTTCTGAAGTTGCAGTCCGTTTGGCCTTTCAGGGCCACCGTAGGGTTGTCTGATTTTTAGGATTTTCTTTGTATGATTGTAGAGTCTTTACCTTACCATATAGAGCACCTTGGGGTAACTGCTGTTGTGATTTTGGTTTGGTATGAATAAAACAGATTTGATTTGATAATAACTGAGTCTAACGCCAGCCGCACAAGCTCTTAATACCATTCTTTGCATTTTGTCTAACTGGCAGAAATTTATAATCACTGGTTGAGACAAGCTGTATCCAAGAATCAAGTCCTTCCTTACTTATTTGTTAAGCAGTTCTGAAAAGGCTGGATGTGTTATTGGATAATAGTGTGACCTTCAAAAAGGATATAAGCAAGGTCACCCAGTCCTGCTACCACCATCTAAGCAATACCACAAGGAAAGAATCAGTACTGAGTTTTAGTTACACCCAGGCTATCATGCATGCTTTTATTTCCTCTCAGTTAAATTATTGTGATGGTCTTTTAACATGTATCAGTCAGAAAGCATTAAATAGACTTCAGATTGTGCAAGAATGCAGCTGCCAGAATTCTTACAAAAACCAAGAAACCTGGACATATTACACCAGCTTTTATGACTGTACACTGGCTGCCCCTCACTTTTAAAAGTGATTTTTAGATTTTACTTATTACTTTTAAAGCCCTTCATGGCTTGACTCCAGAATATATACTAAAACTGCTGTTCCCGTAAAACCGGTGTGCAGGTTCAGATCCTCGGGTAGAAACATGTTAATTGTTCCCACCTCACACTTAAAGACAAAAGGCGATCTAGTGGTTGCCATTAGGGCTCCTCGGTTGTGGAATGAGTTGCCTGGGGAAGCCCAGTTCACCTTAAATCACTGCTAAAGACTCACTCATAACGTGAGGGTTTTTAAAAAACTTTGCTGTATAGATTTAATATTTTTTGACATTCTTTGCTAAACTCTGTCTTGTTCTTTTAACTTCTAGATGCTCTGTTAGTTTAAATTGTTTTTTATTACTGCAGAATCAGTAATAAAACATTGTATCTTACACTTATTCTTACTCTGGCACTGAACTCAAGTCCTGCATGGTCTAATTATTTTTATCATTTTCTCCTAGTTTTCTCTTTATTTCTGTGTTTCTGGAAAGCACTTTGTAACACTAGTTTTGACAATTGCTACACAAACAACTTCATTATTATTACGTTTTTAATATTATTATTAATCACTATCTGGTGTGTTGACATTAATGCCTGCTCTGTGCTGTACAGAGGGGGCTTTGCTGCTGCTTAGCCTTAGGCTTTTCATGTATTCGAGTGGAAGGAGAGGGAAGGTCCCAGAACAGTGCAGTGCTGCCAAATATAAATTACTGTGTGGAAAAACAACAATCTTCTCATGACTAAAGTAGTAAAGCAAGTGGACCTCTCTGATCCTTTTGTTTGGATCCTTTGGCAACAATAACCACAAACAGGCTATTCCAGGTGCTGCAGATCAGATCATTCATCATCCAACCTTTATTACTGCCTCCCTCTGATTAGCCATATTCTTAGATTGTCTGGTGGTGTGATTGACTCTCTTTAAATCACCCTGCAATATTGGATTAATGCCTGGGCTTTTCAATGAATCAGATTTTTAACTCTTTACAGTATTTCTGTAGGACATTTACTCTGATTTTTAGGGTCACCCATTGGGTGCGTCCTTGAACCTTTACTGAGCTTCAGCTGGCGGATAGCCACCTTGACACTATCCTGAAAGGTAGAGTGCTCAATTTGTGAAAACATAATGAGAAGCTGTCTGTGCCCAAGCCTTCAAACACAGTGCTCCGTTTGCTACAGTAAACTAAACTATTGGTTGAGCCATTTTTTATATGACATGAGAGTGCCGAATTTCTCCTCAGACATTACACTCTTTGATGAATCATTTCCCAAACCATTTAGTTTACAATAAGAGAGCGATGAGGCATGCTTGACACCCGTCATGTTCATCTCAGGAGCAAATGCACGCACGATCATAGAATCACTGGATTGTCTGCGGTTTGATTTGGATTGAACTGGAGCACTGCTATCATGAAAA
Organism: Astatotilapia calliptera; assembly: GCF_964374335.1. Lineage (NCBI taxonomy): Eukaryota > Metazoa > Chordata > Actinopteri > Cichliformes > Cichlidae > Astatotilapia > Astatotilapia calliptera. The sequence continues at coordinate 5,473,535 of NC_137436.1, forward strand.
CATTTAAAATAAGTGAATAATAGATTATTGTAGGCTCAGGTAAGAAGAGATAAGTACTGTATAGTTTTGCTGCTCTATCTCAGAGAGCGTGTGCAATCCATATTTCATAAATTCACAATGAATTGACTTTATATAAAAATCACGCATTTCATTAAAACTGAAACAGCTGACCTTCAAAGCAACTTGTTCGGATGTTTCATAATTCAGATGAGAGCTCGTCTTTGTTATATGTATTCGTTTCAGACACGGCTGAACTGAGAGATGCATTAATGCACTAACATAAGAAGATATGGACACAAGCATTTCGTGGACTACAGTGGACTACAGTCCCATTGATCTACAGTTGCAAAAGGCCGCCGTTACAGTTAAAAAGCAAACAAACAAAGAAGCAATGCATATGCAAGAGAGAGAATCACACAGCTGAGTTAAATTTGGGGTTGGCTCTGGGATGCACTGATATTATGTGATCATGGTTGCATTCTCCATAATTCCGATGTATTTTGCAATCATTTGTGCTTCTGTCGCCAACCTTGCCATTTCCATCTTTCCCATTTGGGCTGCTTTACTGGGTTTAATGGCGAAAGCAAAATATTGTGATTATTTCAATGTGTCTGTTTACACACAAACACAGATTTTCTATTTCTCTTTCAGGAACACTGCAGCATTCAAAACATCACGTGTTCATGCTCTCCCGTTTATTTCAGCCCTGACACATCAATGACACATCAGAAAAGGGAAAAAAACACATAACGCCTTGTACCAAATGTGCGACAGCTTGCCATAAATCCACACAGCATAAATTGGACCGCTTTGTCTCCTCCTGTCATAAACACACAGACGATTCAGTTGACTCTGAGCCTGTGCAGAGTTGCTGTTGGGGTTTTTTTGGATGGGGGGTGTTTTTTGTACTGCTATTCAAATGTGCCACCACACCACTGCATTCTACAGATCTGCCAAACTGCTCGGAAAGCTCAGTTAGCCTGCTCTGTCCTATCAGGAATACCAAGTACACGTTCAGATTACTCAGGGGACGTGGATACAGATGCCTCTGTGTTCAACCTCAGCATACAGACTGGAGGCAGAATGCCACCATATTACGAAAACAAAGCCTAATCATCTGACTGCGTTGCTCATCAGAGAAAACATGACTGCCCTTGTTCGGCAAAGCCGAGGTTCGCTTTAGCAGCACTTGGCCTGCACACGTATGTATGCATATGAATGCAGTCTGTGCATATACAGTATGGATCCACACATATGGCCACAAGAACATAGTCTAACACAGAAATGCACATGCACACACACAGCGTGCAATCATTATTGTATTCCTGAGGCGAGAGAAAGGGCACTGTGCCCTGGCTGTCGTACATGAGGGAACATGAGTGATATGGCTTTGTGCCTCCAGGCCTGGCTTGTCACTCTGCTAAATTGTTGTAATTTTCATCCTCTGGACTGGCCCATGCTTGTGTAACCTTCTGCATTTCACCTTGCTACTGTCCTCAGGTCAGAGAGGGACTAAAATCTGTACCCTAATATGTCTAATCTGTGTGCTAATGTAAAATATTGAACTTTTTATTTCTTCGCACTGACTTTACCTATAAAAACAAATGCAGTACCGTATGCAAAGACTGCACCCAGCCTATCCTGCACAATTACATATTCACACAGATATGCATAATGGCCATACAGAGACTTGTAAAGAGTCTCTTCCATACGTCAATCCCCTGCTGATCTGACTAGAGGTGATGGAGTTGTCAGTTTCCCTAACCCAAATCTCTGATACCATCTTTCCCAGTTTTGCTTATCTGCCCTCGCTGCAAAAGACTTACCAGACTTAATCTGTCGTGGCTTATTCTAGGACAGAGGGAGCATTTAGACATTTCTAACAATCTGGAGGAAAATTTCATGGAAGAGACTGCAGGAGCATGAAGTTTTATAGCACGTACTCAAACATGACTCACCAAAAAAGTCCCATTAACGCCCACTAACTGTCAAAAAAAAGGAATGTACTGCAGGTTTTTCTTTAGATTTCTACCTGGGTTCTGCTTTAGTGAGAAAAAAGCTCAAGTCTGTGTGTTATTTTAGTTAGGCCTTTAATTTCATACAAACACACGCATGTAAGTTTGCAAGATGTATCAGTGTGTGTGTGTGTGTGTGTGTGTATGCCAGAGTGAGAGAGAGAGAGGGAGACTGTGTGTGTAAGTGTTCTTCGAGGACAAACTAAGAAAAGTAAGAGCAGGGAGACAGAATGATCTAAGGGAGAATAGCAATGAGTCCATATGTGTCCAGTCCTGTACTCAGCTGCTGAGTGCGGCTCTCAGGTTGCCATTTGCCCATTCCCTGCTCCAGAGAGAGGGGTGAGGAGCTAAAAGAGACTCCCTGCAGCAGATGGCAGAGTTATGCTCTGCAGAGGTAAGAAATAGCCCATTAGGCTGACCAAAAATTACAGCCTGCCTCCTCTTTAGTTCTCAGCCTTGAGTACACCTGACCAGATTGGGACTGTGCCTGGCATGATCATCGCTCTGTAATAACACTGTAGCTGCTGACAAAAACAGCTCTGTTGTTTATGTGCTTTAGCCATTTCATCCTTGCTGTAAAAATATCAGATCAATAAAGGAAAACAAGACAATGAAGCGCAATACTTTTTGTCTAAAACTGTGTTCAGCTAAAATTCGGGGCTGGCTGTGGCTCAGCACTCATCATACAGACCATGATCAGTTTGTTATTGAAGCAACCAAATAAGAAAATGTGAGTTGTCAGCTCATCTGGAGAAGTGTGAACCTGTTAAAAAATATTAAATCGGCACTGAAAGGTTAAACTTCCCTTATTCCCTTATTATTTTGACTGTTATACCTAAAGTAAGCCATGCCCAAGTGACATTTATAACCCTTAGATGCAAAAAACAAAATGTAAATTGCCCCCGTTGTGCCTCGTAAAAATGAGCCAGCTGTTGCCTAAACTATCTAATCAGGTTGATAAGAGCAGCCGGTGCACACAAGAGAATATGTAATCATCTTGTTCTGCGGGATTTCTTGAAGAGCAGAGTGTTTTATGGGCCTCTTTTTAAATATGATTCTTGCAAATTACTGAAATAACATTTCTATTCATACTTCAGGCACTGCCATTGGAGAGTGGCACAAAAGGATGAGTGACTTTTTAATACCTTCCCATTCACTGAACTAGGTGAGACTGAATTAATGCGGCAGCTTTCCAAGCAGAAGATACAGCATTACAATGCGGGGGACTTGACAAGCACGGAAGGATTAGCTTGCCTTTACACTGGAACGAGACAAGTCAAGGAAACTGCTTCAGAGGGAATTAAACAGCCACATATGGTATATGTTCTGACACGGCTTTAGATAGTAGTATGGCGTGCACCTCTGACCCGCACTGCACAGCCAGCAAAAAGAAAACGGCACATGAAACTTTTGATCAAATCAGTGCTGCTTATTTATTTATTTATTTATGTGAAAAGCCAAGGGGAAATATGGAGCATTTTTTCACTTGAATCAGAAGATTAAAAGCAAACTTTGGTCAGCTATAGCTTTCATGGTGTGATAAATTATATTCCCGCTCACAAATGAATGTACAATGTCACCAAGGCACATAATGGCACATTCGAAATGTCACATAATGCCATACAACAGCTGCTCAAACTGATACATTTTTTTAATATAGTCATATGTTCACAACAGAAGCTGCAGCACACTGGATTTCTGCACTCTGCAGATTTTCATGAATCATTAACTCTGGACATTTAGCCAAGTGAACATCTACACTGTGCTACACCGCTACACTGTGTGATCAGCAGTAATGTGTGTTACACTACCACGTATCCCTGTGTTGTCTGTAATTACAGACGGGGGGGGAAATGCTGATGATGTCATAACAGGGTGACCTGGGGTCCCCCTTCATAGGCGACTGCACAGCATTTTTACTCCTTGTCCCGCATTGTGATTGGCTGTAGTTTGCAAAAGTACGAAAAGGGACAGCCAGCAGAAACGTAGAAATATGCAGCTGCAAAAGAGATGAGTCGATCTACAAAATCAGGCACAGCAGCAGCAGAAAAAAATAATAATTCAGCATTTACTGGAAAAAACAATAAATATGTGTAAGAAGATGATTGTATAAGAGGAGGAAAACAAGCTTTATTCAGTACACAATGTTTTCTTCTGTTTTCTTCCAAAGAAAACGTGATGGATATTTTTAGGCCCTCATATTCATGTAATCCTTATTTGAACAAACTAATAAGGAAGTAGTTAGCACTGTGGGCTCACAGCAAAAGGTGCCTGGCTCAAATCTGTTGGGTGGCTGGGGCCTTTTTGCATGGCGTTTGTATGTTTTCCTGTGTCTGCATGTGTTTCTTTCGAGTGCTTTGGTTTCCTTGCACGGTTCAGAGACATGTTTGTTAGATTAACTGCTGATTCTAAACCAGTCGTAGGTGTGAATGTGTGTAAATAGTAGCCTGTCTCTCTGTATTAGCCCTGTGACAGACTGGCAGTCTGCCCAGGGTGTACCCTGCCTCTCACCCTGTGACGTCTGGGATAGGTTCCAGCCTTTTCATTGCCCTGGGATAAGGATGGATGGATGACAAATAAAGTTGTTAAAGTATATGGAATAAAGCACTGTTTTAAATGTACAGTTGTGCATTTACCCTGAGTTGATCTCAGAGACTAATATATAACATTTACAGTAAGTGGAGACAGTTTGCCTGGGAAATTTGCTGTTTTTCGAGCCTCTTGACCTTTCTGGATACTTAGATGTACTGCTAGGAGCACTGGGAAATTCTGGGAGTGCCATCGTGCTAATGGCAATTGTGATCGGGTTTTGTCTGCAGTGGGTAGAATTTGTTTAGACTTCAGATGTGCGTCTCAGTGCCCTGATTTCCTGTCTTGTCTGTGTATAGCAATAAAGACATTTAATAACTGAAGGACTTTGTCTTCATTGCATAAATTTCTCCACAAAAAATTTGTTCAGACAGGAATTACATCTGACAAAACAACACAGGAAACATCAGAGGATTTATGAGTCTCATCATTTTATGATTGTTTTTGTGCATCTCTAGTTCAAATTTGGTGTCATGTAGAGAGTTTGACACTGTGGGTCATTTGAAACACAGTTTCAGAGATAACTTATTAAAGTATATTATGATTTTAGCAATGCTTTTTCTCCACTTGAAAGAAAATGAGATAATCAGAATCAGTCCTCTGGATGATACCCGGAAACCAAATTTCCTTCACTACATATCAGATGACATGTCATTATGATCATAATATACTAGTCAAAAAAAGAAAATCAAGTCTTTTGTGAAAAAATATATTTACAATCTTTGTTATGAATCATTTCACAGTTTAATCATTTTTATCTCTTAGAGTGCACAAACATATTCTCTGAGTAGTTTTTAGTTCTGATTGAGTGGTTTTAGTCAGTGGTGGGATTGATAATTTGTGTACCGAACACAAATGAACTCACTTGTACGCCTCAGAATTGGTTCAGTGCATTCTAAGGACAGTAGCCTCACAAAACAAAAAGCAGTGTATACACAGCACTGTTATCAGTGTCACCATGCAGCAACTGACTGAATTTGACTGAGACCGGGCTGTTGGCATGCTGTATGCTGACATGCATGTTCAAACTGTTCCCACAGCCTTGCACGTCAATGAAAGCACCATCGTAGATTTGAATAGTCTAAGTGGAAAATGAATAGTAACCTGTACCTGTGCTACTCTTGCAGCAGCACCCCACCATTTGGTTATTTAAGCAGACAAATACCCACCGCCACGCTACTAGAATACACCATTTCTGGATCGGGAACATTGCCTAGCATTTGATTGTCATATTTCTGCTACTGTACATGTCTGGGGCTTGCTGAGTCGACATGTTTATCAGAGGCATCCAAAACCAATGACCGCTCATTGTCTTATGTGTACAGATATCATATTGTAGTGTTGTTTTGTTACAATGTCATGCAGAAAAAGTGTTAATATGTAAATTAATGTCAGCATTCAGCCAGAAAAAAACAACTTCTCTTACATGGATGAATCCCTTTCAGTCTCTCCTTCTTCCTGTTACAGATAAAGCACTGACTTATAAGCTGGTACTTGCCCAGATATAAATGCAATAGTACTCTCCCACAAACCGACACCTTTCTATTTTCACTAAAAATGCATCAGTGAATGACTAAAATACTGCTCCTGCACTCCTATCTATAAAAAATATCCACAAAGCAGCAGTTTTAAAGTGAGTCCTTTATTAACACATTACAAACTAAGCACCCTTTGCAGGTACTACAGGCATTCACAGATTACACTACAGGTGACCTAAACAGGAAGCTAATGCTAAGTTACTGGGTCCTTATCTGACACAAGAGCTTTGCTAGCCACTGCAATGAATTTGACCAGACACACGCGGCAAAAACTAAGACGATCGCATTTGGACATCAGGTCCTGTCTCCTTTCACTCATGGGAGTGTAATGAAAGTTATCGATAAATCAGTATCACAGAACTGCAGCACCTTTCTGTCGTGATAGTTTCATGGTGGAGCTGACGGGGCTCATATCTGTCTCTCCAAGGTGAAACAGTGAATCTCATGTCAGCACTGTAAAATGTGATGGCATCAGTCAGGGTGGTCAGGTTTACACGATTTGTAAAACAGGGTTGATCTCACCTGGCTTCTTCCAAGCACAGTTATTATTGTTTCATGCTGGTTAACCGAGAGGCAAATATCCTAATATAGTAAGCAATAGTGTGTGTGTGTGTGTGTGTGTGTGTGTGTGTGTGTGTGTGTGTGTGTGTGTGTGTGTGTGTGTGTGTGTGTGTGTGTGTGTGTGTGTGTGTGTGTGTGTGTTTTAGTCTGGATTTGGATTAATGCAAATACAATACTTTCTTGACCAACACTCGTGTCTGTGTATTTTGCTTCCAAGGAGCCAGTTGTGTCAGATTGCACATCACACAACTCTACAAAAACAAACTGTTGCAAAAACACACCGTGTGTTCCCATTTCTTTAGTTGAATCAATGAAAAATGCCAAAGATAACACAGTCTGACAAGCATAAAATAGTTTTGGGGTTTTTTTGCACCAACAAGGTGATTCTCATAGAGTTGTTAGCTGAAAACTTGCCATGTCACATCATGACATGCAATGTGTCCTAAAAAAAGAATGGATGATACTGGTTAAATGGAGGACAAAAGAAGTGTCAGACCTAATGTGTATATATATATATATATATATATATATATATATATACAGATGAGCAGTTCAGAAGGTCATGTCCTTTAGAAATGAGCAAGAAAAATCTAGCAAAAACTGGACACAGGACCTGGAAGATGCATCTGGACCTTAAGCTGATCCACTGCATGATCATCAGAAATGGTCTCTATAGAAGAATAGCTGTCAACAAGCCATTCTTAAGGAAGAGAAACAAGAAGAAAAGACTATGGTATGCCAAGTTACACAAGAAGTGGACTGAAAGTCAATGGCAACAAGTCTTATGGAGTGATGAATACAAATTTTGTGGTTCAAATCATCGTCAGTGTGTGTGGAGGAGGTCAGGAGAGCTGTACAACAATGAATTTCAACAGTATCTTTAAAACACGGTGGGAGCTTTGTCATCGTTTAGGTCAACATGTCAGGAAGTGGTGTGGTTGGATGAGTTTCCACCCCAAAAGCATCGACCTCGACATTATTGAAGCAGTGTGGGATCATCTTGACTGAGAATGGAACAAAAAGCAGCCAACATCCAAAGAGGAGCTTTGAATGTACTTCAAGAAGCCTGGAGAACTATTCCTGAACTATTCCTGAAGAAATGACAAGAAAACTGCCGAAGAGAGTTCAGGCTGTGTTGAACAATTAAAGAGGGTCATAGTAATTATTAACTCTCAAGCTCATTAGTAGCGGTCTTTCAGATAGCATGATGCTTACCTTGATTACACAAACATTATGTAGGAATAGGTAATGGATAATGGGTTTTAATATGTGAATAACTGGACATGAATAACTTCAGTTTATTATATAACATTACACTTTATTTATAACTAGGTAGCTCGTTATCTCTCTCTTGACAATACTTTTAAGATACAACTTCTTTGGTAAACGTGAAAGAAAGCCAGATGTAAAATGTAATAGTGAGGTCAGATGTTAAATGTGACATGATATTTGGATGCAAAATAATTTGTGAGGTTTAAAAACCCATATAGCAGTATCATTTCCTCAGTATTGCCAATACAAACAAGGCAGTAGAATTTTAAGCACCGTTTTAAAGATAAAAGAGATTATATGAAAGTTTGACCTTGTTTCACCTTGAAGAAGAAGTCAGAGGTCCAAAGTAACATCATATTTAGGATCTCCACATATCATTATATCCCTATATGCCTATATGTCGTATCTATATGTACAAACAATGGCTGTAAGAAAAACTAAATAGCTCTGTATAACATTATTATCACTTTAAGCTTCTGATCAATCTACTGACCTTGAAGAGGTCAGAGGTCAAATGTGACCTGAAATATCCATCTTGTACAGTGCTTTCTATATGTTGAAAACACACACCACACTTGTAGGAATTGGAGTTTCTAATTTATAAGGGGTTTCTTTGTCAATTTACGATCAATAAATCATTCAGTTGAACTTGAAGACCTCGGCGGATGTAAGCCAAATTTTAATGGATTGTTACCATGACCCCACGCAACACTCTACGAAGTTTTATTGGAATTCATTTAAAACTTTTTGATCTATCGTGTTTAGAGGCAGAAAGAATGGACACGCATGCAAACACTACCAACAGCATAACCTCCTTGGTGGAGGTAAAAATGTGGCAGATGAACTTTATATAACAGAACAAAGTGAAGTAAAAAAAAAAAAAAGATTCAAAACATGCTATAAATAGGCTGTTACAGATATTAACAACAATTGAAAAGCGAGACAGCAAAAGAATTGTGCCACATAAAAAGGCATTAAACTAAATAACAAAAAAATAAATAATAGAAACTGAGAAAAATGACAGTATTAACAGATTTCCCCTGGTTTGGGTTCCCGTGCACAGCTGGAAGGCTCTCACTGTTAACAGCAACAGGATATGCATGAGATTAACAATGCAAGGGAGTCATTATAGCTTTGGAAAAGCTCAGCTCCTGTGAGATGAATGAAACAGAAACACAAGTCAGCTCAGAAACAACAGCAGCTCTGATGTTACAGATCACCCACAGCACTGCTCAATGCTCAGCAAAGTGAATCCTTTAAATGCCACTATCTTTCTCTTGCTCTCTTCCTGTCTTCTGTGTGGCTGCACATGCTTAAGGTCTGTCAGGTGACTGTGTTGTCATTATAGCTCAGTCGAGGGCAGTGCACCGTCACACCGTAGCTGTGCTCAAAAGCAGAAGGCACTAAGGGGAGACTCGGGATTCACCTGCTGAGAACGGGAATTGAAAGCGCAAAATCACCTTGCTTAAGTGTTTTGTTCTGTTCAGCATGAATGATTTGAAGCCTGTGATAATGCACTAGTCTTTAGGGTGCCGTGCCATATTCACCTCACTTATAGATGCAAAGAAAACATGCAATCAAAAGGATTTCCAGCTGCCAGGTAGAAGTGATAATGTGCAAGGCACATGCAAATTGAACATTGGTAATGAGAACATGACATATACATAAATATGCATGAAAAGGGACATCTCAACACTGAAAGCAATGTTGTGTTCCTGATCTCCCAGTAGAAAGAGTTTAATTGTGGGACTTGGTGTTCACGTCTGACATGGAATGAGGCTGGTTAAGTGTAGAAAAAAAAACAGAAAAAAAAAACTGGCAAATTCTCCATGGTACTGTTCCAAATCTGTACTTTTTTGTATTGTTTTGCAGATGATGGGATGTTCAACAGAAGCGCTGAGTTTTCCTGTCAAAATTTTTGACATTTGCTAGATCCCCGATGATTTCTATCTATAAATGAAAGGGCCGTTGGCAGTGGCAATTTTCCCCTGCTGTAACGAAAATTTACCCAACTGCAGCTCCGATCCTGTAGAGTGTTATCATTTTGTGGTTTTTCTGAAATGTTCAACTTCTACTGGGGGCATTTTGTGTATGCTTCTTTCTTTCTTTCTTTCTTTTTGAGAGCAGCCTTTCATTCCTCGCTCTTCTGAATTCACCAGCACTATTGGTAGCCATATGTGGCATATTTCTTCTGCTGGTTATAAAAAGCCAGCAGGAGAAGAACACAAAACAGCTGAACTGAAGTACTGAATACACATTATTTTGAAGACGAACTCAGCTTGCTAAGAGATGTCAATCTTCATGTCACGACCCCGCTTCCCCCCATGTGCAGGGTGGCTATGTAAGCAGAAACTCTCTGTAGGCAAGGGTTTGTTAATTCTTCTTCTATTTTCAGGATTTCTTGATATTTTTTTTATTATGAGTTGCGCTGATAAGACTGCCGATTTTCATCTTAGTAGGCATGTAAGGTAAATGATATATTTTCAGAGTGTCCTGCATGCAGGTGGCATAAGCCAGCAATTGGCTGTGCAGAGCCAGCGAGTGCTGAGAGAGGCACAGAACGAGGCTGGCAGAAGCATCTGTAATGCACACCACTAATCATGTCCTTGAAGCCGAGCCGCTCATTTGCATTGTAATACCCACACATGCATGTGCACTGACACAGACGTGTAGCCATAATGTGGAGACATGTGTGGTATAGCATCTAATAAATGCAGTGTGAGTAGCTGGGAGGACCTGTGCTGAGAATATCTTGGTTGCATTGTCGGTGTTTACATGCGCTTCCTGTCCTCATTTAGATGCGGAGCGAGTGGACAAACATCAGAATCAATTGCAGGGGCGGCTCTGATTCCAAATCCTCAGGCAATTTTGCCAGCTTTTACATGTTGACTTCTGAAACACCGACATTGCCTTAAAACACCACATGTGTGCCCGCGTGTAATACGCACACGCCCATCTGGCTATGCCTCCATGTGTATTCTGTGTACCTGTGTGAGCATTATCTGTTCTCACATCTCTGTCTAGTTGTGTTTTTTTCCTGTCAGTGTGAGCACATTGTTGTAAGCTGCAGCATGAAGAATAATCTAGTTATCATGCAGGATTCATATCTGGATGAAAAATGACAGATTCCCTTTGAGGACTCTGCAGATCAAATGCTCAAAAGAAAAACTGCTCATTTTGTTGGAACACTAAGGCTGAATACCAAGGCCAACCAGGACGATATCTGCACAGGAAGAAGCGCACACTTCCATTGTTTCCTGATCAAAATTATCCCCTTTTAGATCCAACTCAGAAACAGTCATCCGTCTGTTTCATCTAAAGTATTCCTTAACATTTGACAGGAGTGCCGTCTTTATCACAGACCTTCCTGCAGCACTTCCCTAGAAAGCAATCTAATTAGATGCCAAACCTGAAAGATACCATAAATCCAGTGAAAAAATCTGTTTCTTTAATGAGTTGCTTTCATGTCCTCAGGTTCCACCAAGACTTTGAACGAGAAGACTGCCTTTAGAAATGACAGGGAAAGTATACACTGGCCTATTTTAAAACCCTCTGGGTCACGTTAAACACCAATTTGAACTCTTCTTTCAGTATAAAATTGATGAAATGTAGTTCTTCAAAAGCATTTCAGCAGATACAGTTGCTGCAGTGTTGGGCTGCCTACTGAGATCAAATCTATAAAGAACTTACCTTTTCTTCTATTCACTTGGAAATATGAATAAGGCACCATTCATTACACTTAATGGCCCTAAGGATGAAGCCTGCATGACAGCTGACTGATGATTTTTTTTTAAGTGGCTATGCTGTATCTTGGTTTTCAGACATTCATACTGTATCATTCTGTATTTTTTCCATCTTTAGGTTACACACTAGCTATTCCTTTGGTTCAAGATTACATCTCAACTGTTTATTACAAGATCCTATTACATACTGTGCATTTATGCACTTTAAATTATTTTAAATTAACTTGCAGTTTTCACTCTTACCTTGAACTTGAAAGACACCTGTTGGAGTCAAACTGTTAATTGTTGTCATTGTGTTACTTAAATTTGTAAGTCTTAGTTCAAACTGTATGATCAAAGAAATTCCTTTGTCTCTGATCACCTCTCCAGCCAGTTTGTTGGTGGGGGAGGCTGTAGTGTTTTATTGTAGGGAGATGTGAGGGTTCTGTTTGTTGCTTAGTAAGCTTCCTGCTTTTATGACCCTTTTGGTGAGCAGGAAGTCACACAAACGCCTCCCCAAACACAAACCCACACACTCACATGCACACACACACACACACACACACATTCTTGCACATGCATACACACATACACACGCATGCTTAAACGGGCACACACACATACACACATAGTGCCTTATCTTTTGTAACCATTGGGGGGTTTTACAATGGGAGGTGCTTGTGTGTACTGTAACTGTTTTCAATAAAAGGCAGCAAACGGAGACCAGAGTCGAGGTCGTCTGTGATTGGACCCAACAACACTTGCCAGATAATGTTTTGCCAGTCTTTTCTTCTGGCCTTAACTGTGCTGGGGACGAGTGAAAAATCTTTCTTTGTAAAGCTTTCTGTGGTCTGCAGTTTCACTCCTGAAACTTTTGTGTCCCTGAATGTAGGTCAGCTTTATTTTAATGTTTACAGGCAACCTTTTCAGAGCTTTTCAGAGTCTTAACAGCCTTAAGAGACTGGTTGGTGACTGCCTGGCTACCATCGCTAGATAAAACTATATTCCCTGACAGGTTATGATTGGTTCCTGTCAGTCAGTGTGAAATTGACCATTAAAGCTCCAGTCGTGTGCATCTATAGATCACTTATGGACCTCCTGGTAACCATTGGTAACTGGGGAAGGATATTTATTCCCCAACCATTTGGCAAGTGTTTGCTGCAGGTTGCTAAGTGTTGCTAGGTGAAATTGGTTGTAATTTTCCCTTTTCCCTGTCATGTCTAAGGTTTTCTGACAGACTCAATATGCAGACTCACATCAAAGTTCAGAGCATTTATTTAGAGAGAATGATTTAGTAACAAATCACAACTGGAGGCAGCTCTTTACAGAAGATCACTCTCTGTGTCAGGTGTCACGACTGTTGTCGTAATTTAAATATGTAAATCTGAGTGTGCATTTGCAGGTGTGTTCACTGTTTAACTAAGCATGTAGGGGTGGACCGCCTTTTTGTTTGATTACAGTTTTCTCCTGTTTTTGTTAGGTAGGGAGGTAAGTAATTGTCGTTTTGTTTAGTTCTTTTGAATAGGTAAGTTTTATTTACTCCTGAGATAGGCTACCTTTTGTTTGTTGTCTTGGCCTTGGGTTCACCCTGAAGTTATAATTCGCTCCCTTCCTTCGTTTTTAAATTCACTCATTGTAAATAAATCACTGTCACAAAGTATTAATTGCGTGATGTGCTGCTTGGGGATGGACCGTGATGGATCACCACTTATGTTTTGGTCTGGCCGTGCCTAGACGGGCCATAACACAGGATTACTTCGAGTGTAAGTAATCCTGACACAGAGTGTCAGTGTCCAGACTCTGGGTCCAGATATCCTGTGCAGAACGACACAGAATGTTAGCCTCTAACCAAAGTGGATGACATTTCAAAGCCAGTTCCACTAACAGTTCTTAGTCAACAATCTATTGCTAGAGAAAAGTGAATATATTCCTTGACTGGTTACAAGTGGTTCCCAGAGGTTTATTTGCAGTCATCGGAAAATCAACTGATAAAGCCCAAGTAATCTGTTTCTAGAGATAGTCATTGGCCCCTGGTAACCTCTGGTCACTGGGGGAAAATGTGCATTCCCCAATCAGTTGGCAAGTGGTTGCTTGCTGTCACTAGGTTAAATTCACTGCAAAGAGCTATATGGTGCTGCAGTGAAAGATTTCTTGCAACCAGTTTCATTGCTACCAGATTATAGTAGTGTGCATGGAAGTTACCGACTTGTCTGCAAATTTTCACCAATTACTTGCGACGCAGCAATGAAACTGTGACGAGTATGGCACAACCTGAAGATTTAGACTGTTGACTTTTAAATGTTTCTGTGATAACCATTTTCACCGAGCAGTAGCTAGCAATTTCTAGGACCACTAGGCAGGGAATCCAAATATATCAGCAGCAAAAGTTTACAAGAGGCTCACCAGCTGGTCTCTAGTTACTGCTGAGTCTGGGAACCAATCAGCTTGTCTGCTGACTCGAGGCCAATCGACAGTTTGTTGGTATTTTCTGATAGTGGACAAGTTTAAGACTTTATGAGCTATCCACCGATAACTGATAACAAATGCAGATAAATTAAAAAAAAGCTAATATGAAAAAAAGCTAATCTGTCATCAAACAATACCCAGTGTTTTCAAAATAGCATGTGTTCAGGCAAATTCTCTGTTTTGCCCTCAACAGGGTCCGTTTAACTGAATGCAGCCAAAGTCCACTCAAATGTGTGGACCACCCAAAAAAACCCTCTGACCCAAAGTGGATACAAATGTAAACCAGAAAGTTTCAGATATGAATGTGAATTAATATGTAAACCAAAGTTGGTGCAAACACAATGAACCCATGAAACTTTGTTAAATAGTAAGAGGACTTCATGAGGAACTGCAATTTAACAGATGTTTCCAACACGAGTTCCAAACAGTTCATTCTGGTATGTTTGTAAAAGTTTTTCTTTAAAAAAGAATGAATTTAATGATTTTAGGGAACAAATTAGCAATTCCACTTTTGCTGTATAATTTCTAAAAACTAGATTTTTAAAAATGTAAAAATTTAAATAAATGAGATTGAACATTTGGGGATTTCTAGCTGTGCCTGTGCTGCAGGCTTGTGTTACAAACATGCAGAACTGTTTTGCAAAATAAGTGAAAAAAAAACAATGTAATAAAGAACGAATCATTTTTTTTGTTAACTTTTAATCCACTACATTCCAGTCACATTGTTATGCATGTAAAACATTAAGTTCTCGAGTTTGAAATCCAGCTTCATTCTAGCTGTATTCTCACTTTGTTAAACAGATGGTCATATAATTTAAATAATAAATGTGACTGTTTAATATTTGATATGAAGAAATTTGGGATCTGTTATGTGTTAAATATGCACTACACCTTTGCCCTGCATGTGGCAAAGGAAGTGCTCCTAAACAAACATCATCTCCAGCTTGCAGAATATTAATAGATGTAAACAAAAGAAAATATTCATTTTTGTAACGCTGTTCAAATGTTGCCTCTGGACCAAGGACACTAACAGCATTGTCTCTGTGTTGCTCTTGCTTATTGCTGAAAATCTCCTCTGAGTATGCCTAATAATTAATCAATGACACACTCAATTGGTCACAATAAGCATGGGGCTATTTACTTCAGAAATGAGTATCTGCTCTCCTCATCTGCTCTGCACTCCATGTATTGATTAGTTGTCCATGCATTCAGCATCTGTCTCTCTTTCACACAGGCACACACAAATATAAACACATTGGCCATCATGCTCAGATTGTTTTCAACCTGCTATTAATACTCTCTGCTTCCTTTTCTGAAGACAGAGGGTATTCTGAATAGCATAAGAAATATCCACATTATTAGCAGGATATGTCACGCAAACCAAAGGCAGTTATTTTGTCAGTTATTTTTGTAGTGTTTGTAGGGTCACATGACATGATCTTACTTAAAGCCGTTTCTTTAAGTCACCATTTCATGCTGCGCATTCAGACATGTAAGTATAACAGCAAAACTAAAACATATACAGCAACTGTAGAAATTAGTATCTGCTGAGTTAATCTACTGGCATTTGTGCAGGCTGTTTTTACAATTTAAGGTAAAGTAAGTTCTTGCAGCAAGGGCATTTGTTGCATTTAGATGGGGTGGACGTTAACAAAGTCACAGTGGGTGAGGAGAGTGTAGAGGTGTTGACCCAAATCCAAGATGAAGATAGTTTCAACAAAAAGAGCTTGTTGTTTGGTTGAAATCAGATTTCAACAACTAAAATAAAGACAAATCCTAAAAAGCACATCAGTGTCAACACCACAATGGGAAGACAGGATTATATTTACACAGCGGCATTACAACCCTAATTTCTAAATAGTTCAAACACTGTGTAAAATGTAAAAAACAAAAAAAACCAGAAGCTTCTAAGAGTAGTTAGGGTATTGTTAGGCATTGAGACCCATACAAAAGAGCACACAGTTTGACCAAAATATACACAAAGATACACATACGCATAATTTTACATTTATACAGTACTGTGCAAATGTTTTAGGCAGGTGTGGAAAAATACTGTAAAGAAAGAATGCTTTCAGAAATATAAATGATTGTTTATTTGCCCCAAATGTACTCTGCAGCAGGACAACGATCCCATACATACAGCCAAAGTCATTAGGAACTGTCTTCAGTGTAAAGAAGAACAAGAAGTACTGGAAGTGATGGTATGGCCCCCAAAAAGCCCTGACCTCAGCATCACTAAGTGTGTCTGGGATTACATGAAGAGACAGAAGGATGTGAGGAAGCCTACATCCACAGAGGATCTGTGGTTAGTTCTCCAGGATGTTTGGAACAACCTACCAGCCGAGTTCCTTCAAATACTGTGTGCAAGTGTACCTAGAAGAATTGATGCTGTTTTGAAGGCAAAGGGTGGTTACACCAAATATTGACTCAATTTTCATTCACTGCATTTTGTTAATTGATGAAAATAAATGATTAACACTTCCAATTTTGAAAGCATTCTTTGTTTACGGAATATTTTCTCACCTGCCTAAAACCTTTGCACAGTACTGTATATATAATAAATTGCCATTCGGTAATAGTGGTCTGTAAATGGAGAGGTTTTTCTGTGCTCAATCTGAAAACAACCAGAAAAGAAGGAAGGAGAGGGACGGGGAAAAGGACGATGTGGAAGTCCCATCTGGGTCATTTTGTGTAGTTTCAGTCAAATGTTCTTATTTCATTTAGATAGTAGCAACAATTGACATGACAGTTAAGCTGAAGAACTTGCTGTTGGTTTAGTTGTATTTCCACATCTTTTCAAGACATCCTAACACTATCCTAATCTAGGACATCATCACTAAGACCTCATTCAAACCTTAACAACAGCCCCAGTCTTCTCACATTCACAAAGTCACTCGCTCACCTAAAACCCAACCCAAGTCCTTATACAGACATCCCATCCCAAAATATCCCATCCTGACACATACTTTATCTTATGACAATTCCCCCATCCAAACTTGCATGAAAGAAAAAACTAAATTAGGTTTTTAGAAACTGAATTGAGGTGGCACTTTCCTTATGCTCTATAACCTCACCTAATTAAAAAATAATTAAGGGGAGAGTGAGTAAAAATTCATATGTGGGTGATCCATATAATTTTCCCAAACATTTTCTCTGTAATAATAATATGCGGCCTTTGGGTATATTTATTGCCCATGTACAATACTTTCCCTTAATCTAAAGGAAGTTATCAATATGCATAACAAGCCCATCCCTTTCTTCATATTGGAACTGAGTTTCATTCTGATCAACCGTGCTGCTCAACTGTATCTTTCTTTAAACCTATGACCGGCTGTTTCTCTCCACGTCTCCACAGTGCCATCCTCAGGGCTCCACTACACTACTGTTAGTAGAGCCCAGCTTATTATGTTTCCCGTCAGATGATTCTTTATAGTTCTGAAAATATTAGTTGTCATTATTGCTTTGAACTGACTAGTATTAATTAAAGCAGTGTACACGAAGAGGCAGACTGTTCAACATGCTGCAAATGCAGCTGTTCTTGTTTGTCTGCCTCAGAATTTCACCAGCACTACCACATGTTTCGGTTCTGCTCAAAATGTATCCATGGGGATTTCAGCACGGCTAAGAATATTTGTGTATGCCAACTATGCTTCTCCACTACAGCGAGAAACACAGAGTAAACATAGCAACTTTTAAATCTGTATAGACATGTCTGACTGCAGACTCATCCTTAGAGTAAACATGGCAAATGCAGCATGAAAAAAAAGCATCTTACAATCTGCAGTACATTGACAGGATTTCACTTCAGAGCCTCACTTGTGCCTCTATAAAGAGATACTGTGACATGAAAAACAAACTAAACCACTCATTTCCCTAGCGTTCCATACAGGAATGCCATTTGTCCTTGTTATTTTAATCCAGCAATTAGAATGAATGACAAATAACTTGCTTTTCATGTTATGATAATCCGAATCATGTGTGGTAAAATTATTCCACAGCACATGGAACTTGTATACCTAACCTGTAATCAGATCTTGCAAACAATTTCAAGAAATCCAGTTCAAATAATTTGGAGCGCAATCACATAATACCCAGTCTATTGGAAGACCATCATCTGAAGGGGACTGACATGACAGAATGAAATGAAATAAAAATTAAGCATTATGACAAAACTGAAAATAGGCAGATGCTAAAATTGTACAAATAGAAAACACACAGATGTAAAGTCACAAACTAAGACTATTTTATCCTGTAAGAAGGGATCATCAGTGATTAAGGTTTATCAACCCTAACAATGACATATTGGCTTTAATTATCTAAAATTTGTGTTCAAATTGAGTTTCTAGGGGTCATTAATTCATACCGAGTAAAGTTACGCTTGTGCTTTAGCCGTTTTACACTGTCACGGTGAGGTCTGAAGGAAGAACATAAAAGTGCGCAGACGTAATAATCGTGTAAAACAAAAGACAAACATCTGAAAACACCTTGCTGAAATGTTATCTTGACCCAAATAAAGGCCTTCTATGGCTGAGTTTAAAATTAAGCATTTCAAAGAACAAAAAATAAATAAATAAAAATAACTAAATCTTTTTTTAATGAAAACTTTTAATTGGACATTCTCTATCAAAACAAGCCCAGCGTCTAACCGCAAAATCAATACAAAGTCAGTATTGAGACTGGCGATATTTCATCAGTGCAGACATCTTGTCTCCTGACAGCGTCTCTCACTATCATAACAGGGTCAGTTAATGCATTTATGTGCTGCTGAGTGATTGATAGTGTATAACCAATGCTGGTGAACAGAGGAATTGAACATATTCCAACTGACATTAATGAAATATCATATTTATCTCCCCACAGATGCATTACTAGCAATCGTTCGGTGCTCTGAACGGTCAGTGGAAGCTCATGAATTTGTCTTGCCAGCTCAGCCGATAATCAAGTCTTGGGTTCAGCATTCTGCCAACCTGTCTGCGAGGCAGGAAGTAGGATTTTTCAGTAAACACCAGTGAGCGACGGCAAATGTATTTCTGCGTCTTTTGCATGTTTGACCTTCCCATTAATAGTTGTATTCAAATCTGGCATGCTTCCATTATGTTTATGTATGTCCCAGAGATAACACTTGTTAAATAAATTTAAAGAAAAGAAACAGTTGGAAAAAAAGAAGCAACATCCTTGACTTTCTTTATATGGTACTGGATTGTGATAAGTTAGCTAAAGGTATAACTGTTTGACTATATGGGTCCATACAGGGTGTTGTACAGACTGTGCAGAAGTCTTTATTTGCATTAATTTAGCATATTTTCCACACTAGAAGGCGTGCTTAAAATCCTTTAATATTCCCAAAAATCAACAGTGCACCTTGTAAGTATGTATGTATGAATTCGGCTTGTGCTTACTGACCTCGAAATGATTTTATGTGGTACATGGCCCTCAAAAATCTGTTAAAAAATGTTTCAGCATGACTTTGGTAAGCCACGAAGCTGCACCACTTGTCGGAGCATTTTGGCTACTGTAGTCAGGAGCCTCGCGGAGTAATCTGGGTCCAAAACTTTGTCCGCTTCAGGTCCCAAAAGTCAAACAAAAACTGCATCATCGCTGAGAGTTAAAAACTGTCTAAATTCTTTCATTTTTAATAAAAGGATCAGCGTTGCTGCTTTACCAGGTGTAACGATTGTGTTTAACATCCAGGCATCCATGAAAACAGAATTTATTCAATTTAACGGAGTTAGAAGTTAGCATGAAGGTAGCTCGCTAGTTTCCAGCCAAACATGATATAGCAAATTCTGACTGAGAGATTTCTGAAAAATTAAAACGTACAGCTCTGCTATCACTTCCAACATAAATGAAGACAGAAAACGAAACAGCAATGACTTTTGTAGGGTTACTGAAGTTGGACTAGCTGGTATATAATGATTGCTAACAACAGGGCTATGTTAGCATAACACAAACACAGTGAAGCTGGAGGATGAATGGTAACTTTTTTCCACTCGATAAAAGTTAATGCGAAGGTTCCCAATGATACAAATCCACGGACAAATGCAGTCACATGGCAGGATGCTGTAAACGGACGAAACTTCAGTCAGGAGAACAACTGAGATAATCCATCCACAATATGAGGGTAGTCATTAATATACTGCAACAACATGGGAATAGAGCAGCTGTGAGAGAATTCAACATTAATGAATCAATGGCACGGAAGTGGAGGAAGCAAGAAGATTGAGTTGAATAAAGTTTGACTTATATGACTGTTTTGTTTTGCTTAATGCGCCTTATGTATGAAAACAGACCCGTTCATCAACAGTGCGCCTTATAATCCGGTGCAGCTTATGGTTCAAAAAATACCGTAAGCACAGCAAAATAACTCACAATAGTAAATTCTGTATCTTAAGAAAAAAAATCATGCTCAATTTTAAAATGTAATAAAGGAGAAGTAGTTAAATGGAAAAACAACTGGGATCAAAGAAAAACAGGCACATTTACAGTTCATTTAAACCAAATGTGCATGCTGCTGCTCAAAAATACTGACAGCCATCAATCAGATACTTAGACATAAGCACATGAGAACATAATCATCTTCATTTACAAGGAAATATCAGCAATTTTACCACTTTGCTGGATTATCAGTATCTACCATCTTTACAGCACTATTTTAAAGTGCTTCTCTTTTACAAGCAGGTTGTTATACTGAGCATTTAGACCTTGTTCTCCTCTGGATTCCTTGATGGTTCATAACACGGCTGCTGTAATACTCACAAAACTGTAAGCCACCTATATTGCGCTATGTGTACTGTCTCTTATTCTACTTCTTTCTTTCCACTTTCTCCATCTTCCTGTCTTTGTTCCTGCCTTTCTGCTCCTCCTCTCATCTCTTTTGCAGCTCTTTCCCTCCAGCTCCCCACTGACAGCTGGATTACCATGTATCAATGCAGTGCCAGAAACTGGCTGCCAGACAAAATCATGTTTTGTCTCATCCTTGGCTACTGCGATGTGATGAGGGCCAACAGCATATGACATTGGGAACAAGAGAAGGAAAGGTAGTTGTGACCAGAAACAAACGCAAAAGGAGGTTCACATATTTTTTAAAAATGTATCCATACATTATGTAACTATATACATGTATTATTTTATATATACTTATGC
Organism: Astatotilapia calliptera; assembly: GCF_964374335.1. Lineage (NCBI taxonomy): Eukaryota > Metazoa > Chordata > Actinopteri > Cichliformes > Cichlidae > Astatotilapia > Astatotilapia calliptera. The sequence goes on from NC_137436.1 coordinate 5,494,841, forward strand.
AATCATGTGAAACATGTACATTTGTGCATAAGAATATGGTTTCCCTCTGAAAAGTTGATGACGCAAGGTCAAATTACTGAGGACAGGCATTTACTGAGTGCACATCCAGTGTGAGCTGTGTGTGGACGTTCACAGTACGTTATTGTCAGCACATACATGTCTGTGATGTCTATATGCGCTAGTGTGTGATGTCTGTTTGAAGTTTATAAATGGTTATTGTCCCAGAGACCATCGTGAAATTGCAGCACGATGAGAGCGATTCTCACTGCCTTGCAGGCTGAATATTGGATTTTCCAAAAAGTCAATAAAGGGCTTGATCATTAAAGTGAATAAATATTCTCTCCCCTCAAAGCTATTTCAAGACTTGCACTTTCCTATCACTACTGTGGCTCTTTTATTATTTACAGTATTGTGCTGACACACACACATTCCGACTGCATGTAACGTCTTATATGAAACTGAAAGAGGTGCGCGCGGCGAAAGTTGCCAATAATACAGAGACAGCTCCATTAAAATGGATTACGTTTTCCACCATTCTCACTCTTCCTCTGCACTCCCCAAAAATAATGTATGAGATTTCTGTCGTGGCTTTTTGCAATAGATTGGCTTTTTGTATAATATCTGTTTCTGAAGAAATGGGAGAGGTTGTTTTGGAGCCTCTGGTAGATTTGGAGGAAGCAATTTGCTGAGGAGGTAAAAAAAAACAGTATCATAAGGGAATATACAGCAGTGTAGTCATTATCGCCAACCAATATCACTCTCAATCAGTGACTGAGTTACTGCTGCAGTAGTCTGACATGAGATGCACAGTAAATAAGGAAGAAATAATTGTCAGGTAGATTGCATGGCTCACGGTCACACACAAAACAAGGATTTTGAAATGTAAGAAATGCTGCACACACCTTTCTAATGAATTTATCTTTTAAAGGGGCCACTACAATGACACTAATGACTTGGGTAAGTGATAATTCTTAAACACTGAAGTTTTATAGAATATGAGAAAGAAAGAATGTCAACAAAAAACAATGAAAAGTCCCACTGGCTGCTATTCCTCTTCTCAAGAGACACACATACTGCTTGGTTTTTCTTCTGTTCCAGCTGACCCGTTGGAAAATAAATAATTGATGTATTAATGAATAATTAAATAAACATGTTTCGTTGTTTTTGATTCACATGTCCCCCGGCTCTTTATGGGTAAGGTTGAGAGGTCTTTGGGGTATTAATTGATGGGCTGGGCTCAAAAGTTAAGAAGAATATTTTTCAGCCAATGGAAATTTTTACAGCAAATATCAGCACCATTTCAAATTTTTTATTGGATGAGCAGAATACAAACGTGTCGGAATTGGACACTGCACACTCTGTATTCTCATCGTGTTCAAGGAAAACACAGAGCTCTGATGCAGGCAGGCGCCTTCTCTGCACAGAATGACCTCCAATGGATCACGCTACATGAACACGGTCCCACTGCTGGGAAAAAAAAGTACACACTCAAACATAAAACCTGCACCAACACGAGCGTCCAAGTTTTCATAATAAAGGTTGTTTATCTATTGTTTCTGTAACCCCACACAAATATCTGATTTTGTGAAAACAATGGTCAGTTTGAGATGCTAGAGATAAGTCACAAGATCACAACTGAATTTTTTTAATTCAGTGAATTGAATTGAATGAATGAATGTCTGTGTAAACTTCATGTATTTGCATGCTACTAAAATATTTAATCATGGACTAAACACACTGAGTAACGCCACAAAAATATACCAATTCCTAAAGCCTGCATTGGATACATTTTTCTTATTTAGAGGATTACTCTACGCTCTCAATATCCTAGTGGATGGGCAGTTTAGGGATTCATAAGAAGACACACAGTAATAACAGCAAATGTTTAATAAGCATCAACGCCACAGAAAATAGCTGCTTTCCCTGTGGCTGAAGTGGGATTTCTTGCGCATCATCTTCCCACTGATGACTAATGGCGTGATGAGAGAGCTGCCCAACTGTTCATCCTCGTATCTGTTGGTCCTTTGTGATATCTCTTCTTCTATTTGCTCACACATTGTTTCTGGTTATTTACTGAGCTGCAATCCCTTAAACCCAGACAGACAGGCGAAGGCTGATTTGTATTCATCTGGACCTCCAAACAATGTGACAGTGTGGAAGGAAAGGAAGAGTGAGTGGGCCAAGAATATGTGAGCGTATCTCTGGTTAAGATATATGTCTCCGACTACATGTGCATTCTAGTTGTGTACATGCCTGTTTGTATGTGCGTGTTTGGCAGCTTGCTTCTCCTGCACGTATCGAGTTGATTAGGTTATTTATGAGGGAGGACGTAAATGAAGACTTAGTATTGTTCCTTATCCTAACAGACTACAATGGTGTGGAGATTAACTATGTGGGTCCAAGATTCAACTCTTGTGGACTGATGACTCCTGAGCAATTGAAAGGCTGAGGCTGAGCGGGCTCAACAATTCTTGATACTAACAAAGTCCCAGGAAAGCCTTGCTCCTCCCACAAGTAACCTCACATAACCTGGAAAGTAAGTACTAATAATAAGTGTGAACATGGTGAACATAGCATCTGAACTAAAAGGGTACAAAAATAACTAGCCTGACTATTAAATGTACTGTAATGTATACTGTATACGTTTTTTAAGAAAATGCCTGTTAGATTAGATTATGATACAAAGAGTTCAAACAAGGATAAACAATGATTTACATTACTGAAATGTCCAGCTTGTTTACACATCAGTGCCTAATTGGGGCTCCTTTACCACAAACTGCTGTTTATCTTGTGGCACTGCTGAGGTGTTACTGAAGCCCAAGTGACTGTGATAATACCCTTCATCATCTGTATTTTGGGTTTGGATGTTTTTCCTCTGTTTGTGACAATGCTCCACAGATGATCTGAAGGGCATTGGTTAAGTGAGGTAGCTGGTCAACTAAACACAGTGATAACATGGTCAACAAACCAGTTGATTGTGGGCAGGTGCTGGGTCAGCATGAAGTGCTGTAAACATCTCCTGGTGGACGTCTGCGTTGACTTTGGACTTGATGAAACACAGTAACCAACACCAGCAGATGACATGCCATCACAAATCATCACAGACTGCAGAGACTTTGTACTGGACTTCAAACATCTTGGATTCTGTATCTTCCCATTCTTCCTTCAAGGACCTTGATTTGCAAATGAAATTCAGAATTTACTTTTATCTCAAAGAAGACTGAGCAGCAGCCCAGATCTTTTTTTTCTTAGCCCAGATAAGACACTGGTCTGACATTGTCTCTGGTTCAGGAGTGGCTTAATATTAGGAATGCAATAGCTGTAGCACCAAGACGTCTGTGTGTGGTGGCTCTTTGTGCACTGAAACCTCAGTCCACTTCCTGTGAAGCTCTCCCAAGTTCTTAAAATCGACTTTTCAAATTCTCTCAAAGCTGCAGTCATCCCCATTGCCCGGCCAGCTTGTTCTACCACACTTTTCCCTCGCAGTCAACTTTCTTTTAATATGTTTCAAGTCAGCTCTTTGCAAACAGCCATCCTTTTAAGCAATGTCCTTCAGTGGCTTACCCTCCTTTTGTAGGGTGTCGATGATAACCATCTTGTATCTCGACAGCTGTCAAGTAAGCAGTCTTCCCCATGATTGTAGTTGTGTGTATTAAACTAGACCACGAGATACACAGTATTTCTCCTTTACTCAAAGGAAAAATAAGTCTAATAATTTGAGACACTAACATTTTTATTGCATTCGATTTTTTTTTTTTTTACATGCTAGGTATTGATGTTAGAGTTGAGCTCTGCTGGGTGGTTTGCACAGGAAAGTCACAAAGATGCAGGTACCGATTTATCTTCACCAATCAAGAGAAACCTTCATGAGTATAACCTCAGAGGATTCACCATGGGAAGCAAACCCCTGGTGAGTCTCAATAAAAGAAAGGTCAGTTTGTAGTAAGGAAAAAAACAGAAAAAGACAAGAGTAGAGTTGTGGAACAAAGTTCTAAAGGACAGAAGAAAGAGAAAATGAGCCTTTATCAAAATGACAGAAAAGGAGAAAGCATGGAGGAGAAAAGGGAGAGCTTTCGAATCAAAGTACGCTGCCCCATCTGTGAAACGTCGTGTTGATTCTGTTTTGCCTTAATGTGTATTTATTATAATATTTATTATGAGCGTACCATTTATTCATTACCATTATTTATTTCATTCAGTCCAGTCACTGCTGATAAAGCAATGGAATAAAGGCAGAGTAATTGAAGAGTGTGCTCAGATCTATCAAGTGGATCAAAACTAATTGGATTACATTTTGACAGCAAAGCCAAACATGCATTAAAAAAAAAAAATCAAAGGTCCACAAGAGTTTTCCTTTATTTGTATTCATGCTTAACTTTGATTTTTAAAATAACTGAGTACTTCTTTATTTCTCTTTACAACCATATGTCTGTGCAAGAATGTAGCATTTTGACTCAGCTCTACAATATTTATCAGTCACCTCAAAAAATATGGTCTAATTCAGCGGTCCCCAACCCCCAGGCCACAGACCGGTTCCGGTCCGTGAGTCGTTTGGTACCAAACCGCAAGAGTTGAGGCTCAGGTGTGAAATTGATGGTTTTCTAGGTTTTTATCGGTTTATAGCGTTATTTATTTATTTATTTTATCTTTTTTATCATTAACTTGGTTTCCATAGGTCTTTTCCTGGATGTTATGAATAAATCTTCTTTTTTTTGGTACTAGTACTGGTTTTATTTTGTTGCATTTATCTGCAACACCTTAAAGGCCAGTCCGTGAAAATATTGTCGGACATAAACAGGTCCATTCCGCAAAAAAGGTTGGGGACAGCTGGTCTAATTTAGCTCCCTAATATCGCACGTCAAATGAGCAAAAACAGAGAATTTGGTAGCAGTTAGCAACATTCAACCACTACAGCCAACATCTGTAGTTATTGTCCGGTAACTGAATCAAGCATCAAAAGAGCATGGAGCATGTGTGCTTGTGGATTCTTAACCAGCCAATCATGATACATAAGCAGAATGCTAGCAATGAATGCTAATTACCCTGTAAAAAAAAAAAAAAAAAAACCCAAAGGAAAATGGTATTGTTTTTGCAATATCAGGCATTGAACTGAGTATATTTGCCACTAACTGTATATTAGCCATTTTCTGTTATAATTCTATTTAAATTGTCTAATTACAATTTTATAGAAAATTTGAGAAATGTATACTTCTAGTTGTACTCATATACATACATATATGTTTATATAAAACCAGAGTGCATGTGTGCCATTCCTTCTGTTATCCCTTCTATTTTAATGTGTTTTGGTTTACACAAGTTGTGTTATATATCATGAAAAGGGTTTTGCATTCAGCCTCTTCATTCTTCATTTACTCTGTCATGTTCTTTAGTTGCAGGATGCCTTTAAGCTTGCTGAATCAAGCAAAAAATCTGCAAGCAGCAGACCGTTTTCCTCCCCAGTTGCTCATTTCTTCCAGCAAATCCTGTTGCAATCAAACATCCATTCTCACTTTAGTTATATCACCAATCTAAGTGCTGTCTAGTTCAAGATTTAATATTCATATAAACTTCATATTAAAAACCTGGCTGCGTGGGTCACGAAAAGCAATCTGTTTGTTTGTGTTTATAGACATGACCAGTGCCACGAAGACAACAGTCAGCACAATTTTATAGCTAGTATATTTAACTGTGAAGTATATTATATGTGGTGAATATCTTTTCATCACAAAGTGGGACATGCATCACTATGGCAACCAGATCCTTAAAAGTTGTTGCAACCTTTTCATTTTAATTCAATGCGTCATCTTTTTCTAAATCTGTTCAGTAAACTAACCAGTTTTTTTAATGTCAAAAACCTATCTGATGTGCAATGAATGATTTTTTTGTATTTTTTAATAACTAATCTATAAATCTATAAACCTTTAAATGTGGAGTTCTCTACATGGATACGAATCAGCACAGATGAGGCCGGAGAGAAAATAACAAATTAGGGATCATGAGAAGTTGACAAACTGCGTTGACAATCAAAATCAAAACTATGATAGAGTAAAATCTTATGTATTGACTGAAGGTGCTTGTTCATTTTTAAGCAAAAATCTGCAGAAGAAAATGCAACATGAAAGTATAATGAAATTCTAAAAGATTATTGATAATTATTGTTTCACCTAAGGCCTTTTTATAGGATGAGAAGATTTGATTCAATTTACACAAAGACTTTTTCATGTAAATGTAAATATTCAGACTGTGTGAGCTAGATATTTAAATGTTGCTGCTCTTGCTTGTTGGAGTGTCATTTGTTTATTTTGCAGTGGGAATAAAATGTGCTGGATATCTATACTGACATGTACTGATAATGTGTTTAAGAATAAATGGATATCATGCTGCATGATGAAAATTAAAATTATTAACCTAACAAGGGCTCAATTCAAAGTCCTGGGGTCCTAGGGGAACTCCTCCCAGATGTGGACCAGAGCATCACTGAGTTACTGGATACTCTGGTGCCGCTGGATGTACTGAAAGATAATGTGCCAGAGTGCTCTATTGGATTTAGGTCGGATGACAATGGAGTGCAGTCAATGGTACCAATTCTTTCATCCTCCAGAGACTGCCTACAGGCTTTTCACCACAAGAGGGCGATGTGGGTGCCATTGCCCGGCCTCTAGTGATCTGTGCGTCCCTGGATGAGGCCTCCAGACCATCCCTGACCCACAAGCCGACTGGTCAGGCTGAGCGGCTATAAGCAGCATAACTTTCTCCACAGCTTCTCCAGACCCTTTCACGTCTGTCACATGTACTCAGGGTGAACTTGTTCCTATCACAGTGGGGCAGATACTGGTCCTGCTGATGGTTTAAAAACTTTTACAGCCCTGTCCAGCTCTCCTAGAGTAACTGCCCGTCTCCTGTTATCTCCTCCATGCTTTTGAGACTGTGCTGGCAGACACACCAAACCTTCTGGTGCCATTGACGTGTCACCTGGAGGAGTTGGACTGCCTCTGCAACTTTGTAGGGTCCAAGTATCATCTCATGCTACCAGTTGTGATACTGACCCTAGCCAAATAAAAAAGTGAAAAAATAAAAAGACCGAAAGGCTTGGGGGAAATGTCACTTCATGTTTTGGGGGTTGTCCCAATGATGCACCTCTAGTGCACTTGTTGTTAATTTCATTAACACTAAAGCAGCTGAAACTGATTAACAACCCTCTCTGCTGCTTAACTGACTAAATCAATACCTCAAAAGGTTAACTGACTTCATGCTACATTCTAAATAGCCTGTTCCTTTATTTCTTTAAGTAGTGTATTTAGTTGACACCATGGGGATAGTTTTAATACTCTTTTAAAAGGTCACAATTTAGACACTAGTCTTCAAAACAAACACAAATTGCATACTCCTAATTCCAGCAGCATCAGTAGGGGAGAGCGGGGTAAGTTGTCACACTCTTCACACTGACTAACTTTTACTGAGCACCATACATCACAACGTAATAAATGTTTCACCAAATGAAAGACGGAAGTCTCGGGCACATATGATGTATTGATTACATTTTCATATCTTATCTCATTACGGAGTTGTAGACTGTTGAATGGAGAATGTGCACTTGTGACAATTTGCCCCATCGGCAGGTAAGTTGTCACACTAGATTATCTTAAAATATGAACACAAATACTTAATTATGATTATTGATTTTAATTGTTAAATTCAAACCAAAACTGGAAATTTGAACAATTATGCCAAGAGAATTTGGAAAAAAAACAATTATTTCAATCCAATACACATTTTAATCAAAACATTAAGTAGAAAGAAAACTTTAGTTTGAACTTTAAACTCAAATGTTCTCTGGCTTGCACATAAATCCATCATAACTGAATGGAATGCTGCAAATAACTTGCTTTACTTAACATGTTTATCCTCTGAACAAAACAGATGCCTTATTTCTGATTAATCAGACTCAACTTCATAGTCACAATTCTGGCACACATAAATTGCCTGGCCTGAGGTGCAAGCATCATGGGCCCATTTGTTGCATTTTACGCATTTTACCCAGGTCTCTTTTGGACGACTGTTTGAAAATGGCTCCACACAGACAAGGCAGAAGCACTCTTCATCATCTGATGATGACTCTTGAATTATTTTTCTTCTTTTAGCTGCGTTGTTCTTCATAGGTCCAGATGTTTTCCCCCCTCACGTCCCTCTCTTTTGAAACAGCTTTTGCTAGATTCAGCCTTATTCTTTTCTTTTTCTAGTTGCTGCTTCACTGGCGTGTCGGTTAGAATTGCTGATTTGCGTCGTTTTCTTCCTTTGCTGGATGGTTTTCGGCGGCCAGCTTTTGGATATGGCTGGATGTCCTCTGGAGTTGGTAGTCCGCTGTCAGTAATTGCAGTGCGGTAATTTATGTCAAAATCCTTTGCTGTACTTGTGATTGATTTGTTCTGCATCTTTACCTGCCTGACTGCCTTTAACATAATGTCAGGTGGTGTTCTGCCACGCTCTGTCTTTTGTTGATAATTTCGAACCATCTTACTTCCTTCCTTCCTTCCTTAATTCCTGCCTCTCCTTCCTTTCTTCAAAAACCTTATTACAAATACAAATGAATTACAATATCACAATTATTTGGAGCATTTATTTGTACTGGGGCAAGTTGTCACATGTGACGACTTGCCCCAAAGTTAATGAGACAACTTGCCCCAAACTGACATTTATGCTAATTTTGGCTAAATGTCAGGGTTAGCTCAACATAGCACATCAGCTGAAGTATCAAAAGACACGTTAATGTCTCCTCTATTTTGTGTAAAATAATAATCTGTAACATCTATACCTAACAAAGTTGTACTGAAGAAAATTTAAAGTGATTTATTTTTCCTTTTAGGTCAAAAAAATAAAAAAGATGTGCTCACCTCAGATTAGAGCAGTCTTGACCACATGTGAACAGGAGGTTGACTATAGAAGAAGAAGTCACACAAAGTGGCTATTTCATTTTTGAGATAGAGCCTCTAGTGTTGGAGTTATGAACAGTGTGACAACTTACCCGTGTGACAACTTACCCCGCTCTCCCTACTAAATATAAATACATTCATATATAAAAATATTGGAAATTAGTGATTTTGGTGTAAAATGTTTACATGCAAGGTCAGGGAGGAAGTTTCCATACACTGAACTGATTCTGCAATTCTTAGGTTATTGCTTCTTAGGGAAAGATGTGCTATTATAAGTGCAATAATCCTTTCTGTCATCGTTGTATTTTTACTCAGTTGTATATAGTATTTGTATTTGTATTCTATTTTTATCTTATTGTATATTTATTTTATTTTATTCTACTGTATATAGTATTTTATTTTATTCTATTCTGTACAGCTGTGTACTGTATTTATTCTTATTGTATTCTAATTTTTGCCTCATAACTTTTGCACTGTCCACTTCCTGCTGTGACAAAACAAATTTCCCACGTGTGGGACTAATAAAGGTTATCTTATCTTATCTTATCTTATCTTATTACACACGCACACACACACACACACACACACACACACTTCAGCTATCTTAGTGAGGACCTTCATTGACATAATGCTTTCCCTAGCCCCTAACCCTAACCATTAAAAATGAATGCCTAACCCTAACCCTTACCTTAAACCTAACCATAACCTAATTGTAACCTTGACACTAAAACCACATTTTGAGCCTGAAAAAACGCCTTTAAATCCCTTCAAAGGGTTTGTGTGTCCTCACAAGTGACTGTATATATAAACACCTTTTTTACAATCATCACTGTCTTCTCCTAAAAATAATAAATGGTTATATGTCAGGTGTGTTACAGTAGAGTGGCACATAACTACTGACACTCAGCAAACTAATTTAATATTATGCATGTAAAGCTTTATACAGGGAGCAAAATGACATACATTTCAGCACTATTCAAAACACCACATTACTATAAAAAACATTAAATACAGATGCAGTATATCCATTGCAGAAGTTTATTCCCTACTGAATGTTTATTGTCTTTTAGAAAGCTGACCAGTCTGATTTCTTTCTATTCTTCAGAGAAAGTTGCCAGGAATGCCCTCACTAAATACATGTATTCTATTTATTATATTTTCACTGCAAAATTGTTTTCTTAATAATGATCTAGATTGCGCTGTGTTAAATAGGAATCAGCATGTTGGTTTTTGTTGAATGGTTGTTTTTTTCTGATAACTGATAGAATAAGATTAGATTGAATTTTAGGTAGACGTAATAGGTCCCTTACCTTTTAAGTTATTAATGTTTTAAATTTCTCACAGTCTGCTATAAAACAGATTACCAGTTAGGAGGACACTGGTTCTTCATTGGCATTAAATGAACTTTGAAGGATGACATGGCCTATACATCTGCTGAATTCAGTAAAGAGCACAGTTTGTTTACCAAGGCAAACAAATCAGACTCAGTACTAGAGCAATTGTGGCATGACTGAAGTGTTCCCTTTTTGAAGAAGACACCAGCAGTGCATTTAAGTTAATGCTGTTAAATAATTATGCACTCCGCTGAACAGACTCAATAGAAAGTGCCACAGTTTGCATTCAGATTGTTTGCCATCCAATTAGTCATCATGCATGGACTTGAAGCAGAGAAGCTCTGGGTGAAATGATCAATCAGTCTTGTCCTTGCTAAGCTCTGCAATCCAGCTTGCTAAACTAATAATACACCGGATACTACCTGGAAAAGCCTCTTTGTTCACATCTAGACATCTTTTTTCAGTCAGTATAGCAATAAATGTTCCTCTCATAGCCACTGAACCGTGAGAATAGCAAGTGCTGTCATTCAGTGCTTTATATACATCCATAATAGATCTGTACTCAGGTAGTAAACACGTTCACTATATGTGGCACTTAAGAATGACACAAACTCTTCAATATTCTAGGCCACAGTCAGGACAGAAAACACCTTTGCTACAAATTACTTTGAAAAGATAGAGTTTAAGAATATAGTTATCCACCCACTCCCTGCTGTAATGGGCTCTAATGCCTGATGTATAGGAGCAAGATGCAAAATGTAATGGATGGATAGCAATGGATAAAATCTGTTTTCTTTTTCATACATGCCAATTTAGAGTTGCCAGAGTGAGCTTGTTGGGCTGGAACCGATCTATGGTTGGTAGATCTGACAGTAATAGGACATCGATGAAGGCTCCCTTAGCCTTCCTGTCCTGTCTCCCTTAAGGAACCTTCATTCTACTAAAATACTCACACCTGGACCAAGTCATGCAATTATATGACTTTCTGTGGTTCCAACAGAAAATGCTGAGTTGGTGTTTTAAATACCTGAATGTGAACCGAGAAATAAAAATGCTATTTGCGCTGTTTCTATCAAAAAGTTTGAAAACAGTTACTTCACTGTATCTGTAGAATTTGTGATTGCAGCAGAAACTAAAGGCCTCTTAATGGGAACAAGGAGCTTTAACTTTGTGAGATCGTTGGAGTAATAGTTTAACATTTCATGAAAAATACTGAAAAGAGTAGGGTCACTTTAAATTGTATTTGTTTTGATCTAGAAGAGTATAACATCAAATTAATCCAAAGAATGGTAAGCACTATTTTCTTATTATTAGAATCATTCATCACAAATAATTGATGATTTTCAGTGGAATATCGGCATGGGGATGCAGAGAGCCATTTTCGGCAAAAGGCTCATTAAAAGGCTAATTGTGTCATGTGTGGCAGGCAGGATGAAGGACCCAAACACAGGACTGATGAGACACAGAGGGATGAACTTAGGGAGGCAGCTTTATTGCTGTAGTAAATCATCCAAACATTAAAGTGCTAACTAAAACTCAGAGAACTAGAAACATGGAACTAGAACTAGGAAACTTAAAACAAAGGAATTTACATGACACATGGCGGAAACACAGCAACATGCGGTATGACACAACAACTGACAGAGGAAAATGCAGAGCTTAAATACACAGAAGGATAACGAGGGAATGAGACACAGGAGGAGAGCACAGCTGGAAGTAATCACACATAACGAGACGTGGAGGAGCCAAAACTGAAAACACTGTGCATAGGATGCTAGACTGTCAAAGTAAAACAGGAACCAAGACACATTCACAAAGACACAGACTTGACACTGAGACATGGCGACATGACTGACTGGGGACAAGGATGACCAGACATGAAACGTGGAACACAGGGAAGGCAAAGTAACAGAAACTTAAAGCCTTGGAACTAAGAATATAACACAAGCAGAAAACAATACAAAGAACCAAAACCATGAAGAACAACAAATACGGAATCTAAATTAAACTAGAATTACTGTGACAAATTGATTATGTTGATCATCTCATGTTGCCACTAACACTCAGAAAATGGACCCAAATGCAGACAAAAATATGTTCTTTAATAACTTGGAAAGGCTGAACAAAAAGAGCTGCCCGTTGGCAGTGGGTAAAAATCCAGCAGCTACTAAAGAAGGAGAATACAAAGCCCAAACCAAAGGCTGGGATGCCAACTGGGAAAACAAAGACAGAACCTGGAGAAAGACCAGATAAACCTGACAAACACAAACGATATTACCAACAAAAAAAAGCATGGTGAGGAATGATAAGACATAGGTGAATAACAATACCAAGAGAGACGAAAAAAAAAAAAAACAACAGAAGGAAAGCTATATGAGGAGAAAAAACCTTTAAAATGAACAGGAAGTAACCAAATCAATGACAAATGTATTCTAAAATGCATTTATTATTTTTTAGACCTGCCAGACACTTCTTGAATAACAAAATGAAGGCTATTTCATGCAGGAATTGGAAAAAAAAATTTAAAAATTGAAGAGTACAGTGTACTTCCTTAACAAGCTGGTACAAAATGGCTCTAACCAAAATAGTTAGAGGCCCCTGTGCACAAATGATCAAAAGAGCAGGTACATCAGAGCCTCTAGGTGCCTCACAGGTCCTCAGCTGGCTTCATTAAATGGTATCTGCAAGAAACAGGTTCTTCTGGTTTGTGAAGGAAGTAGTATGCACAGTTGTATGAATACTTGCATCGAATATCCTTCATTTCATGGATAAAATCCTCCCGACTGATTTCAGATCAAACTTGTTGTTTTTTTAAGGACTTTTTGAGTCTATAATGAAACCCACAAACCCTGATCAGTTGACTCCTAGTAATTAATAACCAGCTTGCATAAGGTAATACAGTGTGCCACTTGAACACAGAAGCGATGGTTGCTGAAAATAGGCTTCCTGTCCAGTGGAAATCATAAATTATAAATTATGTAGATAATTATAGATATGTAGATTTAAATGTCCTCTTACAAATTCTGATTAGTTTCAATATAATTGTTGTATTAGATGAGAATATTCAAAAACAACACTGTTCAAAGCGACACTTGAGTAATATTTCTTGTAATGCTGAGAGCTATTTGAGGATCGCTAACTAGCATGTCTGTAGGTTAATATAAAGCAGCAACCAGCAGCTGGCACAGAGGATAGATAAGAATGGATGAATAAAAATTTTGCCTTTGTCCAAAAGCAGCTCATCAACTGAGACATAATAAAGAAAATAATGAAATATAACACTTTAATTCTTTACCCTTAATTTAAAATATTTATAACACTTCTGAAATGTCAAGTTGGGAGACAAGTCTTGTTTTTTCCTGACTGATCGTTGCTAAACTCTGAGGGACATTACACAGTGTTGACAGTGTATAGGAATTTCTTTTACTTGTGTATTAATCACATTATTTTATTGTATAATGCCTTGGTGCCACTGGATTTTAACATGTTTCACACTCATACTCAGACAAATGGTGGGGGTCTAGTAAGGAAGTTGGGGGAAGCAGAAAACTCCACAGGAAGAATCTTTTGTCTCTTCGAGGGAGTGTGAACCTTAAGGTGTGAAACAGCTGTGTACTGCCTTTTGTTCCTGGAGACGGCATTTAACTGAGAGCCATGTTAGGCTCTGGGAGACTGCTGACCGTCTGCCCCGCGGTCATGCAGGCTCTCCACCAACTTGGTTTTGTGTTCTTTGTTTTTTGATTAAAGAATGTTAGCTACTGCTCACCGCTCGTCTGCAGGCTTTATTTAAATGGAAAACTTCCACAACAACAGCAAGTTGTTTCCTGTTTTGTATTTACAGTTATGGCCAGGAAAATGTCCAACTGTGCAAAGATCTGCCGGCCAAAAAAAAAAAAAACAAAGAAAAAATGGATATGTCTAAACATAGAGAGGGGTGTAAAATTGTCTGCCTATAACATTTCACACATTTTTCTCACAAAACAGCCCGAGTTTATCCATCAAGTCCCCTGGAAAAAGAGCAGTCAGGCCTGAGCATGCAACTTGTGTGCGCATATATGTGTGTATGTGTTGAGGATAACAAAGGAACAAGCAGGGAAACTGGCATTTCACTCACATATTAGCTGCCAACAGGGCAATAATGGCAATAAAGTCATGGCGATATTGAAATCTCAAGCCCGGTCTCAAACTGAGGCTGTATGTGTGACTGCATTCATCCACTCATGCACTCAGGCTCACTGTGGGCACATCAGAGTGAAATTAATATCTATACCACAAGAAACCTCCGGTGAGTTCCAGCTTGGTTGATACATGCGATCAGGCTCACTGAAAAAAATGACATTTCACTTAAGCTTGTCGCTAATGCTAATGCATATCAGATGGCGCCTGTCACAACTTTCACAGGAAGCAATATTCCAGATTCAACAGCGTTCTCAGAAAGGGATCAGCTAAGATTAGCTAATGTCCACTACCGCAGCTTGTATGAGAGTGTACCAGGTGTAGAGATCCACAGCAAGGATTTTTGGATATTCCTGGGCTTCTGGACTGCTCATTCAGGACTCACAGGTTTGGCTATCATGTAGGAGCATGGGGCTTATGTATGCATGTGTTTCTCTGTTTACAGAAAACTGATCTGATTAAAAGCTTTCCGTTCACGGCTGTGACGTAAGAAACGATAAATCTACTCTCTCCTGTGATTGAAGCTCCTTGTCTACAGGTGACATGCAGCGTCAGTTATCATCTCCGCTCTGCTATGCAAATGGGAAACTTATCTTCTTTTAGTTGTCCCGAGTATAATAATGATCCCAATTAAGGATTCAGGTCAGGTGGGTGATTGAGCTGTTGTTATCTTCATTGAGTAAACAAGGTTTCTTTCTTCTCATCCTTTGGCTTCATTAGCAAGCAAAACACATGGCCGCTTTCTGACTCCCACAAAGACATGAATCTATAGCTCGGAGTGGACTCCAGTGCAAACAAATATAGTCATGCAGAAACACGGGCTTGTATTCAAATAACGGCTTTAAAAGCAGGGATGATCCTGGGGCGACTGTTGATTTCTGCATCAGAGGCAGTGTGTTTACCTACCTCAATCTAAAATAACTCTTGATGTATTAAAGTCTTCCAATTCAAACTTGAAAGAGTTGGGAGAATTGCTTCTTTCTGACTTGTATGCAAGTATATGAAATGTTGCGAAACAACGGGGTGTGCATTTGCCTTACAAGAGAAAAAATAACTTTTTATCCTAGGGTCCACTCCATCTTCACTCTCCATCAAAGAAAAGCTTACAGCAAGGAACAAAGTCACACAGGACACTTGGGATATGAAAAGATTTTCTTTTTTTCTTCTTTTTTTTTTGTCATGACCATAATTCATAATTTACAAACCTGGTGTAGGAGGAAAAATAAAAAATCTGATATAATCTCCATAAAGTTTCCAACCTCAAGCTCTCTACACAGTGCTTTCCACCTAAAGCCAATCCTAACCCTAATGACCCAATTTATATATGTTCAGGTAAAATGTGAAAACAGACTTTATCCCCCCATCCCACTGCCTTCCATGGCCTTTCATTTCACAAACCCATGAACCTCTTTTATCACTTCACTCCTTTCTGCCGCTCTCCCTCTTTCTGTGTAAACTGGGAATGCTTGTCATGCTTCATTAACGCTGGCAGTGAGTTTCCATTTAAATCCATTATTTTATAAGGCTCAGTGATACACAGTGGCGATGATGTTCTCATAACCCCATTTAAGATTTCATTGCTGCTAAAATGAGCTTTGGTGTAATTCATAAATAATAATGACATCTGAACCGCCATCGCTACAGCTTTGTGCCTCTTCTCATGTTCTGCTGTGTTTTGCCTGGCGATTTCCAGAAAGATGCTTCACCGACGCCTATTGAGAAGTACCGCTGTTAATTCAGGATGACATCGGCACTGTAAAACAATGCCCGTGCAACATTTTGCCCATCTGGTGCTGAGAAAAACACTCATAAAAGCAGCACTAACTTCTAGAAATGAGCTGTATGTGATAATTCTCCGATCTTTCTCGGCCACAGCTGATGTCGAGTCCATTTGGACGACTGAAGACCCTCACCCCTCCCCACCTCTTCTTCTCTTCTTCTAGAGCTTTCAGGGGAGGTAGCCATAGCATTTATTAACACTGATAAACCTCTTACCTGTACATTCCCATCCCCTTTACCTCTTAATAAGCTCAGTTCATCTGAATTTCATTTGGCCACAATCAGCCACAGTGATTTCTCTCCCTCTCTCAAGGCTAAATTACGCCTCGTACATCATCATTTCCTTGAGCCTAAGCAGATGCTCCGAGCAGAATGGGGTTGGGAAGGGTGTATCGAATTAATCTAAATAATTGGTCTTAGCCTGTTTGAGCGGGCTCCCACACTGGTTTCAGATGGCATAATGAAGTTGCGACCTCCCCTAGAATGAGGCTGGCCAGCAGGCCGGCGATCATGTTTAGCACGTGTCATACGCATAGTTAAGTCGTTACATCCGAAGTGAGGGGTGATTCAATGACACTGCCCCCCACCCACCACCACCTGACCCCAGTGATCATAAATCATAAACTCCATGCCTTCACCCTATTTTAAATATATCACACTTAGGTCCGCAGGTGCTGAATTATTCATATTTTGCTAATAGAGGCATTTAAAGATATTCTGTGTTGTCTTATATCTAAAATGTGAACATTTACCCGGCATGGATATCTCTTGGGACGTACGCAGACAGGCATTAGCGAAAGCTAACAAAGTGCTTCTGTTTTAAAAGAGCAGAGAACAGCGAGGTCTGTTGTCAGGGGAAAAGAGCATGGTGCTCAGTGTTTAAGGTTTTTGTTTTTTTTTAAAGTCTATGTATATATGTTTATTACCACCTGCTAAAGCTACATGTCTTCGCAGCATGTACTCGCTGGCTGCTTCATTAGGCTAACCTTGCTAGTACTGGACCTCCTTTAACCTTCAGAACTGCCTTATTTCTTCATGCCATAGATTCAACAAGGTGCTAGAAACACCTCCTGAGAGATTTTCATCCATATTGACATGATAGCTTCACACATTTGCTGCAGATTTGTCTGTTACACATTCATGATATCTCCTGCTCCACCACATCCCAAAGGTGCTCTATTGGACTGAGATCTGACGACTGTGTTGGCCATATTCAAGAAACCAGTTTGAGATGGTTTGAGGCATGTAACATGGTTTGTTGGAAGCAGCCATCAGAAGATGGGTACAGCGTGGTCATAAAAGAAATGGAACAGGTCAGCAACAATACTCAGATGGGCTTTGGTGTTTAAATAGTGCTCAATTGGTTCTAGGGGTCCAAAATGTGTGAAAGAAATTCTCCACATCATTATACCATCATATACTTCAGATTCTAGCCAATCATTTTACCTTTCCAAGGATAGTAGGCGGGCCCAGGTACATATGTTCTTTTAGAGCAGAGCTACAGATTAAAAATGCCCACGGTGAAGCGGTCAAAAGTCTGGCTGTACTTCACAGCAAGAGATGCAAACTCAGCAGCCTGCAACAAGTGCTTTAAGGTGATACTGTTCAAAGGAGGTAACGCCTCATGTCTGATGAAACACCTGGCGACACATAGCGTTTTTTTTAAAGCCGAGAAATGCACCATACCTACTACGGGTGTGGTGCCTGTTATCGGCAACATCCCCCAAAACCCGAAGAGGAGAGTCCTGGCCCCTAGCCCTGCCAGTTTTTCTAGCAGAAATGATGACAGATGATGATGGCAACAGCAGCCATTCTTCTCTGCGTGAGTAGCTTAATGTTGTCCGTGTGTAATTTACGTTGAGTACGCTAACCACGTTATTACATTAATGCATGTAAGGTAAACTAGCAACCACCGTTGTAGTTACATGCGGCTGTCTTCTTGTTTGATTGCAGATACTCCCTTCACCCTGGCCAAAAAGGCTAAAATGACCAAAGAAAAAATTGGAAAACAGTTCAATATGAGAGGTTTTTGGACAAAGTTTGTGTTTTTTACATTGCACTGCTTCCAGCTAAGAGTGATACCATATATGCCCTATAGCTGCAGAAAAAGCTAACATTGTTATCTTTTCACAAAAAACAGCTAAACATAAAAGGTTTTTGGACAAAGTTCTCCATTCTTTAAGTACCGGTTCGAGCACCGTTTAAGCACCGGCACCGTTTCAAAAGTACCGGTTTGGCACCGGTATCGGATAAAACCTAAACGATACCCATCCCTACTTTCATGTTGTTTATGTCCAATTCTGGGCCTACCAGCTTAGTGTCCCAGCAGAAATCATGACCTATCAGACCAGGCAACATTTTTGCGATCTTCTGTTGTCTAATTATGTTGAACTTATGCAAACTGTAGCCATAGCTTCCTGTTTTTAGCTTTTTTTTTTGCTTTTTTTTTTACCTGTCCCGTTTGGTTCCTTTGCCATCAGAATTATTGTCTAAAGGCCAAGAAAGATGCCCAAGGGATTTACTTTACCAAATGGACCATCCCGGCCTTGCCGTCCCACATAGCAAAATTGGTATGGCCCCGATCTGGCCCACACAATGTGCTTACACATGGCCCACATACCACAAAGAATGACGACCCTTTGGTGGCCCAGATCAGGTTTGCCAGAGGTGGCCCACACATGGGCCAGCACAAGGATAGTTGCAGACACACTAGTGGTCCTGTGCTGGCCAATGTGTATTGTGGCGGCAAATCTCCGTTAGCGAGTTAGCGTTAACACCATAGTGCAGTTATGGTGTTAACGTCATTTTAACGGGATTAACACTGACAGCACTAGTTGTGCTGTGAGGTATCGTCCTAGTTCTAATGGCTGTGCTGTTTAGAGTTGGGCACTTTATAAACCGGGTTTGGTACAACCATTCACACCAGTCCAAAGACAGGTGTGAAGATATGTGTGGCACATCTGTTACATGTGTGTACCTGACATACGTTGCTATTTGGCTGGAATTAGAAAAGTATAAGGCAGCTCTAACTAATTTGCTTATACATCAAAGCTTGAGGCTGGCAGGTCTCCACTTCATATGATGGCATTTGGTCAGGGAGTGGAACAAAACTCCTCACCTCAACTAGAGCTCTCCATGGGAGTAGGATTAATGTAGATTGTTTCAAGCAGGAAAACAAGACTCCCCCGTTAGGTTTGGATCTATGTAAGATATCAAACCCTAGCCTCTGCTGAGGTTTTGTGCTTTTTTTCTTCTTTCTTTTTTTTTGCCCTGAAGCTGCTTTGATGAAGTGTATATAAAATAACGATTGATATGGTAAGGCTAAAGCAGGGAGAGAGAGGTGAGGACAAACTCAGATGATCAAAGAGACATGGAATGGAGAGGGAAAATGGGCCCTGCGTGGGATGTTTCCCTTCATAACAACTTTTTTTAAAAAACTATTTCAGCTCATAAATAACAGATTCACATGCGTTTTAATGGTACACTGACTTGTAACAGGGACAATGTTGCCACTGTGCTCAAAAATTGCAAAAATGGCCATTTGTATCTTGGGTTGATTGAGACTTGTGAGAAAAAATTTGAAATCCTTAAGGATGAGGAAGACAGAGGAAGGTGTCACGGAAAAGAGGGACCCAGGCGCGGTTCTTGCTCACAGAAACACAGTGCGTTTATTTACAGTGAAACAGACAAGTCCAACAATCCATTCAAAAGTGCAATTTTCCAATCGTGCTCGTCCCTTGCTCCCAGTGCGTTCCGTGTAGTAACTCCCTTAGTGTGTGTGCTCCCCAACTCGCTTCTCCGCTCGCCCCTCCTGGAGGAAGAAGGAAAATCCAGCGTTAGCCACACGCTAGCCGAATAACACACTCACACTGCTCGCACAGACTATACCAGTTCGGAGTAATAATCCCACGTCGACTGTCGCCGTGAGTCCAGGTTAAATACCCCTTTCTAGCCTGGAGGAATGATTACCAACCACTGGTCAGGTAATCAGCTGCAGGTGGGCCGGCAACAGCGAAGAGGGACTCCCAATGACGACAGTCGCCAGGACACGCCTCTCCCACGGCGCGCACTTCCGTAAACAACCCCGAGGGCCAGGGAGGGAGAAGCAAACACATATACAGAAAACATAAACACAAGCAGGGTCGTCTGGAAAGGGCCGTCCGACCGTGACAGAAGGTAGGTAGGGTTTGAATATATGACAGTGCTGTAAAAGTGAATTACCTTCCAGAACTGCACAGTGTTAAAAAAAAAAAAAAAAAAAGATCTTAGGTTAATAGTATGAGTTTGACATCAGTTCTGTCTCTTTATTAGCTTTTCAAGATTTCGGGTTAGGGTCAAATACACACAAACTGTGAAAATCAGTAAGAATGTTATAATACCTATAACTTTTTATAGATGATCTTCAAACTTCACAACAATATGCTAGGCCTTGGGGACATGAGTACCTAGGTTGGCTTAGCATTAGACCTTGACCTTTGTTATTAGCGTCCAAGGTCAAAGTTGACCTTGAAAAAAAAACACAGGCTAACGTCATATCATAAAAGATCAAAGTTTTAGTAAAGCCATTGCCTTCTGAGAAGTTGTGCTCTCTGAGTGCTCTTGTTTTAAATGGGCTTTAAACAGCTTTTGGATAGATGGATGGATGGTAAAAATATATTTTTTGTAATTTTTACGTTTATTCTGACATACATGAATCAAGATAAAGACAGCAGAATATAAGCCTGTTGGAAGGGTTTTAAGATTTCCTCTAAATGATCACATACAGGAGCTGTTGGCATTACAGTTTCATGAACAGTAATATATAAACAAAACCATAATCTATTTCAAGACCAAATAGTTGTGGTGTTTAGCCCAAAAATGAGTAAACATGAAATAAAATAGGAAGGGGAAAAGAATTAACAAGTGATTAATTACATATTGAAAATAAGTGCAAAGAACAAAGCTCCCACAGGGGACACAAACCCCGGCCTTCTGACAGTATTGGGTTTAATGCAACTGTCATGGGAATGAGTAAATTACCCAGGACTGCAGTTCATGTCTTCTCTCGCTGTTTTATTTTTGTTCTCTGTTTGGCTCAATTTAAAGCACCAGAAATAGTGTTTGGTGAGGATGAGGAAAAGATCAAGGTTTGTGTTAAAAATCAACCCTGCATGTTGGAAATTATGCTAAATTGTACCCACAGCATTCAAAATTAACACTAAGTGGTTCTGAACAAGCGTCCCATGTGTGACGAGTTGGGAATGAGACCAAGCTCATAACGCATAAAAGTTCCACAATGTGAGCACATTCAAAGAGACAAACGCTCATATATGCACCCTTGATTTGCTGTTTTCCATTGGTATAAAGTATAGACAGTCACATGCACCATGATATAACATCAGCTGCTCTAAATGAGGCCACTAAATGCTGTGTACTAGATGCATAATAAAAAAACATGCAACTGTGGATTCAATAAAAGTGTCCTATTTTCCTGTACTGTGGAGCTTGAGACAGGGTATGGATTAATGGGGGGAGCTCATGGTGTTCTTTTAACAGAAGCATAGAGGCATGCTGAGTGTTACCGTGATTTGCTATGACAGCCGTGCCCCAGTGCAACATTCATTTAAAGCACAAAGTAAGCTTTGTCCATTTGTTTCCTCTGGTTTGTGTGTGTCAGAGTGGGTGTGTACTGGGCAGGGCTTGGGGTAGATGGATGCAGAACAGTGTGTGCATTTCCCTGCCAGGTGGAATCAGACAGTCTCTTCTTCAAATGACAGATGAGCTGCAAGACCATCTACATACATCATGTTGTGCTAGACTGATCAGGAGAAAGACTGATGGCAAGGCAGAGAAATCCCTACAGGATTTTTTTTTTTTTTGACTTAATAATTTCATGACAGGCTGAACACTGTGAGAATTACACCTGACAGGCAAGAGAAGCTGCTTATTTTCAGCACCAGTTGGGTGGTAGTTTTGCTCAGGCTCCCTGACTACTTTTTCTGTTAAAATGCATTGCTAGGTCAGACACACAAGCACCGCGCTGTTCCCTCCATTTTGTCCCATCTGTTTAACATGGAGCATTACTAACACAATCAGCAGATCCCAGTACAGTCTGTGCCAGTGTGCCATGGTAGTAGAACAACTACCATAGACAAAAAAAGAAAAAAGAAATCGCACATTTTCTTTCATTTCACTGCTGTGTCAAAAAGTAACCTGCAAACTCATTTCTGGTATGTTTTTATGTTACAAATACACCTCTCAGGTTAAGGTTCTGAATTTCTCAAGCTATTTATACATCCAGGCTAAGTTATAAAGTAAGCCCTTCTTAAATAGAGACCGGAGGTGTGTATCAGATCTCTGCCTTTTGGGGCCAGATTTGTTAAGCGTGAGTGCAAAGAGTGCTGACAGGTGTCAAAATAGCATGCCCATTCTGCCAAGAGACCCGCAATTTAGAGCAAGGCTGCAAACCAAGAGATGATATTCAGCTGCGCGCAATTTACTAACAGGGCAAGCGCAGCTTGTTAATTGTAATCAGAAAAGCACATAAATAAAGGTCATACACATGTATGTTAAATGTAGCCCTATGGTAGCCAGTGTAGGACTGTAAGCCGTACAACAATATTTTCACATCGAGTTCTGTAGCAGTCTTGTCTTGTATTAAGACAACGTGCATCGCTTCAAGGGATAAAACAAACCAGAAGTGTCTGATTGCCTGTTAGTGTTAAAAATACAACTACAATTTTTTGTGCTGGATTTAAAAAAAAAAGATGTATCTCACGTACTGTCAAACTGCATGCAGCTGAATTAATGCAGGTTCACCTCTAAAACCGATCATCTGCGCGCTGTCCATGGTGCTGACACGTTCAACTAGGACAGTGATTTCCAAAGTCTGGGCTGGGGCCCCCTAGTGGGACATGAGGATACTGCATGCAGGCTGCGATAATAACAGAAATTCAGTTTGAAATTACTTGTAAGTATGTAGAGTTACATATTCTTATAAATTTGGTTGAAAGTGAATTTAAACTCATAATAGGAAGTGTTTAGTTAGTTATATTACTCATTACTCTGACCCTAAATCACTGCTTTTGTATTGAAGTTTGTGTCCCAATGGCAGGTCTACACGTTGACCTTAACACTTTGCATATGACTGGGTAGTGTTAGCAATTGATAGCAAACAGCCTGCTTTGTTTATGTATTTTGAATACACTTTTTCAAGAGAATGCATCACTTTCTGTATTAGGGTGAAGATTTCAGCTTGTCTTCAGCTTGAATGTAATTGAGATAAAAATGTGTTTTTAAAGTTTATTACAGTATAGGGATTGCAAAAATTGAGACATGCGTTTTTTTAAGTGTTGAATATTGGGACAATTAGCAGTAAACTGCATGTGGCAAACATTAAGCATTACTAAATCAGTTTGCATGCTTGATTTAAATATTCCTCGCCCCATATTTTTCACCTTGAACATGCAAACTCCCACAAATGCATATACAAGGGTCAAAACTCTCTGAGTTCCCACCCATTACATGCAATCTACTCACTGTGTTGTCTTTCTAAAATATTGACAGTGTTATTTTTTTATTTTTTAAAACACAGTTTGTTCTGGCACCGTGCCTCAGTAAATCTGGCAGCTTGGAGGCTGCCTGGAGGAAGCAGGTGGAAGCTGTGTGGATAACTCTATGTGGTCATCAAAAATGGATGGAAGGCAACACATAGGCTCCCATGCACCTTCCCATGTTGAAATACATGTACAGGTACAGGGTACAGATTTTCCAAGGGGGGGAATAAAAGCCTAATGTGTCGTAACTTCCTGCAGAAAAAAATGGAGATGAAGAAAAATTAAGAAAGAGAGAACAAAATGAGAAACAGACCATTCTGGAAGATCATTAAAGGTTCTAACACTTGAACCTTGAACCTTGAAATGAATAATAACGTCTGTTATTAGAAGCCTTTGTGCGATTAGGTCACAGGTAACAAATGCAGATCGTGAATCTAGGATTTTTAATAATTCAGATCTAATGTCATGAGCCGAGCACGCCTAAGTCCAGCTGAGGCAGCTGAAGCAGCAGAGTGGAGCGCTATGTCTGCTCTCATCTTGTTGCACCCCAAATCAAAATGTATTCTTCTTAGCAAAAAAAACTTGTAACACAGCTACAACACGCTAACTGTTGGCTGTGTTGTCTTATGCATGTA
Source organism: Astatotilapia calliptera (assembly GCF_964374335.1). Taxonomy (NCBI): domain Eukaryota; kingdom Metazoa; phylum Chordata; class Actinopteri; order Cichliformes; family Cichlidae; genus Astatotilapia; species Astatotilapia calliptera. The sequence goes on from NC_137436.1 coordinate 5,519,230, forward strand.
GCTATCAACTTCTCAATAATTAAAAAGAAAATGCAAATCTTGAAAAACAAAGGCTATACTCACTAATTGAAAAGCACTGGCTTTACTACGCTTATTGACTACTCAAAGCACTTAGCCCCATTAACCCATATATTGATACAACACTTTGTCCAATACACTTTCTCTCATTTTGAGATCAATTAACATGACATGCATGTCTGTGGACTTTTGGAGGACGCTGAAGAAACCAGCACAGCTAGAAGGCGAATACTCCACACACAAGCCCAGTATTTTTAACTTAATCAAGCTAAAATTAGTGAATTGGCATCATACAAACATAATGTCAGAATTTTATTGTGGTTATTGATTGGTTAAAGACATGCTCCATTATATTCTCATTTTAAATCTCGAACAGATTTAAGCACATTAAATTTATACCAGAGATATAAAACCTTCTCTGCCCCAAACACCACTTTACATAAACTACCCTTTCCCTTTGTTATTGTTGTTTTGTTGTTGTTTTCAGACGCAAGAGGGAGATATCAGTCTATCTAGATGCCTTCCTCTTACACCTCTATGAACCAGCCTGCTCTGGTGTAAATCAATTGCAAGAAAAAATCTATAGAGCCATCCAGTCTGAAGCAATCTGAATCAACAAAAGGTCAACGTAACATTACATGCTGTAGCATAATTTCCAAAAATAACCGTTTTAGTGGGCATAACAATGTGCAGTATTCTCTAGAGAGCCATCTGAAGTTCCCACTGCAGTTACAGCTGCCCTGAGGCCAGACATTCTCCTGGTCACAGAGGCCACCAAAAATATCACACTAGTGAAACTGACAGTGCTGTGGGAGGATCGCATGGAGGAAGTGCAAAAAAAAAAAAAAAAAAAGTAAAAAGAAAAAGGTCCTCGGATGAATAACTGGTCATCGTCTGCCAGTAGCAGGGTAAAGTGTCAGGATGCATGCCCATTAAAGTTGGATGCAGAGGAGGATTTCTGGGGCATTCTCTTCAAGGCCCTGAGCTAACTCAGTTTCACGGAACTGTCAAGGACCTGAACTATCAAGAATATCAGCGAGGCATCTGGGATTCAGAGAGGAGACCCAACCTGAAGTCAAGCTGTGGCCCAGTCAGCCACAGCTGAGTCACCAGTGAGAGGAGTTCAAAGACCTGAAACACGTGACCACCCCGGAATACTCCAATAATAATGTTTACAGTTGCATCCAAGGATGTGTTTTATGGGGCAGAAATGGTTTAAACAGTAGTACACCGATAAAGGCCACTTTTTTAAAATGATGTTTACATGTTATTGAAAAAAGCTTAAACATATAGCAGAAAGTGTTAATGCAAGTGGTGTCTAAGGAGAGATCCAATGAACAATGTGTTTTACTGAAAATGATTTATTGACACAAAGAGGTTTTGATCAGAGACTGACTGCAACATATTCATGATTCAGGAAATAGTGTCAGCCAGGGGGGCTTGAGAACCCTGGGAGAGTAAGGCTACTGTGGAGCGATGGTACAGAATTGATCCTGAGGAGATTTTGGCTTGGAAGAGTTTGGCTTACTTAGAGAGGTGGGGCGGGCTATACTAAGGATCAAGGGACATGAGTTTGTTTCCTGAAGCCACTGGGGGACATTGGGGGCTATTTTCCACCAAAAAGGACGAACTCAACTGGAACAGGTGAGCAAATCTGGTTGGAAGATTGTCCATCACCCATAGAAGAACACAAACGTAAACACCGGGGAAAGCACTAGAATGCAGAGAAGCTCTCTCTGAGCCTGGTTACCACTCTCAGGAGGTTTGGCAATCTATTAAGGAATGGAAGCTCAAGCAGCTCAGGATATAAACTGGTCCTGCTGAGGAAGTGGGAATCAGGCTGAAAGACAGGAAGACTAAATCTACCACCCAAGGGCGGAGACAGAACCTGCCCAACCCAATCGAGAACTCTAGAGACCATAGATAGAGGAGCACACCAGTGCAGGACTATGACAAGAAGCAAGTCTATGCAAGTTTGTCACAATTTGGCTACTTTATTTAAACAACAAGAAGCAAAATCATTAAGTCGGTAGAGTAGTGCTTAGGTAGGTGTGGGAAGACGTGCATGCATGTGGCAAAATAAAAAAAGAAAGCGATTCTACACTCTAGAATGGGGTGGGTAGTTAAGCTTCCATGAGGCCCTATGAGAATCAAGGACTGTTGTGGAGGGCGGCACCAATGAGCTTGTAAAGAGATCAAATTAATATTGAGCAGAACTGGTAATATTAATTGCTCACCCCTGCCTAGACCAGCCCTTTCTCAAGTAATTTCCACTTCCACTCAGATAAACCTGCAGGCTATGTGTCATATGTATTTCTATTTATGGTTAATAGATACTCTGCTGAAAAAGAAAAAAGACTTTTATTACTCTCACTCAATATTTTTTCTGTTTCTGTTTGATTTTTTAAATTTCACTTTATTATTCCCAAGCTGTTGTCTTTTTAAATGTTTTGTGACTGATGCAAATTATTTTGTGTTTAGTGGGGGGTTTTGGCGTGCGTGCGTGCATGCGTGTGTGTGTGTGTGTGTGTGTGTGTGTGTGTGTGTGTGTGTGTGTGTGTGTGTGTGTGTGTGTGTGTGTGTGTGTGTGTGTGTGTGTGTGTGATGTGAATTCCTCAACCTTTCCATCTCTCACGGCACTGGCCATGTCCGTGGCACTGAGATCCATTTGTTATGCAGGTTCATGAGATCAAGTGGGTGTTTGTCATTCCAGAGCACACTCCTTCACAGTGGTTGGCCGCCTGCCTCTCTGTGATACCACAGTGAGGAGAAAACAGCATGACACAGGCCACGGTCGTCTGCCTCACAGAGGAGGAATGTACAGAGGCCACTTCTCATATGTTGCTCTGATTTGCTCCAATGTTACATTGATTTGCCAGCGAGATGGTCAGGCAGACGGTATTTGCTACACTGGTTTGATTCTGCTGTCAGTCATGCAGCAGCTCTTCATGCTCTACCAGTGATAAGAAAGATGCACGCTTGGAAAATAGGACTCTCTCTCTCTCGCTCTCTCACATTCACACACACACACACACACATACACACACACGCTGACACATCAGCAGCCACAGCAGGCATGAGTGTGACCCCGCAAACAGTGATGAGGTCATTACAGGCGACACAGCTAGGGCTGGAGACCGGAGCCTGGAGGCTGTGCAGCAGTAAAACAGAAGAGAGTACAGCGTGTTCCTTAGCAAGGCGAGAGGTCAGGATGTGCTAGTCGCCAAGCTTGTCCTCAGTGCGGGATACAGAGAACGGGGGAGCCAGTGACATCACACAGGGCCACTCGTAGTGACTCACTGACACTAATTATGGTTTCAACCTCCTCTCGCTCTGTTTGACTCCTCTTCACCTCACTGCTGACTTTTCTACCCGCGACATTTTGACAATCTCTCTCAAATCTCTCATTTCTCTCTCTCTCTCTCTCTCCCTCTCTTTCATTTTAACTTTGTCCTCTCACTTTTCTCTCATTCCCCTTTTCTCTTTCTTTCTGTGGCACACAGGCACAAACAAAATTTCAGAATTTAAATTCCCATATTTAGTGTATGCCACCCTTTGTCTGTGTCTTACACAATCACTTCCTCCCTCCTCATTTTTAGCTTCTGTAAGAGCAGAGAAGAGGTTACAGAGTGCAAAATGACTTCTCTGCTCTGTCACTTCACTTTAAGACACACACACACACACACTTGTGTTTTCATATCTTAGTGGGGACATCTTATTGACATACTGTTTTCCCTAAGCGCTTACTCTAACCATCAAAAATAAGGCACTAACCCTTAGCCTTAACCTAGCCATAACCTAATTGTAACGCTGACCCAAAAAACACATTTTGAGCCTCAAAAATGCCTTCAAACTTGTGGACACTGGCATTTTGTCCCCATAAAGGCAGTTGGTCCCCACAAGTATAGTGAAATTCCAATTTCTGGTCCCCACAAAGATAGATAAACACGGTACACACATATAAACACACAGGCTGGTGTAGAGCTATTTGGTCAAGTCTGTTGATATCCTGTTAAAGGATGATTCACTTCATATCCATTCCAAGACAGGTGAACAGAGTGGCAGAGTGGTTACAGACTAAAAGGCAAGCTGGGAAAGGATGAGACAGGAAAAGTAGCTAAACTCTGAGAAAAAGAGATTTATATATAGGATGAGGTAATAGAGAGGGTTTTGGTTTGCAGCAGCAGTGGGTGGGTTTGTGTTTGTGCTCCCGGTTAGCTCTCAGCTGGCTGATATGAAGGAGCCTTGGCAGAACAGTCAGCCAGCAGCCAGCACACCTGAGGAGTAAACATGACAGATGCTGATAGACCCTGACGCAGACTGATAAGCTCTCTCCCACAATCCCCCAGTGCTGTCCACAGTGGTGCAGAAACCTTATCGTGTATTGCGCCACGCCAAGCCTTTCCCCTCCTCATCACCACCATCGTAAGTCTGCGTGCGGCCACCCTCGATAGGCAGGCGTCGCTGCACGATCCCTCCCTGTGTACGACAGAGGTTGCACGAAGCTCAACCTGGCGGGGCTCGAAATAATACTCGACTGCAATTATTCATTTCATCTTGGCAGCCGTCGTAATTTATGAACATCCCAAGGCTTGATTGAGTACCACGTTAACTCTAAGTGTAATGATGTAGAGCAAGCTATCAAAGAAAGGGAAGATGAATGATGAGATGCCAACGTTACACTGGTAACATGCAAATTTTCAAAGGGATGCACCAAAAAAATAACTAAAAAATGTTTAACAACCAAAATAACATCAGCAGTCTAAATAATTATTTCAACATTGTATCTGCGTCAGATTTTTTATTTCCTCTTTTTGTGCCAGAGGAACATGCGACACAACAACATACACCCACTACTTATATTATCTGTTGATATATCATTGAAATGACTGGTATATGGGTGCATCCCTTAAGATGGGATAAAGCTGTTGTTCAATTCATCTCAATTCAATTTTGTTCATACAGCGCCAAATCACAGCAGCAGTGGCCTTAAGGCATTATGTAGGCTATGATAAAATAATGAAACCAGATTCTGTTTTCACTTAAGTAGCAAAAGCCACAGTTATTTGTGAATAATCACTGATGATAAACATACTTAAAAGGCTGGAATCTTTTGGCCATGCCTACACAAAATGATTTACCTCATGTCTGCTATCCAAATTGACATTATTAATAATATTTGACAGAGATAACCTGTGTAAATACATAATTTTTTAATTGATTATTTCACTTATTAAAGGAAAAAAGCTATCCAAACTACCTGGCCCAAAGCAAAAAGGTAACTGCCTCCTATAGCTAATCGATTGTGCTATCCTTGGTAGGAAGATCTGCACTCAAGTGTTTGTAATAACTGGCAAAGAGTCTTTCACATCTCTCTGAAGGAATTATAGCCCACTGTTCTTTTCAGAATTGTTTTCGTTCAGCCACACTGGGGAGTTTAAGGTCATGCAAAAGAAGCTCAATATAATTCATGTTCAGGCTTTGACTCGGCCTCTCTAAAACCTTCATTTTCTTTTCTTTTTTCTTTGTTTTAAACATTCATTGGTGTGTTTTGAATCATTGTTCTGCAGCATACCCCAAATGTGCTTTAGCTTCAGGACACAAACTGACTGGCCAGACATTCTCCTTCAGGATTTTCTGTTAGAGAGCAGAATTCATGGTCCCATCGTTTATAGCAAGTCGTCCATGTCATGAAGCAGCAAAGCAGTCCAAGACCATCACTCTACCACCACCATGTTTGACTGTTGGTATGATGATCTTTTTATCAAATGCTCTTAGTTTTATGCCAGATGTAACAAGACTCAAACCTTCCAGAAATATTACCTGTTGTCTCGTCCACAGAATATTTTTTATAGAATTTTACAGTCAGAACTGTAAGTTTCTATCCAACTTTAGATTCATGAAGGACTCGGAGTTGAGTCATTGCTCATCCAAACGAGTTGAGAATAACAGCTAAGTTGAGGTGATTCGGGCACCTGATTAGGATGCCTCCTGGGCACCTCCTAGGTGAGATATTTCTGGCATCTCTCAGTGGGAGGAGTCCCTGAGGCTGGTACAGGACAGACAGATGATCGTGTTCCTCTGCTCGCTTGGGAAGAGCTCCCAGAAGAATTAGAGGGGAGGGGGGGTATCAGACTGCAGACCGCATGACTGAGACCTGGATAAGCAGCAGAAAATGAATGGATGGATGGATGGCACTGAAAAGGCAAATGCAAATGTGTAATTATTATTTGCATTATTAACTGAAACATTGGTGACACTAGCTGTTTTTAACTGCTACTTACATAATGCTTAAGTAAGGCCACTGCATTAATCCAGTGAACCTCTTGACTCCTGGTACCGCTCACCGATGTTCATTCAGATACTTCTGATTTCTACTGACCTGTCTTCATTGATTTCTCTACCTGTTTGTAAACACACCTAATCAGCTGCAACCTGCATCTGACTGATCACCATCATTTTCAATTACTCAAACCAGAGTTCAGGCCTGCAGTACTCTCTGGCCTCTGAATATGTGGACTCTGCATCATGTTAACTAGCATCAGATCCTCTGGTGGGTGGACAGGCTGGAATCAATAAATCCTGAGAGATCCCTGCACAGCAGTAGCAGAGAGCCAAGAGTGGGCAGGTCATGCTGCTGCAGGCAAACAGACAGCGCATCCACAGGGAGGGACATATCTTAGCGCCAAACAACAATGCACTATGCTATCCTTTTCTGTGTGACTCCTTAATCCTACACTTGTCATTGCTATGGGCAAGAAATTATTTTGCTGTAACCAAGCCAGTTAACCTCTTGAGACTGCTGAAGTTACAGAGAATATGTGTACCACAGAGTGTTATGGTGTGGAATGATAATTCGAATTTACCTGGTTTATTATCTAAAGCATTTTCCTTTACAAGAATATGTCATTTCTACTGAATCCGCTCTGTTGGACAGACTGTTGCAGAGGCATCCTTTCAGTGCAAGTATCCCTAGCTTTAAATAAACATAATTAGTACCAAGTTCTGACAGGTCAAAATGGTAGTGTGATATTTCAAATTTGGTATCCATCGGATGCCAAGTAAATACAGGGCCAGTATTGCCAATACCAATATCGATACCAATACTTTTACCCCACCAAGGCACCTTATGTACTGGAGAGCAGTGTGTCATGACTTATTCATTTCATTTCATTTCATTTCATTTATTTATTCATTTTCAGGCACAACAAATACCTATATTGAACATAAAATACACAAAACAAAAAACAAAACTTGCCTGAAAAAGGAGTGGGACGAAGAAAACTTATTAAATCCCACCCCTATACTCACTCATCAACAAAAAAAAACAATAAACTTCCCGCAGCTACGCCCATCATTGCATACAGACCCATCAACAGCCCCGGGCAGATACAAGCATCTAAGCGGCAGCTCGCAACCAACAATTAGAGCCTTCATAACTGAATACAGAATATATAAATTATAAATTGCATTACCACAGGTAACAGGCAGTAATAACTACAAGTAACAAACACACATACATATACATACATATATATCTACACACACAAGTACATATATGTACTTATGAAATTAATCATCACCAATTTGCAAATTCTAAACACATTTTGATGACCACTACATCATTTTGACTCCCCAAAATCATTAGCTTTTGCAACAAACCTTTCAGTTTTTCATGGATTTTGAAACTCTTTTTTTGTAGACCTAGAAAGTAAAGACTTTTGGTTCATTGCATGTTAAATGTGCTGTAGGCTATAAATGAAATAGATGTAACAATCAACACAAAAATGCTCTGATATTTTTCACTGTGTATTTTTTATGTAAATTTTTCATTGCCAAAGTAACATTATAGATAGAAACAAAGAATCAATCATCAACAGTATTGATCTTATGCCAAAAGAAGCGCTGGTATCGGTATTTGGATTGATCCACTCATTTCTACAGAATGGCCATTTGATGGCAGAGACATCACCAAAACAAATGCTTGTTGATGTGCATTTCAAATGTAGCTTTGAGTGGCTACTGAGTCATTAAAATAATGCTTAACCACACAAAACAACAGTGATCAGCCTGATGAAAGGCTTCATCCTGCTGCATGTATGCATGAGGAAAAGCAGCAGTTTGTTGTGGTTCTCGAATGCAAATGCAGGTGGGAGCCTGTGGAAGTTATATGACTCAAACACCGCATTAGGCCTGTTTGTCGTGAAAAAAGAAAAAGAAAAAAAATCCGCTCTGCACCATCCTGCATTTCACTCAAGAGGAAAATGGCCCTCTCTGCAATGATGGTATAAGGACTGTGTGTCATATTTAATGCCAGTCACTTTCTGGCATGTTGGTCGGTCTGGGGGGATCTTGTGCGTAATAGCCAGAGGGATAATGGTTATGGTAGGAGTGGGGTTAATAAAAAAATAAGTACGAATGGCTGGAAGTGGAGTGAGCGGGGAAAGTCTGCTCTCTGTGCCTCCGTCTGAACTGCTGGGTTTTATGGCGCTTTCTCTGATTCTCCCTGGGCTGCATCATTTTTACATTCATCTTGAAAAATGGAGTTGCATCTGTCACATTGTCGCTCTGTGAATTCGGCCTCCATTTGAATTACCACTTTCAAATATTGAAAAAAAAAAGTCTTGCCTGCCCATTACTCCAAACCCAGCCGGTGGAGGTGTTGTCACGGAAACCAGCAGCCACTTTTAACAATCAAACATGTGTGACAGTTCATTTTCTCTCCTGGATTAGAAGTACTAGCGTTGACGTGTGAGCAGAGAGACAGCGAGCCTGAGCCGTAGCACAGTGTGACAATTGGGTGGCAAAGAAACAGACACTTCCCAACTAGAGGCGCAGCAGAAAGAATTAGCAGCTACTAATAAGATCAGTGGCTGGCAGCTGTTCGTCATCTTGAACATCTGCTTATCATATCAAACAAGTTGGGGAATTCACAGTAACTCTGTAGGAACAATTCAGCAGCGACCCGTGACCAGTGCTTACTTGCTGCTACTGGAAAAGAGCAGAGGGATCAATATCAATGTGAGTACTGAGATTGGATCCATACTAGCGCAATAGTTTGTTTCTATCATCTAAGTTTAGTATGTAGCCCACTGTTAAATAATTAGTATTAGGTTATATTATATTTTATATTATGTATCGACCTAAAAACTAGGGGTGCAACGATACTCGTATCGATATTGAACCGTTCGATACAGTGCTTTCGGTTCGGTACGCATATGTATCGAACAATACAAAACTTTTAATTTATTTTATCAACTTTCCTTCTGACGATGCTGTCTGTGTTGAGCGCTCAGTGAATCTGCGTTCGACTACTCCGCCTAGGCTGCACTGTCGAGCGCAGATCCACTGAGCGCTCAACACAGACAGCATCATCAGAAGGAAGAGCGCCGGGCAAGCTAGCGAGACAGAAGATAAGCTCTCCTTGCAACATTGCAAATTGAACCTCCCCCACCCTCATTCAGATCTGGCGTTTGGAATTATTTTGGTTTTCATGTGAGGTATGACCCTGAAGGTAAGCGCGTCATGGACTAAAGTAAAACAGTATGTTGGATGTGCCACGCAATGCTCAATTACATGGGTGGGAACTAGTGTGTTAGCGCAGTTAGCTCGTTAACGTGTTGGCCGTCTAGCCCCACACACGGGCGATCAGGGGTAGCTCGTTAACGGAGATTTGCCGTGTTGTGGCGTTAACGTCATTTCAACGAGATTAACGCTGACAGCACTAGTGGGAACACAACGAATATGACTGCGCGTTTACGCCGACATCATCCTAGTGCAAAGACAAGTGGAAGCAGACAAAAACAACAAGCATGCATGCTACAAACTTTACTCGAGTCATTTAGACAGCCGTTAGCACATGATTCTCCTTATGGGGACCTGATATGTTTAATATTGTGGCGAGCTCAGACAAGGTGGAGACGGAGGTGTCGTTTGGTCTTGCTTCCCGTGAGCTAGCCAGGGAGCACAGCCGTTTATTGACATTTGCAGAAGAACACTGCCGCTAGCTAACGGCTCAGCGCGGCAACCGCACAGCAACAACAACAACAACAACACACGGGGCGCCCTCTGACCCCGGAAGGACACACCGTCGCAGCGAGAGGGCGTCACCCGTCACTATGGCAACATAAAGAAAACATAACTGTACAAACAGAACCCCGAACAGCCCTGACCCGCTACAATATGCTGCTGAGAATATAGCCCAGAAGAAGCGTATAGTATAGCTTTTATTTTGGAAAGAGCCATTTCTCTGTAATAAACTCTCTTTTCCAAAGATGAGTGATTCCTCAATCAGATTTATTTTTATAATTACTTTTGTTTCAGCAACATTCAATTTAAAAACTGTACTTTTGAGTTAAAATATATATTTATAATTTTAATAAATGACAAATTAAAAAGGCATGAACATTTTTTGTATCGAAAAAATATCGAACCGTGACACCAAAGTATCGAACCAAACTGAACCATGAATTTTCTGTATCCTTGCACCCCTACTAAAAACCTAATATTATATGTGGTTTATATTAGGTTAAAAGTATCAGTATCTGTGTTGGTATCAGCAATACAGGTTATATAAGTATCACACAGAACTATTGCAAAAATGGACGTCGCATATGAACTTGCCCCTTTGTTTTTCTTTGTTTTTATTCTTCTCTACCTGCATGGACTGCTCCTTTAATATCCACTGCAGTGTAATTTTATATGCAAATCTTCTAAACTATTCAATTCCACGCAGTCTCTGCTGGCGATTTATAAATGTGAGGAATGAAAAATGTTAGCATTGGTCATGTTCATGCCGGGCACTGACAATTCAAAGGTTAACATCCAAACCGGTGTAAAAAAGAGATTGACAGACACGCTTATGAGTGGGTATTTCCATACTGCATAAAGGCTTGTGGTCATATCTCCTCATTTATAGGCAAAAGCTGTGAATATATTCACACCACTATGTGGGTGAATATATATGGTGCATGTGCATGGCTGTAATAGGGGGATTATAGCAGTAAAATAAAGTATTTGGAGCCACTGACCTGCGTGAGAAATATTTCAATTCTGACAGAACATCACGTCCTTCTAGCCTGAGGAGATATGACAGATGAGTCTCCTCTGTGACACCATTTCTCTGCAGACTTTCAAATGCCAATATGTGATCTTTTCCATTTATGAGTAATATTTTTTTTCCACTGCCCCTGAGCACTCCGGTCTATTGAGCTACCAATGGCAGGCCAGTCAAACACCGAAACAGCCGCTGACCTCCATCGCCGTATTATGTTTCCTGAGAGCAGAGTTTGATATCGTTTAACCTGCTTTAACACAGAGCTGTGACTAATACTTCCATCGCTATTTTGCATGCATTTTCAAATCAGGCCTGAAATGATGAGGTTAGTGACAAAGTGGCGCAGTCTCCTTCACCTTTTACTTATTCCCCAAATTACATTTGTTGAGATTTACAGCCTCTCTGCTACTGCAGGTACTAACAGCACATACGTAAAGACAGTACATGATGTTGGACACAGAGAAAAGATCTGGGCTGTCTGCTTGAACATTTCATGTGTTTACTCTTTGATTTGTCTTTTTTTGTTTGTTTGGTGAGTGCTACTCTCCCGCTGTGCCTGCCCTACTCTGGCTTCTCTTTGCTGCTCAAGCCATACTCTCCACTTCAAATGGCATGCTGTATTCAATTAGGTATAACCCAAGCTGACAGCCTGATCAAGGTTGCTTCTAAACATTCTGCATCGCTCTCTCTCTGGTTTTGATAGTTTGTTTTTTTTCCTCTGCTGTGACTGGAGAGATCTTCCCAAGAGAGATGCACAGCACCTCCTGTCACCTCACCTTTCACTGCTCTGTGCCTGCTCTGACTGGCACTTCCAGTCTCAGCTGCGGGGCAGCACTGCCCCCACAGGCATATTTAAGATGTGCAGCATCTTTTCCCTGAACTGTGGGAAGCAGACCGTGTTTTGCACATTATGTTATATCTTATTGGTTTTTAGCACAGTTTTAGAAGATTTACTCTAGAATGTAATGGTTTAGCTAACAGGATTTGGGACATTACAACAAACCCATTCACATTTGAGCCGTAGATTGTATACAACAGGTGACATCACTTACTGGCTTCAATTATAGCTGTTGTGGATTTGTTATATTAGGAGCCAGAAGTGACCATACTTGGATGGGTGTGGAGTGCTCAAGTCATCAGCTAACAGTAGCAAGCCTGGTTAATGAGGTACCACCAAAAGACCTTAGAAACACATTGCACCAGTTAGCAGGTTTATGTTTCTGTGCAAAGTGACATAGAAATAAAATAAGTGAATCTCACTTACCAAAACTGAAGAACAGACCTACTGGATAGAAAACTTGACATTTCAAGTTTTTATCAAAATGTTCCTAAGTGCTTTTTTGATAGAGCAAGGGATTTTCAGTATAACATTTCTAAACATACTAGTTTTCTTTAGAAAGCACAAATAATTTTTTTTGCACACAATAACATAATAATTTCAGTAAAACAGCCAATATTAACAGGGTGTCCGTGTGTTTATCAGTCATTATAAATACTGATACCAATAGCTAATATCGACCTACTGACAAATCAGTAGGGCTCTAACAACCATATCTGTTTGAAATTTGGCCAATCAGAGTCATCTTTTTTCATGCAGTACTGTATAGATTTCATAGATGCTAATTTTTTACATCCCTCTTTAGGTCACAGATGTTAAACTTGCATGGAAAGAAATCTGAATTGACCCTGTTTTCACTGAAACATGCTGATGTGTCTGAGGGATGATATTCATGCATACTAGCTTCAAGTGAAATTCTAGTTGAATGGTCAGCACTGTGACACACTGCCAAAACACCAGTGCAAGTGGACAGAATGGGACTTCCACACTGAAATCTAAATTTAGCAGTCATCCTGAAAGAGCTTGAGAGCTGCACGAGAGGATGACCATTCAGATAAAATCACATTATGTTTTTTTATATTTATTGGTGGAAACCTAACAGTAAATTTTAAAGAATTAAAAGGAAAAAAAGGAAAAGGTTCCACATCCATATCTTCAAAAAGACAGATCCTCTTATGACCTTCACTGTGGACCGACTCTCCACAGATGTTTGATGAATCCCATGGGATGCATGTATAGTGTAATTCATTAAATGCAGCATTGTGCCAGCCAATACAGTACAGACTGAATACCAATAAACCTTTTCCAGACCGTCTTTTGTATTTGTCATATTTGGTAAGCAACACATTTTTCATGTCTGGCTCTGTATTTCAGCTCTGAAATTACAGAGTAAGTAAAAAAGTTAGTGCTGATCATACACCTACCTTTGCAGAGAGGTGACATATTTCTTGACCCTGGTTATTAATATTCAGCCAGCCTATTTTTATGTTGTTTCACATTTTCTGTAACTGGCATTACAACAACAGGCTGTTGTCCCATGACTGAATTTTGGTCTTGTTTATTATGCTCGAGATTCTACAGTGTCTTTTAACTGGACAACCCCCTTCATGTTTTCATTAGTGATTATAATTGATTACAACTGGTAGTTTCTCTTTGCTAGTCTTAAAGGATTTGTTTGATTGCTCTCATTGGACTGACCGATACTTAGAACAAAGCAAAAGGCCAAGGAACTCAGTGAATATATAAAAAATGAGAATCATAGATTTATATGATTCTCATTTTTTATATTGGAGACATTTTTAAATAACTGCATATTTCAGGATCATTACTTCAAATAACTGTAGGTAAGTGCAAGTTATTCAGATGTGTCACCACTTTGCCAATATCTGGAGAAGACCCAAACTGTCACTTAGAGGAAATTGGTTAGGATGTTCAGGAACAACCCAGGAACCATCAAACCTCCAGCCTTAGACTATTGAAAATTTGTGGACTGTGTTTAAAAGCCAAGTCTCTGCCAAGAAACGAACCAATTTAAATGAACTCTACCGATTCTGCCAAGTAGAGTGGTCCAGCTGGAATTATGCCAGAAGCTTGTTGACAGCTACCAAAAGTGTTGACATGCAACTTGCTAGGGGACATTTAACCAAATGTTCATAGGGTGTATGTATATATATCTGAGCCTGTTTGGTTAGAGCAAATCGGGTGCACTCAATTCCTCCTTCTCCAACTCTCCAACTCCTTCTTCCCCACTGTTATCAGACTCCTGAACAGCTGACCTACCTCAACTGCAATTTGCACACTAAGTTCATTTCGCACATTAAGCTCCTTTGTACATCCTTTTACATTGACAACTGCATACCTCATTTGTCTTCATTTACTTATTTTTGTGCTTATTTATTTATCTTTCATTATTTTTATCCTTATTTTTACCATATTTATCTTAATATCTTGTCTGATTTTTATCCTTATTTATCTTTGTTCCCTCAACCCTACCTAACTTGGCATTTGTGTATGGACAGCAAAGGAAGAATTTCATTGCACAGAGAAATGCTATTTCTTCTGTACACATGACAATAAACACTTTGAATCTTGAATCTTTGAGTCTTGAATTCCTTTTTAATAAAGTCATTAAAGATGTATGCTGTATAATCATTTCACCTCGAAAAAGAAATAGTTCTAAAAAAAAATTAAAAGCTCAAGATTAGGATTCATACCCATGAGTGTATATGAACTTCTGATCAGAAGTGTGCATCATTCAGCTTGGAAATATCAGTTTCCTGAAGATTTTGGATTTTCATTGTCTTTATAGAAACGCTCATGTAATTGGATTAAGTTTGGCTAGTTTGAGCTGCGCTCCATCGGCAAACGCAGCATTCGGTGCTCCCACTCTGACATGTCAGTGCATCTCTGCCTGCTGTTTGAACCCCTCCGCTATATCATGTTTGAAGTGAGCAGTGAGCTCAGAGGATTGTCACAAAACTTTAACAAATCAGTCGTTTCAAACACGAATTGTCTTATTTTCTCAACGTATTTCATTACAGGCCAACTTGCTCTTCTTCTCTCCTCTCAACAGCACGTTTGAGTTGTCATTGGGAAAGCGCAGGTGTTACAAATAACATTAACCATCGTTCCTTTCTATAACAGTGAGCTGTGCTGTGCACGGGCATGGCTGCAGTGTTCACTGACTTCTAATTAGGAATTTGTGTTGTCCAGTTCATAGAAATACTGAAAGCCGAAAGTGAAAATATATATATATATTATTTTAAGCACCATCTTCTTTCATGAGGTGTCGTGTGGATCTTGCCCACCTCCGGAGTCGCAATGAAAACAAAGTGAATGTCTATCAGCCTCCTCTGGCCTAGCAAAAACACCATAATTGATCTCTTTCACAGCGGCGCTCATGACGGCTTTGTTCATTTAAATGTCCCACTAAGCAACAGCTCTGAGCCAGACTGCAGCAGGATTCTGGCAATACAGCATCTAAATGGATGACGGCCATTAATAATTACACCTGCGCATTTCCTGTGGTGACTTGTCAGCCATGGGCTTAGCATGCGATTTCCATTTAGCCTTGGAGACTTTCACAGCCAGCTGATGTTACTTTTGGTTTTATTTAATATCTGCCCGACGTTATAGGCTGCACATATCTCTGTAAGTCTAATATTGGCCACACAGCTGACTTTAGGTAAACAAAGTCTGCATTGCTGAGGCAATTCCCTTGAAATTTATGGAGAAATTAATGTTTGCTGAAGTCATCTAAGCCTAAATTGGGGCTTTGCAGCACGCTTATTCCATGGAGGCTGGAGAATTAGCTTCTGTTTGACTGGAGCGATTGAGTCAGCCAGGTGCTCCGTACTGGACTGTAATAAAGCTCAGTGAAGTGCGCAGCTCACGTCTCAAGGGAGTACACTGAAACAGAAAAATATCTGAGATAATAATGTAGTCAGGTGATGTTTGTGGGTAAATA
This sequence comes from Astatotilapia calliptera, assembly GCF_964374335.1. Classification (NCBI taxonomy): domain Eukaryota; kingdom Metazoa; phylum Chordata; class Actinopteri; order Cichliformes; family Cichlidae; genus Astatotilapia; species Astatotilapia calliptera. The sequence continues at coordinate 5,535,109 of NC_137436.1, forward strand.
TATTGCTGTTTTATAGCAACTGTGGAAAATAATAACAAATATGTTTTATCTTCAGTCCTCCAGCTTACTATAACATAAAGAAAAGGAGAATATCAGGAACAAAACATCCTGTAATTATCAGCTATTATTCTTAGGGCGTCTTACACAATAGCCTGTTAATCATTGCATAATTTCACAGGTTCTGCTTTTACTATTGCTTCTTTCTTCAATTAATCTATTTTTTTCTTTATGTCTCTGGCTGCTGCTCTTTTCTTCATATTTTTCATTTGCCATCCCTCAGTCAACATCTTTCCCAATCTGTGGAAACTGGGAGAGGGGGAGCATGAATGAGTTGCATGTTTGCCCACAGCCGTTTGGAGTAACCTTGCAGAGAGAAGTGCCTCTTGGTCTAACAATCAAAAGCAGGTAAACCCAGAGGAATGTTTCCATGCCAACAGTGTGCTGTAACGTTTTCAATTCACCTATTTTTCGCTATAATCTAGGAGATGGATGGCAGACCTCTGCAATGTATCTGGCAGTCAGTCACAGTAGCTCAGAGACTTTGGGTCCCAAGCCATCACACCAACAGCTCCCTTCTGGTTTGTTCAAACTAGTGTTCCATTCAGGTTTGCTTTCGGCGTTAAGATCTGGCTGTGACCACAAAGTGCACACAATAACATATTTATGTGTGTGTACAAGCATGGCACACATGAGCGATCACAGAGTCTTTTATAGCCACAAACAGTCGATTTTACCAGCACGTACATCACTTAGGGATAATAATATTAACTGCTACTCCCAGTAAACTGTCGACCAGCCCCTCCATGTACAGATGCAATTATCTCATCAGGTCACTAAAATAAAAGAGACTTCACAAATTTATTTGCAACATTGTTTCTAATAAAACCCATAACTCTTAACTTCATTCAGTTTAGTTGTATTAACAATATATCAAAAGAAAACGTATCCTTACCCCCTAAGTAAACAGTTAACTGACCTTATTGTCATATTTTAGTTATATTGGTTTTATAGTTGATAACTTTGCTGAGTAGATTTTTTAAATAATTTCTAAAGGGGAACCCCTAGAAAGAAGAAAAGAAGTCAGTGATTATGAGCTACTAAAGATCCAGTTAAATATGTTATCCATCCATCCATTCAGTTTCAGTGGATTCAGTTTTTCCATTTTATTTAAATCTATGTGAAAGATGATCATAGCTTTTGTGATGTTGCCAACACCACTGATTTGAGAAGTCTAAGTTTGAGCATTGGCAATAAATGAATTGGATTTATATAGCGCTTTTCAAGGCACCCAAAGCGCTTTACAATTCCATTATTCATTCACTCTCGCATTCACACACTGGTAGAGGCAAGCTACGGTTGTAGCCACAGCTGCCCTGGGGCAGACTGACAGAAGCGAGGCTGCCATATCGCGCCATCGGCCCCTCTGGCCAAATGTGTGAAACAGAGGGACACTGCATCCTCATACAGTAGCAAGGTGCAAGTCCCAAGGTAGGTATGTACCCTGCTTTACCATTTATTTTGTCCAAAACGGGAGCATAATTTGCAGAGCATAACCATTGTGCTTATTCAGGATTCTCTCCCTGCCAGCTACAGGAAATAAATGCAGCTTTAAGGCACATCTGCATGGGCTTCCCTTTTCAGACCAGGGAACCAGGTCCATTTCTTAAACACTGTCTATGTTAAATATGCCTCTGTGGTTCTCCTCCCTTTACAAAATGCAAGACTAAAGTTGAAGCAGTAGCCCAAAAGGAAAAGTGAACTACTGTATGTGCTAAACCATTACTGTTTGATAATAAATGCGTAAATTTAGATATCTACCCAGTTACTGCTACTCACTGTGTCACCAAAACTGCATATGTCTCTGGGGAAACTCCAGCTCTTCACACATTTGGACAAAGAGTTGACCAACAATAGGTTTCCACTCAGTTGGTTTGTTACAAATTTTAACAACAAAGGACTGATAGTCAAAGTTAAAATGTGGATCGTCATGTCAAAACAGCATTTCTGGTAACAATATTTCAGATTTGATAAGATTTAAGGTTTACTTCCTGAATCATTAACTTTTATAACTAAAATAAAAATGTGAAAAATAAGTAAAAACTATAATTATTTAAGGACATGGAGGCAATTTCTTAACAACTCTATTTTCACTTAAGTCAACTGCCCAAATTCTTTTGTACCTCAGAAAATGATTGTCTGATTCACAAGCCACTGTGTACTGAGGACAAAGGACTTAAACAGAGCTATTTCCCAAACACATGTGAACCTAACTATATGTAGGCTACATATATAAAAATAGCACAGTGTAAGGCAGAAAGTGGAGCTGGAGCAAACTGTGTGACCACACAAAGCCAGTGAACGGTAACAACGATGGGAGACTTTTTGAAAAAGATTCAGGTTGGATGAAACTGATTTTTCACTGAGTCAGTTGTCGTGGAAGTTGTGTACTGAGGAGACAGCACAGCGAGAACATTGATGCGGTGCAAAGAAGAAAAAAAGGCAGTTGAACTGAACATCAAAGACAACACCTTCCACCCGCCAACATGGTGCAGTGATGCAACAAGGAGCGCTTGTGTGTTCAGCTCCAAACTGGCCTGCCCGTTCCTGCACACAGGCTCCTTTTATGCATAACTTATTGGCCTACTTTTAAAATACCTACAGATCTGAGGTAGACATCAATACACCCCATAAAATACGCCTTAGCCTTGCAGAATGTTTTGCACACGCTGTGCTTCCATTTCTAAAGTTCAGTCAGACAGTTATGGCCACATTTGTTTAAAGTAGCTATATCGCATATATTTACTGCATTTGGCAGGAAGTACCTTTTATTTCCTTCATTTAAAAAGTTTCACTTGTTCATTTTGTGTCTGTACTGGACTTCCGAAGACTCTTTATAATGAGGGGTGCTGCTCTACTTTTAAACATCTCTATCACTATTCATTCATCCTTTTATTTCTAAGCAGTTTGTTTTGTTGCTAGAATTATAGGTTTGAGTGTTTGTGTCAATTTCATTTTTTTGTCATTTTGTTTCTTTTTTACAATTTCCCCAATGGGAGCATTAAAGTTTCATCTTATGCCTGCTGAACAAAAACAGATTTATTATTTGTGATACGCTAGCACTTCCCAACCATATTTTAGTTATTGCCTTGGATTAAACAGATTAAAATCTGAACCTCGAGCATAAAGGAGTAGATTGACTATGCTTTTTAAAAAATCTAAGTAGCTGCACAACTACAATGTATTTTTAGACTTTTCAATCTGCCACAAACATCTTTTTAACTGCCCACTTTAGACCCCATGAAGCTTCTCTAGTACCTGATGGCAAAAGGTATATAATTATGATGAATGAAAGATTTTTTTTTTTTTGAGGGGGGGGGGGGGGGGGCAGCAGCATAAATAGCATTACCAGCAGTCAGTGGCATCATCAACGGCACTGAGCATGATGTGCTGCTGCCATCTAGTGCCTAACACTTCACACTATTTTTTTTAAAGGTGAGAACAATAATGACAAATATTTTATAGTAAATCCTGGCAAAAAAACAAAAAAAAAAACAAGAAACAGAAAAACAACTCAATATCAGATTGCACAGAATCCCATCTACCTGGGAACAGCCTTAAACAAATAGCTTCACTTTGGTAGCTTCAGTCACGAGGCGCTAAGCAATTAGGCACACTACAGGGGACTTATCAAATTTCATTAACTTTGAGCAAGACTATTATCTCAGCATGTTAGCAGTCCTTGGATGAGAGCTGGGGGTATGTTGTTTTACGTGAAGGCACGCTGAATTAAAAATTAATCAGCTGCACTTTACGCCGCTGCCATGATGCACAACTGTGAGGATTAATTGCACTACTTGACTTCTTGCAAAATAGCTCAGCGGATGTCCCATTAAAGGTTATTAACAAAGAAATGTGACCACTCAACCACAAAGCAACCTTAAAATTGAGTTTCCACCTGAAATATTTTACTTCCATGCTCCTGGTTTGTTTTCAAACGACAGGCACAGCCGACCTGTCTAAAAGCTTCCCCACCCCATTATCAAATTATCAAGGCTATTCCATTCCTATTGTGTTTTCTTCCCATCAGTCTTTCCCCACGCACCAGTTTCCATGGATACAAACCATTTCTCTGCAGTTATCTACCTATTACAAGGATGTCTACATTTCACCTAAATGAAAAAAAAAGCTATAAGGCTTGCAACTCAATGTTCATGGTTTACTACACAATTATAATCTAATGACATGAAGTCACTAAATGCTGCTGAGTAGCCATAACCCCAGTTAATATCAATCAAGTTTCAGTTTTACTCATATTTAAAACCTCTTGCTATATAAAACCTGTTTGCTTAACTCTTAATGAACAGCAACTCAAAGTAGGTGACCAACTAAGTTATTTTATTTAAAATGGAAACCTCTAACTGCCTGACCAACATGACTTTGCTGCTGAGCAAAACCAAAGGTCATTAACAGTGTTTGATCGCTCATCTAAAAGTCCTTTTTATCCATTGTGGAAAAAAAAAATCAAATTCATGCCAATTAATAACCACGCAAAAATCAATCAATTGGACAAAATTTATTTGCAATGATTAATTATCCCATCATGGCCAGACTTCTGACAACTTGACCCATCCGAGGACATCAGCACAAGACATCTTAGTCCAGCTGTAAGAACACAAAACAGGTGTTAGTTATTGTAAAGAGACGGGCATATAGCATGCTTGTGAGGAGCAAAAAGCAAAACAGCATGAAACTCATGCAAAATTAAAACAACATTTAATTCATGGGCTTCATCCTCAAATCAGTAAAGCCAGTCCTAATGAAACTTTATACAGTGGGAAATTCAGTTGATGTTCTGTGATGTAAAGTTATGATCAATTTGAGAGGCAACAGAAAAATACAACTTACCTTAACGAAGCCGATGTCTTTAGCGTACTGCCTGAAGCACTGGCGGCACATGTTGATCCCGTATTTACGGATCAAGCCATGTCTGTTAGAGCACACTCGGCTGCAACAACATCAGAGTAGGATCAGTCAACGCATATATACGCTTTTATGTACCAGTTATACAAAACCCTGGCGCCGATTGTCGTAAACTATGAGCCGGTGTGCATTTGGTGTGCTCTTCTGAACACCGGGGCTAACTTTTAACAGTCCTGTAATAATGCTATTCTCAATAACGTTAAACATTTGTTAAATTTCTTCCGATCAAGCGACGGAAGAAATTACACGCCTAACTCATATGCATTAAGGGCTTTCGGTAACTCTAGCCGTTATAAAACCAAATCCGGTCAAAAGACACACAAGGCTGATGCTAATAGGGAAGGAGAGAGTATTTGCCTCCGCCATATTAGCTCAGGTTCAGGGCACATGCGGTGCACGTTTGGTAGCGTTTTTTTTAAAGATGGGGAGGCCAGAAACACCTTATAGCACCTCAACTTGATCACGTTAACCGATAAACAACGCAACAAAGTAGACACTGACCAGGAGCGGGATCCCTGTCCGAATTTTCTGGGGTGACTCCAGTAGAGCTGCTGATGGCCCATCTTGTCTCTTTTCGCTCGAGTGTCGGAAAGGAAGAAGAACGGGCGCGCGTGCGCAAATAGGCTTTCTGGTGCTCTATTTCCGGCGTCGGGTTGTTGTGTACCGCCTCCTAGCGCCTAACTAAATTTAAAATACTAATTTTTTTGTACATCGCCAAAACTAATCAATTTGAATTAATAAATCCCACAGCCCAATGGGTAACCGTGACATCATTTAACCCTCTTACAGTTCTAAGCCCTGCATTTAAATAAAACCATGTTATATTAAACTATTCAGTCTTCATCTCGGAAACAATTGTCTGTTGACCATAAGCACTTAAAACAGCAAAGTGCTGGCTCTTTCTGTTTAGCGTGAGCATCTGGTTGCACACATAATCCTTCAAATTAACTCGTGACATGTACAAATGTACTGCAATAAAAAATCATGCAAACCACAAATGCCTGAAATTGTTCATTGATTACCCACAAAATGCGGTCTAATCTTCATTTAAGATTATAACCAAACGCAATCAGACTAAACAAATAATGTATTTAGCTCCAGTTTCTTAAAAAGCTATTCACAAACAGATACATAGTTATTGTATATTCTAAAAAATAAAAGAAAGAAAGAAAGAAAGAAAGAAAGAAAGAAAGAAAGAAAGAAAGAAAGAAAGAAAGAAAGAAAGAAAGAAAGAAAGAAAGAAAGAAATATACAGCAAATACAAACTTTAAATAATTTCATTATATGTAAATCTTCCAAGTAATTTCGTGACATAGGTACAACGTCAGCTTTAAATTAAAATATTGATTGGTACATTGAGCTTGCACCTTGCATTTTTGCATGATTCGTTCTTTTTTTTTTTTTTTTTTTTTTTTTAAATGACATCAGAAACAGCAGTATGCGACATTACGTGATGGCAGAGCTTCAGTTCATCCTTTGTCATTTTTTTTTTTGTTTTTTTTTTTTTTTTAATAAATAGGACAGGGGGAATGAATGAGAGAGAGAGGGGGAGAGAAAGAAAGAAAACCAAAGGGGAGAAGAGACGGTGAGAAGGGGGGGGAAGAGAGACAAAAAAAAAACAAAAAAAAAAAAAACTCCTGGGTCACCTGTATGGAGAAAAAAAACAAACAAACAAACAAACAAAAACAAACAGAGGAGACAGCAAACAACAAAGAGCAACATAATAATAGAGAAAACAAAGCACCATACCATCACAATAAACTAGCTAGTCATAGATATCAGTATTTACTAAGTAATAAACGATATTGTGCAGCACGCAAGATAGACAGCGCACAGTGTGCTTTGAGGCAGCAGCCAAGAAAGCTTTAGTCCGCGTCTGTGAATACCCATGTGTGCATACCTGTGTGGATCAGCATGCTTGCATTCCAAAGGTTTCTCCATGTAATGATCTGCTAGGGAGTGTGGGGGGGCCACAGCCCCGTCCTCCAGGGTGTGAAGCGGGTATGGAGGAGATCAAAACTCCAGACATCCAGAGGCCCCCCAGAACACAAGAGACCATGCAAACCACAAATGCCTGAAATTGTTCATTGATTACCCACAAAATGCGGTCTAATCTTCATTTAAGATTATAACCAAACGCAATCAGACTAAACAAATAATGTATTTAGCTCCAGTTTCTTAAAAAGCTATTCACAAACAGATACATAGTTATTGTATATTCTAAAAAATAAAAGAAAGAAAGAAAGAAAGAAAGAAAGAAAGAAAGAAAGAAAGAAAGAAAGAAAGAAAGAAAGAAAGAAATATACAGCAAATACAAACTTTAAATAATTTCATTATATGTAAATCTTCCAAGTAATTTCGTGACATAGGTACAACGTCAGCTTTAAATTAAAATATTGATTGGTACATTGAGCTTGCACCTTGCATTTTTGCATGATTCGTTCTTTGAATAATTCAGCCTTTGATTTTATATATTTCAGTTGCATTTTACTCAGAATTATTGTGTCATTTTTATCATGGCAAAGAATCTTTTTTTTTTTTTTTGTATTTTTAATAGTATGTTTCAAATTTGCAGAAGATCCCCTGCTGTTTCATAACATCTTTGGCATCATCTTTTATTCTCAATAAAGGAGACAAACACTGAACTACTGAAGAAGAAGGAAACAAGCAGGTTTATAAGGAAAATGCACTGCATCTTAGTACCAAAACCCCATGTCCTCACTGAGGGAACAATGCATAAATCTGTCAGGAAAATTTACCAAGAGATTATTATGGCAGCTGTCCATGACCTATCTTGGGAGAGGTTAGGTGATGGGACAATAGCTACACAAAGGCCCAAAGTGCACAGGTAATTCTTCAGCAGAATAGCTGGGAAATAAGAAACTGTTTTTTGAATGGCAAAGTCAGGATATGTCTGTCAAGGGAGGCCATCTGTGGAACAGTCTTCCTCAACCCATTAGAAAATGCTCTACACTCAATTTGTTTAAGGCAAAGGTTAAAAACTGGTTATGGACAAATCAAGTGTGTGATCATGTATGAGTTGTATAGTTTTAATGTTTTATTTGGGAACAGAATGGTGTGTATGTGTAAGTTTGGTGATGGAGTTTTTATTATGAATGAATGATGAATTTTTATGAATTATTATGTCTATTTTTTATGCTTAAGGACAACAGATGGAAATTAGCCCTTGGCTATAATCTGGTATGTTTACATTCATGTAATTTTTTTTTTTTACATTTATGTTCATTAACATGCACTGTCCTAAATAAAATAAATAAAATAAATATGTTCACCTTAAACCAATTGAGATGCTGTGGGATGACTCGAAGAGGGATGTTCAATCAAGATCAATTGTGGGAACAGTTTCTAGGGAGGATTGATCCAAAATTCCTCTTCTATGTTGTACACATCCTACATGGAGCTACATGTAGCATCTAATGGAGGTTGGTATTGCTGAAATAGGTTCCACGAGTTAACAAAATTCAACACTTCCCTTTTTTGGGTCTGCACTGTGAGTGATCAGTGAAGAAGAAAAAAACAAAAACAAAAAAGTAGCAATTAAGGCAGTCTGTGTAGATTTGCAACACATTGTATAAATAATCAAGAAATCCCAGTGTTGTGCCAAAAAGTGATTTCTGGTATTTGCCAACAAATAATTGCCAGCATTTAAAATGTCAATGAGTTGTTGGCCTGCAATCTGTCAAACATAGCTATTATTAGTAGTGATTATTAAACTTGGACCCTCTTTCACAGTGCACCTTTTGGTCTCCCTCCCCTCAACCCCAGGAGGTTGTGTCAGATGGCAGCCTCTCCCTGGTCCTACCAGAGGTTTCTTCCTGCTAAAAGGGAGTTTTTCCTTTCCACTGTTGCCAAGTGCTTGCTCATCATCTGACTGCTGGAATTCTCTCTCTATTATTGTAGGGACTTTACAATATAAAGTGCCCTGAGGACACTATTGTTAAGACTTGGTACTAAACACACTGAATTGAATTCAACTGAACTTAATTGTAAATGACATCAAGTCATTTAGAGCTAGAAAGATCATTCTAGTCTGCGACTTAAAAAAACAACAACAACTTTGATATAGCCTTTATTCATCCAGGTTAAAAATGACACTGACATTAAAATTTTTTATAAAGTCTATAAAGTCAAAAATGACTGAATATAATGTAGGTATAATAATGCAAGGTAATAAACAAAGAAACAAAAAACAAGTAATTTCTTTATTTTATATATAACCCCTTCGTAAATCTTGTTTACCACAGACTATTTACCCCCAACAAGCACAGATTTTAGACATCAAAAAAAGCAAATCACACATAAAAACATGGGAAATTACTTTTGGGGGGTCAATCACATTTCAAACAGGCCCAATAACTTTTCCTAGCCGCTCAAACCTCATCAGGTCAGTTTAGAGAGCAGAGTATCTGCAGCAGCAGGAGCAGCAGCGGGGATTCAAGATATTTCGGGTATCTCTGGTGCCCCCCGCTGGCCCGTTGCATTGTGGGACAGCGACAGGCAGTGTTTTCACACAGCTAGTCGACAGTTGCGTTTGCCGTGCATTTTGCAGAACGGTATGGAGGAGAATGGGAAGCCACCGTACTGACTCTTCACAGTGAAAGCTCCGCACGGATTCTGCGGTTTTAGGTAAACTACTGTGAGCGTGGTTGTTGTGGTTCGACACGGTGTTGACGGTGGTTCGGTCCGGGCGGGTTACTTGCAAGTTGCTAGCTGACGCCGTTGCTAACTTGCTATTAGCATTTCCGTGATGCTGGCTGTCATAAAAGAGCGAAGCCGAGGCGCCCGCCGTTGTTTTCGGCTGCTTTCTGTGGGTTTTGTGTCAGTCGGCGAAATGCTAAAAACTGTATCTCGTGGTTTTAAAAAAATCGATTGAAGCCGCCGCTGGCTCGGTGTTGTCCAACGGCGGCCAATTTAGGACAGAAAAAAAACTGATGGGGTTTGTGCTGTAGGCTCCAAGACGAAACTGCACATTTACATGATAGGCGCTTGTACTGCTAGTATAAACCGGTTTAGGTCACGATAAAAGAAATTAAGTGGATTAAAATGGGAAATACTTTAAGCTGCAGACCAAATATTTGAGTTGATTTGGCAGGAGGCGTGTGGAAAGCATTTAGCACGGAAAAGCCGAATGTGGGCATGCAAATTACAATATTTTGAAGAATGTGGGTTAGAGAGCTGTATCGTTTTACTCCTGCATTTAGCTGCTTTCCTTAAAGTACACATCACATATTAATACATTTCTGTGCACATTTACTAATAGCGTTTGGGGCTTACTTTAATGTATATGTCTGTGTGGGGCAGTTACAGGGAATGTGTTTACTTCTGTTATCACAGACTCTAGTAGGTATCAGATACCTTTCTCAGGCAGTGTCGGTGACACACTGCAGTCTGGACTGGATGCTACCATTAAGTAGAGTTTTCAGGCAACCAGAAAACAGAATAAATGGTCAGGTAGTCAGCCTGAGAGACTACTAATTTAATAACGAATAAAGTATGGAGGTTTGCTCAGCAGAAATGAGCGATCAATATTGATAATGCAGTTAAGGAGGAAAATAAATGGAGGGCAAATTAGAAGCATTGAGCTTTAACCAACATTAACGATATAAGCGAAGATGAAGTATGGGGTAAGGGTGAGGATTGGATGAAATCACAATTGTGGCGTTTGTGATACTCTTTGTAGGGGCTGGCTGGCAGCCAGTTGCATGTATATTTCTAATAAAGCTCGGTGATTATCATTTATTGAATGTCTGTGAAACCATAATATATACTTTTACATTGTCATCAGACTAAATGCATTTTATTGGATATGTTAACTGTACTCTGCAGATAAGGGAAGATAAGTAAACTGGAGGTGCTTTCAGGTATTAGCTCAATGCAAAGTACAGTAAATATACAGAAATCTGTATTTGATATGGTCAATGTTCTGCCTGTAAAACAGCAGCAGTTATGTTGACAGTTTTTGGTGGCACTTGGCAGGTAGCTTGTTTTAAGCACTTTGTAAAATCTGCTTCTTTTTCATTTGAATTTTGTCTTCCTTGATTGTAGCCCCTGTCTAATAATCTAATCTGATTAATTCTAACTAAACTGATCTCAAAGCTATATGATAAAAAACTGTCTCTGTACCAAGTACAACATTTTCAAGAAGGATAGACTCTGTTTCATTTAACTTTCTCCTGAGTGATCATTTTACTTGTAATTATAAGAAAAAAAATTCAGCTTGGTTGTTATGCGATGTGTATGTTAAATTTGTCCATTGTGATTATAGAATGAGACGCTCTTAGGGAATAGTTCCTAAACAGGAATTTTTTCCTGGCATCTCCTACCCTGATAACATTATTTTGTGAGTATTGCTTTACATTTGGTTTGGAAGTCAGATGTCAGAGCTGAGAGTGAAATCACTCCATAGTTAGTGGGTTCTGGCAGTAAAGTTGGAAAAACAAGAAAAAAACCAAGATATTTTTGGTTCACAGCCAGGTAAAGCCATTCAAGTATCACTAACAATACAGCACAATGCTTTTCTTTTATGTGCACGTCAAAACTCAGCTGCAGCACTTTAACAGATAGACTGGTCAGTGTTCTGCATGAAGTACCTAAAACTTTCATAGTACTGCACTGTATGTTTGAATAGAAGAAGTTCAAACCGATTGACATGGTAACTTAAACTGCAGGTCTGATTATTAGCCATTTACGGAGATTGATGCTGTTTCCTACAGTTATCACCATATTAGTTTTGCGCATTTGTCGTGTAGGTGGTTCAGTTGTTACCAAGTGACCTACCTTATGTGTGTGGGATGGCAAAAGCTAATGAGTGATGATTACTGCACCGAGTTTGGTCTTGCGTAATTTGCAACAGTATATGCTTAAACATCAATTGATGTCTTTTTCCATGTTCCAGCATGGCAATGTGCTTTATATACTGTGGAAACAAATTTCTGTCAAGATTTTCGTAACATTGCCTTACCCCCACCTGTCACAATGCACTTAATTTTATTTTCTGGTTTATTTTTCATTCAGGTGGTGCACGCACACTGCCACTCTGCTGCCTCTCAAAAACCGCCATGCCTTATGGAATATTCATTCAGCACCAGTGACATTCCAGTGGGATCCATGTTTACAACAACAGTTAATTTTGCCAACACTTAGCCTGATAGCACTTTCTTTTTAAATCGCTCCTGTTCTCAGTGCAAAGCGTAAGCCCCCCATACAGCTGCATCTTGAGTCCCAATTATCAACTTCTCTCCCTTTACAAGAGGATAACCCTCTATCATGAGATTCCGAATCTACAAGAGGAAGGTGGTGTTACTGACTCTGGTGGTTGTCATATGTGGCCTGGCTTTCTGGAGCAGTGGAAGGCAGAAGAAGAACGACAGTGGATCGTTACCCAGGGAAGTGGAGGCGGTGCGGAGGAGCAACATTATCAGCAGCAGCAGCAGTAATAGCGTCAACAGTCATAACCAGGAACAAGCAACGCCAGCGGTCAGTCGGGCACCTGTCCCAGCACCTGTTATACAAGCAAATGACACACACCAAGAAAAAGAAAAGGACAAACCCAAAATATCCAAGCCAGATGTGGATAATACCACTTTAGTCTACCGTGGCATTGTCTTCCAGCTAAACTTTGATCAGACGATAAGAAATGAAGAGAAATTTAAGACGACTCGAAAGAAGGACGATTTGGTTGTAGTAGTTCAGGTCCATAACCGACCAGACTATCTAAAGCTATTGGTAGACAGTTTACGAAAGGCCAGAGGTGTGGATAGCATACTGCTGATATTCAGCCATGACTACTGGTCCCCTGAGATTAACAAAGTGGTTGCCTCTGTTGACTTCTGCCAAGTCCTCCAGATTTTCTTCCCCTTCAGCATCCAGCTGTACCCACAGGAGTTCCCTGGAAATGACCCCAGGGACTGCCCCAGAGACATCCCCAAAAAAGACGCCTTAAAACTGGGTTGCATTAACGCAGAGTACCCTGACTCGTTTGGACACTACCGGGAGGCCAAGTTTTCCCAGACCAAGCACCACTGGTGGTGGAAGCTTCACTTTGTATGGGACAGAGTTCGAGTTCTCAAAGACCATAAGGGTCTCGTTCTCCTGATCGAAGAGGACCACTACTTGTCTCCGGACTTTATCCATCTCTTAAAGCAAATGACTGCTCTGAAAAGGGAGCAGTGCACAGACTGCGATATCCTCTCACTGGGGAGCTACAGCCACATCGGCTACTCCAGCAAAGCAAATAAAGTGGAGGTGAAAGCCTGGAAGTCCACCGAGCACAACATGGGGATGGCTCTGAGTAGAGAGACGTACCAGAAACTCATCCAATGCACCGACACCTTTTGCACTTATGATGACTACAACTGGGATTGGTCTTTACAACACTTGACTGTGTCATGCCTGCCCTCCTACTGGAAGGTCATGGTGAGCGAGGCACCACGGATTTTCCATGCCGGAGACTGCGGCATGCACCACAAGAAGGCTTCTTGCATGCCCATTAACCAGAAAACCAAGATAGAAAACATCCTACAGAGCAGTGGGAACCAGCTGTTCCCAAAAAACCTCCTGATCACAAAGAGATTGCCAGCCAACGGTGCAGGAGGAGTGGCCCCACATGTGAAAAATGGGGGCTGGGGAGACATCAGGGATCATGAACTCTGCAAGAGCTATGTTCGATTACAGTGACCTTAATTGCTACTATTATATATTATTGTCTCTTTTGCATCCTATATAAAGAAAAAGTAAATCTTTATGGACTATTCTTAATATTGCCTGTTTTATTGGCTTGTTCCAAATAAAGACGAATGTTGGATTTTTGGCTTCTTTAACACAAATATGTCTTTACATTGAATTATTTAAGTAATTCCTAACAAGTCTGCAATGTTTTGTATCATTGATATACTAAACAATATATATTGCTGTGTTTTCTATAAGAAGATTTTAAGATTATTATATGCATCATTTGATATTCAAAGTCTAAAAACATACTGATGGGAAACAAATTAAAGGTAATGTCAACATAACTTAAGCCACTGGTTTCCACTGACCTGTTGCTATTGTTCAGTCTGCACACATACACTGGAAAAAAGGTCAGAACATTGCCTAAAGGTTGCCGGGAGTTTCTTATGACAGAAAGAACCACAAATTTTTCCTACGCAGCTTATCGGTCCGTTTAAAAAAATGCACCAAAGCGAAACTAGGACCAGCACTACCCTGTGCTCCTTTTCCACGGATCAATGGCCAGTTTCTAACTCATAAACGTCTGTTGCTAGTGCCAAAAACTGGTGTCAGTGGGTATGGAAGGAGCTATCACAAGAAATATACCAGTGATTGGACTGAAAGGCAGCCCACGGATTCTATCCGCCCTAATTTTCCATACAAGGAAATGATCCCAACATCTTATAGTACACACTAAGAAATGATAAGTTCAAACCTATGAAAATCTGGCCTACAAAAGGCGCCAAGGCAGAACTGGGTCCAAATTAACAGTAGCTTAAAAATGTCTGAAATCTGGCTTAGGAATTTGAGTTGAAGCCTGGTGACTGCCCACCGTTATCTCTCCGGTCAAAAATTTTTTGTCAAGCCCTAAATACTCTGAAGAAACCCTAACTTCTCACATCCTGTGCTTTTGACCACTCAATTTCTGCTCATCAGGGTGGAAATGTTTGTGGAATAAAGGTGACTGCTCAGAACAACGTTTTATTGATGAGTAGGGATCTCTTCCTCTTAAGTTGACCAGTGACCCTTGCAGCATAACTGAGCTACAGCATCCCCTCACTATGGCACTTACGCATTCAGGTGTTCCCGTAATTTGTCACCCATCTGTATCTCAGTAGGTGGTAAATTGGGAAGAGCAGGCAAGTGCTCACTGGTGCAGTCACGAGTTTGGCGAAACTATGGACTCGGAGGTCCCGCTGTGCTCACATAATTAGTTTGAAGGTATTTATATCTCACAAATTTGCTGAGATCAAAGTAGATCCGTTGAGACACCTCATTCTATTTAAATAATTTCCATTTAGCTTCAACAGGTTATTAGAGAACACCAGAAGACTCGATATTAAAGTGACTGCAGCAGTTCGGAATTCAATTCCATCAGTGCTTTCAGTAACGGGGGCGCGCAGAGCTACAGTTTTCATCGTGTTATATCTGACAGAAGTGATGGTGATGCACTGCAGCTAAATAAAACTGCAGGCCATTGTTTTGTTGCAATGCATCACTGCCCCTACCCAATGTAGTATAACGTTGTGCTACTGTATCTGCAGAGATTCTCACAGAGAAATAAACGCGATGCACCTGGAGAGCTCCCAAGGCTCTGACACTACTTTCTGTTTTCTGTTGTTCCTATTGAAGATGCATTTACATTTTAAGTGCTTAGGCCACAGCTCAGTATTGATAGTTTCCGCTGACGCCCGAGCTCACTGGCTTCTCTGGCTGCATTGATCCCCTACTCCCTTTCCATCACTCCATCCCTCAACCATCCTCCTGGCAGTGTTCAACAATCAGTTCTGCATACTTTTCAAAATCTGGAATAAGTTATCAGTGACTGAACTCTTCAAACAGTTCACATTTAAGGCCTCCTCTGGTAGACTCTGCCGGTGGCCTTTCAGTGACACAAGTCTCAGCATAAAGCACCACATGAATTAAAGATGAAATACTTTAATGTATGTAGAGGAAGTTGTTTCCTTAGTGTGATTTTTTTCTATTTAGATTGACACAAAGCCTCTCAAATGTTCCTCTTCGGTACAAAAACAAAGCAATGCAATCTCTGCAGGGTAAGCAGTTCCTGTTAATTTCTTATTAGTAAACTTCAATTCATAATGCAGTGTGAAGACATGCAGTCATACTGCTGCTGCTTCTCTGAGGTCATGCAACTGGCAAATTGTGCAGCTGTTCCGATGGTGCATACTCAGAAATTGGGCCTGTACCACAAGGGAAGCATGGCTTAGAATAGAACTGAGAATAGAAGAAGTGGCACATTGTTCTTGATACGTGGTGACTAATGGTTAGCTGACATTGGAGCGTTAGAAACTGTTATGTGTTGGATTTAAGGTCTGTACAGCCCAAGACCATTATCCATACCTCTCCCCCTCCTAAAAATTCCCGATACACAGTTATCTAAATTGCAGTTGAAAAGGCACAGAGGAAAAAACTGCCTATCCACTCTAGAATCCAGGCCAATTGTCAATACAGCCATCCTAATAAAGCAACTTTGTATTCCATGTTGCATTTAATTTGTCACCCTCTTATCCCGACTTTGTAATATAACTCATTCTTTAATGTCTAAACTAACCACAGGTCTTAGCAGCGGGTTAAATAAACATCCCTGCAGAGCTTGAAAATGAAACTAGATTAATGTGATCCTTTCCCCAACTTGACTAGACGTGTACGTTCAAATCTATCACTGACATAAAGGCATGAATTAATTTTTTTCCCCTCCCTCCCTTCTCACAGTATCTTAAGATGTCAAGTTTCTGCATCACATGAAATGTTGCTCAGTCTGGGCTTCTAGCCCCCGAGAGGCAATATTAATCATTCATAGACGTTGCACACATTGAAGGTAAACAAAACTCTGGGTCAATATATGGAGACATGCAGACGAGGGAATTGCATCAGTGTGAAAAGATGGTCAAAGAGGGATTGTGCAGTGGGATTCGTTTTCAAGCTATTGAATACCTATCAAAGAGGGCCCATTTCCCTGAAGGTGTAAGATAGATGCAGCTCTTTTCAAGCCTGTGCTCGACGCTACTGTAGTTTGATTGCCATTCAAAGGTGATAGGGTTTGTAAACAGCACAGAAAGCACAATAATAGCACATATATTACAATCAGTGGGGTTTTTGTTTTTTAAATGTAAATATCTCACTAATTCTGATTGACACTTGCTCAAGATTGATGTTGCCAGCCCAGAAGAGATCAGTAATGCAGTCAGAGCTGTTTTAGTGACAGCCTGACAGGATGATTGTGCCAGTCTATCCTGCTGATCACACCTTTTTTCCCCTCACATAACAGCGATGCCACAGGCTGCCGGTTTAATGGCTATGAGTGCTTGTGTTTCTCCTAAAAGTAGCTCATAAATTATGGAGAAGCAGTTTTATTCTGCTCTTTGAATATAAAATATATATGAAGTGGAAGCAATACATTTGTGATGGGAGACCAAGGGAGAGACAACAGGATATAGGCTACATATCACATAGACAGCAATTTCCCCGTTTGATCAAGTGATTGTTATTGAAAAAACATTCCAAAAGCTCTCATTTGCCTGAACAAGACTGCCACCTGCTGGTTAGCTGCAATACTAATACTTCAGTGGTCAGGGAGGTAATTCTCAAAATGAAGTAAAAGGAAATTTTAGAAATCTCCTATATAAGGTGTGTCAAACTTAAGGCCCGGGGGCCAGAATTCACACGGTAAATTCGGTCCACTGGATGGTTTTGGAAAATGTGAAGGAGGGCATCAATTTTTGACTTTTAACTGTGTTTTCGTAAGTTTCACAGATTCTTCTGCTAATAAAAACCTCCCCCATGGCTGTTCATTCGTTCATGCTACACCAGAGTAATTCATTAACATTTAAATAACAGAAATCTTCCTATTTTCTCACAAATTATTTCAGAAATGTCTCTTTATTTGGTTTTGTTTTTTAGAATTGGTCCACAAAAAGGGACATTTGCAGTGAATAAACAAAAGCTTTGTTTTGCAATGACAGGACAGTCTGTGTGATGAGCAACCAGAAGTTTTCCTGCTATCTTACACATTTATTTCTCACTATTTAAGCCAGATTTCATTCATTTACCGCAGCAGGATTTCTTTGTCGTGTTGAAAAACTGAGATGTTGTTACAATTGCAAAGCTTATAAGATATCTCTGCAATTAAATCGAAAGAAAAGGGAATTTTACTCATCCAGGTTGCTTTAGATCAAAGTGGCTCACAATGTCAAATGAGTTTGCCCTAGAACCCTGCCCTGGAACCAAGCCATCATGGGAAATTATTAGTTGTGCTAGTCCTTCATTATGAAGTGAAAAAATGTAATACTTCTTTCGCTATGCGATAAAAGTAAAGGTTAACAATGTAAGAAATTCACATTGTATTGAGCCTGACCGCTTATCCAGGCAGAAGAAAGCATGGAGGTGCATGTCCAACTAATAAGTGTTGCATGAACGCGTAGTTTCATGTGTAAATAAACAGTGAACACAAACAGAACAGGTAGTCTGTCAAAGCTGTTTTAATAGGCGTCACATGGAGGAAAAGGCTCCCACTGTTAAAATCCTTAGTTCTGTGTGGGTGCCTGAAAAAGCACCCCTCACCTCAAGCACCTAACCCCCCCCCCCCCAACACCACCAGTGCTGACGCATGTCAGCTAGTAATTCAACACAGTGTCAAGTTTGTTCACAAGTTCAGCATCAGTTACTGGCAATATAACAGAAGTCACAGATTTCAGTCCTGTGTGCAGAACAAGGTTGTCAGTCTTATTTGTTAAAGTGAGTTTCACAAGTATTATGACGGATGGGACTGCTGCCTATGGGTGAGGAGAACTATGCCAGCGTTGGTCTTCCTGTGGTTTACCTGAGCTCGAAGTGATGGCTGAATTATAGACCACTGCCTCTGCGCCTACCTGTCTACGTAGTAAAAGGAATCTGCAGCGACAGGCTAGCTAGCATTCAGCACTACCTGTTAGACAAAAGGATAGACATTTCCTATACCAAACGTTTCATTAATAAAAATACACCTGAAATTTCTCTATGTACAACAGAAAAGAAACATTTTCACCTGCATATTCAAGATTTGTTTTAATATTAGGTATAGATTTTCTGTATTAGAAATATCACTATTTTCTGAAATGAGGATTTTCAATTAATGTAATATGATCATTTCACTCATAAATCACTGATGTACAATATTTACATATATTACAGAGCCCATTTCATCCGAAACAATATTAAAATAAATGCTCAATAGATACAAAGTTTGTTTTTTTAAATTCTATTTATATAACAACCTTGTCAAGGAGTCCTTACACACTCCAAAATGTAAAGCCATACTCCTCTAACTATTAAGTGCAAACAATTTTTTTTTATATAAAAAACTATGATTGCAGCATCCAGCGTTGAGACAGAACGATAACAAGCCGTTTCCCCAAGTGCTTTCAAAGCGTTTTGAAAAACTTGTTCCACCCTCATGAGTTCAAAATATACAAGGGAAGAAAAAGAATGAAAGAAAAACAAAACTGTGCAAATAAACTCCTGAGTTTGACAACTCGGACTTAAAAACGTTTCAAAAGGAAGTAAAAGGCAGTCTCTCTTGGGCAGGTGTTTGACAACCGTGACTGCACAAGGAATCACCCAGGAGGTGAAAAATAAGAGACTTCGCTTTGGGGATATGCTGCTGTCGCTCCAAAACAGTTCCTCATCTTATTCCCTTTATCTGTGAATATATTACATTTATTTTATCTCTTTCTTTTTTTTTTAAAAAAGGGATTTAATTAAACCCACACAAAAAGGTCAGGTTGAGGCATCATCACAAATGCTTACACCGTATCTAGTCTTTGAAGATTTACAGGCACAAGAGATTGGGGGATTAGTTTGTTATTGTTAGACTAGACACGTTCTGATATGAGCATAGATGCAATAATGAAGCCAGTCAAACCTTCCCATAAGCCTCCTGGATGATTTAAAACTTGCCATCTAACTTCCAATAGCACCCTTTAAACCCACTCCACCTCCCCCACACAGGCGCACGCGCGCGCACACACACACACACACACACACACAAAACAAAGGGGGTCAAGTTTCTAACTCTGGCCTTGGCCAAAATTCTTAACATGAACAGTAACACAAAGAGAGCATCTGGGTGCTTGTAGTGATGAGAATGAAAGGAAACACTCGAGGTCATGTGATGTGTGACTGTGTGTGAAGAAGCGCTGCAGGGCCTCGGTCGTGGTCGTCCCCACGTCTCTGTTGCGTGGAGCTGTTATTAGCAGCACCAGCATCGACTATACTACTGTTCCACTGGGGGAATTGGCTGGGTTGTTTTGAGATGATAGCAATCCCTGTGGAGAGACAGATAACACACATTGATAATAAAGGTTTTTACTCAAATGTAACACGAGAGGTAGAACAGTGAGGCCGTGAGGTTTGCGCTCTCTTTTTTTTTTTTTTAAACAAACTGTCCTATTTATAATCAAAAATGATGCAGGTTTATTATTTATATATATATATATATATATATATATATATATATATATATATATATATATATATATATATATATATATATATATATATATATATATATATATATATATATATATATATATAGATAGCGATAGATAGATATAGATATATATGAGGTGTGAACTCAAACCCAAACAAACCCAAACCCAACTGCTCCTGAATGCAAGAATTACTCAAAAACAAAACAACAACAACAACAACAACAAAACATAACTTTAAAGTGTCACAAGAGAGTATTCTCATGAGGCCCGTCACTCACCACTTTCCCAGGCCTAGCCCAGGTGCAAACGAAACCCTCCTGACAGGCTGTTACCAGACAGTCCTCCAGGAAGATTAACACAGTGAGTCTTTCGTGAGCTATCTTTTTGCACACCAGCGGTTCCAGGAGCGGCACCTCCTCCATGCGTGGGCACAGAGTAGTGCCTAAAGTCTTAGCAGCGTCAGCTTTCGCCATCTTTGACGAGCTGAGCTGGTTTAGCTTGTCGCTGCTCTTGCTGCTGATGTGACCCATGCTGTGGTTTCTCTTGTGGTCCTTCTCGTGGCGCTCCTTCCGCGAGTCGTGTAACGACAGTGTTGCAAACTTGCTGACGCTGGTGGCGATGAAAGCGCTGTCAATGATGCTGTTGGCCTTGGTTGTGGCGGTGGTGCTGCTGCTGCTGTTGCTGCTGCCTGTGTTACTGTTGGGGGTGCTGCCCCCCGCTGGATTTGAGGAGTGAGGCAAGCTATTGGACCGAGGCAAGGTGCCGGGGAGGGAGTTAGTTGGGTTGCCGCTAGTGCTACTATTGCTCAAATTGTCTTTACTGTTGGTGCCACCGGAACTGGTGGTCGTGGACAGAGTAGAAGGAGGTTGTCCTGTTGCTGGAGGGCTTGTGGCACTCATAACATTAGTGTGTGTTCGAGTGCGGGACAAAGGGAGGTGAGGGAAGAGAATGTCCTCTGTGAGATCCCACAGGCACAGCTGGGTGTCCTGTCCCACTGAGCCAAATCTGTAGGTCACACTAACCGGTCTACTGTCCGTAGAGTTTCTCTTAGAAAGCCGAGAATGAGAACTGTTTGCTCTGTCTCTGCCTGCACTGAAGTGATTCTGCTCGTGAAAGTCCTCGTCGCTGCCACTAAACTCCGCAGGCAAGTCGCCATCCTCAACACTGGTGGTACAGTGGTCAAACGCCACCACGCTCACCCATGACTTGTGGCCATGCCCTCGTGCAATGACTCTACAGTCCAAAAATGACCAAACCGTCACCAGGTCGTCCTCCCCTCCTGCCACAATATACCGTCCATCGGGGCTCCAGCACACGCACAGTAAGCCACCGAAGTAGCTCTTCATAGTTCCGTGTAGCTCTGCGGCATCAAAGCCAAAAACCCGCAGGAAGCCATCCTGGCTCGCACAAGCTAGAAACTTTCCATCTGGGGAGAAAGCAAACTCATTGAGCGCCCCTTCGCCCACTGTCCACCGCAGTAAAGGGTTACGAGCCGATTTGCTCTTGCAGGTATGCACAGCATAATTTTCACCCTGCTTAAGGAGCTGGTAGTGAGGTGCTGTGGTGCCACAGGTGTTTTCCACATTGTACAAGTACATGCTGCCACTGGAGTGAGCCACAAGAAACAGGCTCTCTGAACCAGGAACCCATCGCACACATGTTACTCTCGACTTGTCGATAAGTCTCTGGAAAGAGAAGAATAGAAAAAAGGAAAAACAAAGCAAAAAACAAGGAGACAGGTCAGCTAGTGGACTAGATCAAACATAAACACAATTTCTTTAAGGATTAATAAAGTATTCTGATTCTGATAAACATATTATTGGGAGCCTGTACAAGGAAAGTTCATCATATCCATGACACCTTTTTTCTATTTGTCACCACTTACCCCAAAATCAGCAGTCAAGCTAAGGGGTCACACAAAGGTGATTAACAACATGCTAAGTCAGGTTTCTCGATCTAGCTATGAGGATGTTCATATGAAAGAATATGACCAATCAGAAATGGGGTAAGACTAAGGGAAGCAGAGTGATATACACTATGGTATTATAAAAATAGATTTTAAAGACATAATAGAGGCTTAAAAATTAAACTAACACGTGCATGAACACACACTCGCACACACATGCGCATCAGGGCTAAAGCTATTACACCAGAGAGTTTGTGTGTTTGAGACAAAAGTACAATAAAAAAAAAAAAAGAGTCATCTAAATATGTCTATGTAGTTATCTCAGTCAGAGAATGTCCAGGTCATGGGAGTCTGGACTGCTTGAGAAGAAGGCAACTGGTATCTTTTGTGGTTTGTGAAAATGAGCCACCATATAATTCAAATATGAAGGTTGCTACAGACTAAATATGCGCCATGGCTTCCCCAGTGTAACCAATTTTTGCATAGAGGAAGTGGAAAGTAACACTGTCTGATCGCCTTCAGAGATCAGATGGGCAGATGACACCTGTGTCACAATAGAAAACCTATAAAGCAGAAGCCTGCATAATGACTGAAACCAGCCCACTGAAGGAACAATGGGCTGGGAGGTCGTTTCAGTCATTATGCAAATGTACTGTTTATAAGATTGGGGAAACCTGCAGTCAGCTGAGACTGAAGAAGCTACTTTAATCAGTGATGAAGCGTTTCTCCCACTGAAAACGCTACGTCCAGATGAACAGAATCAACTTTTGGAGACACCTTATTAATATGAGAATAAATGCACCAGAACAAACCTCAGACATCCACCAGGGATAGAGAACAACAAAGGGAAATACACTGTTGTCCAGTATGTGGCAAGTTTTTTTAGATAAGTTCCAAAAAATGTTCTCCAACCATTAACATCCTAGTACACGTTTCACCATGGAAAACCCTCAAGACAAAAACTGGCACATTCCAAGGCTAAAATACTCTAACATAAGCTAAACAACACAGTGTAATTCAGTAAGCAGTGTTCAGATTTTTACATGGGAGGAACCAAACACTCACTCCACAAATGCATTACACAACATAACAGAGCCACCTCAACAGGAAAAGGACAGGACAACACCAAATACCTCATATTATGATAAAGTGAGGCAAAGACTCATAGAGGATTCCCACCTTGGCCCTGATTACAATAATGACCAAAGCCTTGTTTCACACCTTGGCTCATGTGACAACTCACATAATTAACAATGGCTCACAAGACCTCAGGACAACCCCCACTAGGGATTAAGTCATTGAGATTCTCCATGAGTTGTTTTAGAATTTTACGAAACCTCTTCGATGAGAGGGGAAACTCTTCATAAACCAAAAATAAAGTTCCTTTGTTTCGAAGCATTCATGATGCTGCTTGATTATGTGTGAGCTTCATCTTCTTTGGCCAGCTAGACTGAAAAAGCAATATTAATAAAGTTTAGTCTATTCAAAGTACAATAAAAGTTTTAAAATGACTTACAGATAGCTTGGACAAAAGGAAGAATTTATATTTATTACTAATGCTCACCAGAGAAAAACAAAGATTTTAGATTTTCTTTTTTTTCTTTTTTTTTTACAACCTTTAACTAGCTACACACTTGGATCACAAGGATCATCCAGGAATGGTGATGCTTCATTCCAGAAAACTGAACATACCTGTTTATCTCTTACGTCAAACATAACCTGTAGAGCAGATTAGGTCTACGGTACAAATTATGTTGGCGATGTACCCTGGTAAGTAGTGGACCACATTTGGAACACTGAAAATCCAGGGTTAAACCCGAAGTTACATTACTAAGCCTCAAATCCTTCTTCATAGTACAAGGCTCAAGAGAGGCAAGTTGTCTTCAAAACAATGATAACTGCTACCCACCTCCTCATTGAAGAGTTTGCTGGTTTCCTTCTTTATTGGGTCTATGAGCTGCACCTGGCCAGCTGAGAAGCCCACCAGCAGAGAGACACTCTCTGCTGTAGCTGTGAGGGGGTTGAAGTCATGGCACGTAGGCTGCGTTCCTTTGTATATCCTCTTGTCTATGGGCTTACTAAGATCAGCAGCCTGCAATTACAAACACATTGACATGACTAAAAATAAATTAAAGAAACTGTGATATGTTGTTACATGTAGAAAGTCATTATTCCGAAATAGAAAGAAAGAGCAACAAAGCCTGACTAATGCAAATCTAACATTTGTGATAGCTTCATGTCTATCGCTTTCTTCAGGTCTATTTTGGGGCATAAAACAAGTCAGAGAGAAAGGTTAGGAGTTGCAACGCTTCTAAAGGTATCAGTGTTGTCAAAAAGGCAGCTCAAAATAAAATGAGATAAAATAAGCATCTATGGCTGCCTGACAATACAAGTGCTACGATGATGCTGTGGCTAGACTGTCATAAATCATTTATACAAGGATGCTTCATATTCCACCTGGGTTAGACACAGAAGACATATTACCAGGGATGTTCAGCTGCTAATATTAAGTTTAAAGAGAAATAAATACCTCAAACAAAACTTGCTTGATCCCAACTGTTTGCAGTGGATCTGTCTAATCCTTGAACAATAAACTTTATGTACAACAACTCACTGTGACTTATCATCCTGACATACCCTGGTTAGGGTTTCAGGTGACAAATGTTTTACTCACTTTTGTCAACAGACAAAATGGTGATTTTGATCTATCTGTCACTAATCTGAAACTGTGCAAAATGTGTTGCTGTGCTTCAATTTCTTTTACCCACTGTCCTGTATATGGCTGAAAAACTTTGAGATGTTAAGTGGCAATCCCATTGATTGTAAGATTAGTGGTTTGACCATTAGCTCCTTCTTCATGCACATCACTGGGTCTTTGAACAAGACATTTAACCCCAAAATAATTGAGATAGTCAGGCCTTCACCTTGTAATGTGTGTGTTATCCATCTATGTTAGCTATCTTTGTGAGGACCGAAATCTGCATTCTACTATACTTGTGAGAACCAACAGTCACTTGTAAGGACACACACACTGGTCCTCACAAGTTTGAAGGCCTTTTTGAGGCTCAAAATGTGGTTTTAGTGTCAGGGTTACAATTAGGCTATGGTTAGGTTTAGGGTAAGGGTTAGAGTTAGGCATCATTTTTAATGGTTGGGGTTAGGATAAAGGGCTAGGGAAACCATTATGTCAATGAAGGTCCTCACTAAGATAGCTGAACGGGGTTTTGTGTGTGTGTGTGTGTGTGTGTGTGTGTGTGTGTGTGGCTGCACTAGTTCAGTCCGTGCTCTGGGATTCCAAAACTTGATGAGGAAGTTTTGAGAATTGCTGATGTTAAAAACCACCCGAGACGTCCCTACATCAGGAAAATGAACCTGAATACAAATGCTGTCCCTAAAGCTAATGCAGCATTTACTCTGGTTCAATTTTGTTGTATCAACAGGTTAACATTGCTGTTTACTGGCAAACAGTTATAATGGCTAATATTTACTCCCTGCAGTTTTGATTAAGTAGCAAAAGTATCAGCATTTTTATCACTATTCGAAAATTTTCTCTAGGATCTCTTTTCCATAGACAGCAGTGTTGTTAAATGTTTTGACATTGCAGTTTTACGGTTGCTCAGTCAATTTGAAGATTTTTTTAATCATAAGGAAACGTCAAACACTAGCCTCAGGGTTCAAAAAATGTAAAATCGAACCACACAATTCTGTAGCTTAACTTGCTGTCAAATAACAGACTTCATAACTTTTCAAACCTAAAGGTTGCCCTTTGCAGGGTAGTACACCATATTAACTTAGAATTATCCAAAATAAGTGTTCCTCTTTGCACTTTACTTTTGTTAAAGACGACAGAAGAACAGCTCTAACATTAACGTCAATATGCAATGTTAGAGTTTTCGTGGAAAACCAAAACACGAACACAAGTGTGAGTCCTTATTAGGATGCTTGGCCGCTACACCCAGCTTACGGGTCAAGCACATGACCAGCATGATCACCGCTGTCACAGTCACCATCTCTGCTTAAACGTGTCTTGCTGCAATGACATCACCACTGCACGCAACCTAAACAGTGGATCACATTGCATCACAACCCAGTCCTGACAGTAGCGTGCACACATCATTACACCATGAAAAACAACACTGTTCACTTCCATGCCCACAGCTTACAAAGTCTAAAGCTTACATGCAGTCAGTGGCTTCTTTAACAGGAACAACAAAGTTGTTTCCTGTCTGTATTGCCACCGACAGTGTAGAGGTGCACTTTCCACGTAAAGAAACGAGGATAAACAAACACCACATGACATGACAGAACAGGAGAAGCCTTTTCTCGTATAGCACAGTTCACTGGGTAATTTCATGTCACAGCTTTTCGCCGAATTAACTAGTGAACCTTGGAGGGCGCACAAATCTAATCGAAGCAACAACAACAACAAAAACAACTGTGGCGATGTTAGCTAAGAATGCTAATCAGTCTCTAACTTAGCTCGGTTTGCTACATGGCCTTCTCTTGATAATCTGCGCACTTAAATAACAGAAGCCGAGAGAGCTGACAGCTGGTTTGCAACGCATTTAAATATGTCAAATTAACGGACTGCTCCCGAACAGCGGTTACTTTGCCTCCTCGCTCAGTACTGTTTACCTTTCTCACGCCTTTGTAGATATAAAAGTAGAGTTCCCGGCCCACATTGAAACAGATCCTGTCGCCGTTGCCGGACTGGTCGTTTACATTGACGAAGGAGACCTTGACGGGATTGGAGCCCTGCGAGTTGAAAGGCACCCTGTTCGGGCGGCTGTATTCAGAGTGCGTGAGGAGTTTGTAGACACCTTCTCGTGTGGTGAACTGAGTTTTAATTTCGTTCATCTCCTTCCCTCCTCCCTCCGCCGCCATCTTGGAAATCGCCGTTCATCCTTGTCCTGGCCCCGGATGTCAGCGAGAGCGCATGCGTTGAACCGTTGCGGTCGCAGCCATGCGTACAGTGAATTATAGAGTCCAGCAGAAAAACAGAAGTGTATGCGCGTGTAAAACGCGATTAATTTAAACAATAAACACATCGACTTAAAATAACTCGCTGTTATTTAATATTTTTTATTGCTAAAATCAATGTTTTTTTACAACTTTTATGGACCACCAAAGCAATAAATAAATTATATTTATTTTGAATGAATACAAATAAAAATTCTATGTAATAATAAGAAAACCTATGGTGAAAAAGCTTTCAATTGAGTATAAACAGAGTAAACAAAAATAAATATTATTAGTAAATAAAAACAAAGGGGGAAAATCTCTCTGTGCAATAAAATCTTCCATAGTCAAGGCAAAGACAGAAAGTTCTGAAACAGAAAACCAAGACTGAAACTCATGGTCACTTCTGTAATCAAAGCACCAAAGTAAGAACCATCCCAGGATGTAAAAACTACCTTCTGGCACTAAGTTCCAGAAACATTGCTATTATTCTCATTCTTCCATTTCATTAAAAAAAGGACTGACTCACTGTCTTACTCAAACAGAATAGTGGAACACCGAGAAATTTGGCTTCTCTCTTTCATCAGTTTACACTGAGGTACATGAGTATTCAGCTTCTAGTAACGTCTGCTACCAGCTGGAAACATTTAGATTATGTAACTGATCCCTAGAAAGTGCGATACACTGCCCTCCTCTGGTAAGTAAAGCCATTACCGCTCAGATCGGACCAGAGTATTCTAGTCGTCTGTCTTACACAAGTCTGACTTTAATTATTTTTTACATGTAAGTGCAGCCTATTCCAAGTGTTATGGGATGAATGGGTTTTTGCAACCTCTTGCTAAACCATCACAAGCTCTCATCAACACACTGTGTCTTTGCATACACATATTAATGTGTTATAGGGAAGCTTATGATTTCTGCGAGAATTTAAGTTTGGCCAATGGCCACAGAGCATAGTCAAAATTCAGTTTGCTTCACTATAAGTCTCTCTCTATCACCAAATACTTTGGATGGCATATTCTGTTTGCAATCCACAAATGAAAATCAGGAAATTAAATGGAAAGTTCTAGACATTCCTAGTAAGTTGGTCTGCAATATGCATTATGCAAATAAAGAAAAGGTAATCTAAACTCTGACAATATGCATATATAGATGTGTAAATAAGGCAGCATATGGGTTTCCCTCCAGAATTTCTGTTTGGTGAATGTATTAATCAATAAATGTATTAATAGCCCAGAACAAATTCAGAAGTGGATGAAGGTATGAGCTAAACCAGGCCCAGCCCAGTAAAGACACCACTCTGATTGTGAAATGTGAATGAGTACACAGATTTTGAACTTTTGACTGTATTTTCATTAGTTTTTACAACTTTTCCTATTGATAAAAATCTCCCCCATAGCCATTCATATTATACGAAAGTAGTTAAGTAATAGATAAACAATTAAATTGCAGAAAAGTTCCTGTTTCTGTGATATACTATATAAATTTGTTTTGGGTTTTTTTTTTGTTTTTTTTGTTTTTTCTTTTATTAGTTTTCTTTTCTTTTCTTTTCTTTTCTTTTCTTTTACAAGAAGTCCATTTTAAATGTGTTTGTGATGTGGAAAAATTGAGACACACTGTTAAAATTGCATTAAAGACATCTCAGGGATTAAATGTTTAGGTAAATGTCTTTCTCTGGTCCAGCCCACTGAAGATCAAAGTGGGCTGTATGTGTCCCACAATGAAATGAATTTAACATGCCTAATCTAAACTGTGAATGGACAGCAAGTTGCAAACAGCATCCCAAATGGCTTTAAATATGAGCATATGTGGGTGCAGTGGGGCACCATGGCAGCTGCTGATGGCAAAGGCAATGCACAGCTGTGGTGCTGGGTTATGCTGTCTAACAGCTATACAAGCTATCAGCGAAGCTCTCATTGTGACTGACAGGCACTCCTTGTGACTCTGCAACCCTATAAGGGCACACCAACTTTAGAGCGCCAATGTCCCAATCGCAACCCCCTTCCAGACCATTCCTCAGCACCCCCCTGACTGTAGTGAACATACAATCTGGAAGCTTCTGAATGGGAGCTTCGAGAAACCATCCCGTAAGTATAAAAACACGTTGTCATGTCGTGTGGTCTGCATAGAGTCAGAAGACGCTCACTAGAACACAACCAAGAGAGACTTACTGCCCACAGGAGCAGGAGAGAAGCACACACTTGAAGTTCTCCAAGAAGAGAAATCAAGCTCAGTGATACATTTGTCTACTAAAGGTGACAGAAGACAAAGATTAAATCTAAGGTAAGAATGGAATCAATGCAACAATCATTTCAATTTTAGAGTATACTGGGTGCTTGCACGGTTTTATGTAAAGTGAGTGATTTAATTCACAAGACACTTACTGCTCACAGGAGCAGCAGCCAAGCACACACTTGAAGCTCTTGAAGAAGAGAAATCAAGCTCAGTGATTGATTTAACTATACAAAGTAACAAAAAATAAAGATTATATTCAAGGTATGAATTAGAATTCAAGGTAAGAATTAGAAAATTTAAAACAACTTTTTCTTTTTACAGTATATTGGGTGCTTTTGTGATATAATGTAATTAACTTTAACCTTTACTATCGGTTAGAATCAGAATGGTATAGTGTATGTGCTTTTCTATCAGTGTCTAAGTAGGACTGTTACAGGCATGAAGCACATGGCAAGCAAGGTGACCCAAGTATGGGACCAATGGCTTCTCAGAATCTATTCTAACAGCTGATGCAGCACATTTGCATCTTAGCTTAGTAAACTGTAAAGGAATTATTGATTCTGGATTAAAGCTTTTGTTTAATCTATGAAATGTTCTTAGAAGGCCTAAAAAATATATGCAGTAGCATTAGCCCCCCCCCCCCCCCCCTCCTCCCCCCCAAAAATGCCAGTTCTCTGATTGACAGAAGGAACATGTGCGTATCAGCAGGCCATGTGGCTGCCTGAGAAAAACGTAACCGAAGAAGTTCAGAGTAAATAAATTTAAACTACAGGTGAAAATATAATTATTTGAAAACACAAAAAATATAGAGGTACAATTTCAATTTTGTTTTTCTGAAAAATGTTACCCAATATGTTCTCCCCCTTTAGATGCCTGAGAGCTCTGCACACATTATGGAGGAGGAGGTGGAGACCTTTGCCTTCCAGGCTGAAATTGCTCAGCTGATGTCCCTTATTATCAACACTTTCTACTCAAATAAAGAGATCTTCCTTAGGGAGCTCATCTCCAACTCCTCAGATGTAAGGGAAATAAACACTTCCGCATCATGTTTTCCTTTTTTTTTTTTTTTAATGTAAAACAAGCCCTTATATTTTTTGCCAAAAAAAAGTATTTTAATTGAGTTATCTATTCTCGGCAGGCCTTGGATAAAATCAGATATGAAAGCTTGACGGATCCCACCAAACTTGAGTCCTGCAAGGACCTGAAGATTGAAATCAGGCCTGATCTGCATGCTCGCACCCTGACCCTCCTTGACACAGGTATCGGCATGACCAAAGCTGACCTGATCAACAACCTGGGCACAATCGCAAAGTCCGGCACCAAGGCTTTCATGGAGGCTCTGCAAGCTGGGGCTGATATCTCCATGATCGGTCAGTTTGGTGTGGGTTTTTACTCTGCCTACCTGGTAGCTGAGAAGGTGACAGTCATTACCAAGCACAACGATGACGAGCAGTATGTGTGGGAGTCTGCAGCTGGAGGCTCATTCACAGTCAGGCCTGATACAGGTATGTCTTAGTCCCCTCATTTACAGAACAATTGAATCAGTCATTTTAACCCTGTCTGCCACGGTTCTAATTTTGTTGTTGATTTTAGGAGAGCCAATTGGCAGAGGCACAAAAGTGATCCTTCACCTCAAGGAAGACCAGACAGAGTACTGCGAGGAGAAACGCGTCAAAGAAGTTGTGAAGAAGCACTCACAGTTCATTGGCTATCCCATCACACTTTTTGTAAGTTTTTAATTACACAGTAAGAACAATTATTCAATCAATACTTGATAATAACCACACATTGACTGTGATAATGGCATGGCAAAGCAAAATGTAAATATGCCTTTGCATATTTAAGGTGGAGAAGACAAGAGAGAAGGAAGTAGACCTGGAGGAGGGAGAAAAGGAAGAGGAGGTTGAGAAGGAGGCTGCTGAGGACAAGGACAAACCTAAGATTGAGGACGTTGGCTCTGATGAGGATGAAGATACAAAGGATGGCAAGAACAAGAGGAAGAAGAAGGTCAAGGAGAAGTACATTGATGCCCAGGAGCTCAACAAGACCAAGCCTATCTGGACCCGTAACCCTGATGACATCACCAATGAAGAGTATGGCGAGTTCTACAAGAGTCTTACCAATGACTGGGAGGACCACCTGGCTGTGAAGGTAAGCTAAATCTTCTTGTGATGATCATATTTACCAACACCAGTTGCAATAATGTTATGCTAATTAATACATATCTACCCCCGCAGCATTTCTCAGTGGAAGGCCAGCTGGAGTTCCGCGCCTTGCTCTTTGTACCCAGAAGAGCTGCATTTGACCTCTTTGAAAACAAGAGAAAGAGAAACAACATCAAGCTTTATGTGCGCAGGGTCTTCATCATGGACAACTGTGAAGAACTGATCCCAGAATACCTCAGTAAGTAACAATGAAGTAACGCATAAATCTTGACGCATTCTCTCAAAATTCATAGTTATTAGTAATTGTTTTTGGAACTCAACTCCTGGCTTTGGGAAGCTGACCAGTTTATTTTCCCTACTCAGATTTCATCAAGGGTGTGGTGGACTCTGAGGACCTACCACTGAACATCTCCAGAGAGATGCTGCAGCAGAGCAAGATCCTGAAGGTCATCCGCAAGAACCTGGTCAAGAAGTGCATGGAGCTTTTCTCAGAACTGGCTGAGGACAAGGACAACTACAAGAAGTTCTATGAGCAGTTCTCCAAGAACATCAAGGTAGGTTCATCCATCTGAATTTCTTCAACTCTAAAACTTCAGAAAAAATGTCTGATACCAATCATCTTGCATGGATTTTAATACCACGAAATGACACGCTGTTTTTTTATGTTTAGCTTGGAATCCATGAAGACTCCCAGAACAGGAAGAAACTGTCTGAGCTGCTCCGCTACTACACCTCAGCCTCTGGAGATGAAATGGTTTCCCTCAAGGACTATGTCTCTCGTATGAAGGATAACCAGAAGCACATCTACTACATCACTGGTAAGTTATTCAGTGTGGTTTATTTTCCTTTGTTTTCAAGTATTCCCCAGTAGTTTAAGTTCATTAAACACCATATTGAAATAACTTTAACAGGTGAGACCAAAGACCAGGTTGCCAACTCTGCCTTTGTGGAGCGTCTTCGCAAAGCTGGCCTGGAGGTCATCTACATGATTGAGCCCATCGATGAGTACTGTGTCCAGCAGCTGAAGGAGTATGATGGCAAGAACTTGGTTTCAGTAACCAAGGAAGGCCTGGAGCTGCCTGAGGATGAGGAGGAGAAGAAGAAGCAGGAAGAGCTCAAGACTAAGTTTGAGGACCTCTGCAAGATCATGAAGGACATCCTTGACAAGAAGATTGAAAAGGTAATTTTTCTCCTTCAGAAAATGATACAGTTATTTTAGTTAACATTGTTAGGGATGGGAAGTTGGCTTGACTGTGTTCAAACATACTAAAAATACTGAATTTCTATCCTGACAGGTTGTAGTTTCGAACCGTTTGGTTGCTTCCCCTTGCTGCATTGTCACCAGCACCTATGGATGGACGGCAAACATGGAGAGGATCATGAAGTCTCAGGCACTGAGAGACAACTCCACCTTGGGCTACATGACTGCAAAGAAGCACCTTGAGATTAATCCCTCGCATCCAATCATTGAGACCTTGAGGGAGAAGGCAGAGGCTGACAAGAACGACAAAGCTGTGAAGGACCTGGTCATTCTCCTGTTTGAGACCGCTCTGCTCTCCTCAGGATTCACACTGGAAGACCCACAGACACATGCTAACCGCATCTACAGAATGATCAAACTTGGTCTTGGTATGTATATCTTTTCCTTTAAACATTCAGGTAGTAGTTAGGTTATTATACATTAATTGAGGAATTTGTTTTTTAATGGCTGTATTTCTATACACAGGAATTGATGATGATGATTCTGCAGTTGAAGACATAATTCAGCCCACTGATGAAGATATGCC
Source organism: Astatotilapia calliptera (assembly GCF_964374335.1). Taxonomy (NCBI): domain Eukaryota; kingdom Metazoa; phylum Chordata; class Actinopteri; order Cichliformes; family Cichlidae; genus Astatotilapia; species Astatotilapia calliptera. The sequence continues at coordinate 5,568,359 of NC_137436.1, forward strand.
AGTCTTGGAAGGCGACGATGACACATCAAGAATGGAGGAAGTTGACTAAATTATTTACTAGACTTTTTCTGGCTTTCATTTTTATTTTTGTAATTTATGTTCCTAATTTAAATGTACATTATTTTTTAGCAGAATTTCTGTTAGTAAACAATGTGCTAGTCAGAAAAAGTTGATGGAATTAATACAGACCACAGTGGCTTTAGTTTATATTGTATCAGCCACTTGTAAAACTTCTGACAATCACTAAGAGTATTATTGAGTCACTGGGGGTTTGACTTGTATCTCTTTTGTAACATTTTTTATGAAAAGCAATCAAATTTGTAATAAAATATATTTTAAAAATGACACCTGTCACTTTTTATTGATCTACTGCACTTTATTTTATCACTTGTTCTTGCTTCCTGCAAACAATAATACTGAAAGGTGAAAAGTTGTATTAGAGAAGCGCATTATACAGCTGGCTTACATTTATCAATTACATCGTTTGATTTATCATGTATTCTGGAGTTTTCAGTGAATACAGCATGGTTCATTTTAGTTTCTGCTCTCACATGCCTTACTCATTAGGCTCAGCGACCCCTCCCTTAATCCCGCCTCCTTCTGCCAAGAAAGGCAGAGAGGCATGTACACGCACCATGATTGACAGGCCACCGGGCCAGTGAGTGGCCACCACCGAGCAGGAGGATTCCAGACGGTTCTGGAAGCTTGTGTCAGGAGGATTTCTCGAATGGTCATAGAGGGTATAAAAACCGCACCGTTACACCAGTTTCCGTAGGAGCATTAGCAGTCAACGAACCTGTGAATAAGGAAGGATCTCTACACATCTTCCTCAGGAGGTTTTGGCACACTGCAAACCAAGGTAAATACATTAACAGCCTTACCACAGACATTTGGGATACGAAAATATTACTCTCCCTGAAATTCAGATTTAATAGTACTAAATGTTAGCTTATTTGAAATTAATTTATAAACAAAGCTGACATTTTTGTCATGTCTGGATAAAAAGTGAAGCTAAAGTGAAGAAAGGGTGAAGTCTAGTTACAGCACTTGGTCTTTAAAAACTGATTTAAAAAGTATTAATATCTGCTCTGAGAATATTAATGTCAGCTTCATAAACGGTAATAAGAATTTGATTCCTATTGTGCCTCATTTCAGAATTCAAACCTGCGGGACAGTAGCCACATGGCAGGATGCTTTAGTGATGCATTTGGGAGGAAGGTGTTATGTTAAGCAGGGGTTTAACTGTTTGAACCTTAATCAAATTTCCTGTGCTAAAATTTCTGCAAGATTTTTGGGCCACCTTATCCTTGTACCAGGTTTTAATTCAGTGCAAAATCAGTAGGTACAGAGTGTGCATTCCTTTAATCTCGTCAGCTGTATGAGAGGCGGAGCTTTTGATTCCTATGGAAACTGCTAGAGAGTTCTTCTTGCCTCCTCGTACCTTCTAGAAACCTGCACTTCACCTGGGAAACCAGCAGGTGGAGTCATTTCTGCTGACACGGATATGCAATTCAAGCCACGTGTTAATCTCTGATTAGCCAATAACCAAGCAGAGATTAAATTCACAGTCCAAGAAGGGGGAAAAAAAGGTCCTTGTACCTTTTTAATACAAAATTATGAAAGTAAGCAAGAAAGAAACCCGGGAAAGTCACTATATACTACACATCTACAGAGAATTTGCTTTCGTTTGACTGCTGTTAATTCCTTAATGTAACATCGAGGCTACTTAATAAGGATAAGCTGTAACTGCAACATCTTACATAAGAAGGATTGGCAGTGTTTTTCAAGTGTACATTGCTGGGATGCAAACATTTAGTGTTATAAAAATAGTATTTTATATTGTGTTCCAGTCACTTTAGTCAATGTGTTTTCTAAAAAACAATATTTGTTCTCCGTCTTCACTCAGATGCCTGAAATGCATGACCAACCAATGGAGGAGGAGGCAGAGACCTTCGCATTCCAGGCTGAGATTGCTCAGCTTATGTCCCTGATCATCAACACTTTCTATTCCAACAAAGAGATCTTCCTTAGGGAACTTATTTCCAACTCCTCAGATGTAGGTTTTCAATATTAGTCTGTGTTGCTGTGTTTATTATTTAAAAAAAATAATTAATTAAATTACATGCTTTTTTTCACTTAAGAAATTTAATTATATTATTATCAATACAGAATAAATTCTGGAATTTGTTTAAACAATTAACATTTTGTTTTGCTCTGTCAGGCACTGGACAAAATCCGCTATGAGAGTCTCACAGATCCTTCCAAGCTGGAAACTGGCAAAGACCTCAAAATTGAGATCATTCCCAACAAAGAGGAGCGTACTCTAACCCTAGTTGACACAGGTATTGGCATGACCAAAGCCGACCTGATCAACAACTTGGGCACAATTGCAAAGTCCGGCACCAAAGCGTTCATGGAGGCTCTGCAGGCTGGAGCTGACATTTCCATGATCGGTCAGTTCGGTGTGGGTTTCTACTCTGCCTACCTGGTAGCCGAGAAGGTGACAGTCATTACCAAGCACAACGATGACGAGCAGTACGCCTGGGAATCATCTGCTGGTGGCTCATTCACAGTTAAAGTAGACAACTGTAAGTGATATAACCCCGAATTTGAAGTGAATTATTAATCATTTAACCCAGTGGTTATAAAGTATACTGACCTATAGTCTTCCTCTACAGCTGAACCACTGGGACGTGGAACTAAAGTGATCCTGCACCTGAAAGAAGACCAGACAGAATACCTTGAAGAGCGAAGGGTCAAAGAGATTGTTAAGAAGCACTCACAGTTCATTGGCTACCCTATTACGCTATTTGTAAGTACTTAAGTCATATTTAATGATCCCATAGAAGAATTAAATTTGTAACTATTGCAGATAGCTTCTGCACTTAAGACTTCTGAGAAAGTTGCTCAATTAATCTCGGAAACACTGATATTATAAAATAGTGACTCCCTAAGGCCAGGGCTGGATTGGGACAAAAAATTGGCCCGGGCATTTTGACTACAGACCGGCCCACCAGGTATTATAGGAAAAACCATAAAGCCTTTGAATGAAAACAAACGCTGTTGTGACAGTGATGTACACTGTCTTGTTGGTATATGTATGATTTCAATACGTTGTACATCAGATAAAAACTTTGGTTGTAAGATTCAGATAATTATTTAATAAAAGCTAGATATTTTAAATGAGAATAAGAAAGAAAAGTATTTCTTTGTGCCCCCCTCTCCCTGTTAATGCCCCACCTGGGCCCCTGGCAAAGCTTTGCTAGACCCGCCCCTGCACAGTTACCAGCTGTCAGCTACTTAGAAAAGGAACCTGGTGTTATTTGTCTCTCAGAAACAGTTCATAACTTCAACTCATTCATGTCACCTAAAAGGTAAACCTGTTTCTCCATCCCCTGTTCAGCTCTGATGATTCAGTAAGGACATCTCCTGGTTTCAACTTCATGCTTCCCTCTCCCCAGATAACCAAACCGACATAATGACCAGCAGCTTTTACAGCTGTGACTCCAGCAAACATCAGCTGATACTAGAAATTAATATTAAATAAATTCTAACAACAGCTGATCAAGCTTAAACATGCTGCTGTTGCTTAGTGCGACATCTGCTGGTTTCCTCTTTCTGGCGCAAAGTGGGCGATAAACAAGCAAGAGAGCCGATCAGCTGATCATTGATCAGTTTCACGATTGAATGAGAGAAGAAGGCTACGTTCACACTGCAGGCGAAAGCGCATCAAATCCGATATTTTTTTTTTTTTTTTTTTTTTTTTTTTTTTTTGACCCTATGCGACCCATATCCGATCATGGTATGACAGTGTGAACGGCACAAATCCGATATTTTCAAATCCGATCTGGGTCACTTTCATATGTGGTACTGAATCCGATACACATCCGATGTTTCAGAAAGCGACTGCTGTGTGAACGGTCAAGTCACATTAAATCCGTCTTTTACGTCACTGACACAAGACAGACGCCAATTATCAGTGCCGGAGAAGCGCCCGATAAGACATCGCGAACGCTTCCTGGCCATCCGGTGAAACTGCTGGGAAGACAACGTTGGAGAAACGTGAACATTTTATTTGTACTGCATAATCTTCAGATTCTGACAGAAATCTGCAACTATCCCTTGAAGCACCGCTCCTCTAAAACAGCAATAAGGATAATGATTAAGTTATTTACATTATTATGGAAATAACAAAATAACTTAAAGCAAAAATTGGGAAACATGAAGTCCGAAGTCTTTATATTAAGGGCCATCAGTCAAACGATATTGTTTGCTCTGTGTCTAAACAGAGCGCGTTGTGTGTGACATCTTCTTTTGCGCATGCGGGCCACTTTGAACGTTCACACTAGAGCGCGTTCGCTGTCGCATTTTATTTGTAGTGTGAACGAGCAGACAAAAAAAATCGGGATTTGATCAAAAAATCGGAATTGAGCATTAAGACCTGCAGTGTGAAGGTAGCTGAAGAGACAGCTGACAGCGTAAAGACAGAAAAACTCCAGCTTTGTGTCTTTTTCCATTCTAGCTGAAGTCCGGGACAAACTGTTCCTTTTCAGCTCAATACGAAACGCGTGATATTTTCTCTGAATACGGGACAATTCCATTTTTCAGGGGACGGTTGGCAACTCTACTAACTAACCTTATGAATAGAATAAAGTTCACTATCAGTAACATAGCACCCACTCAGCTGTAGAAACTCCGTCATGCTAGCTAGTACGCAGTACAAGTTATTGTAACTGACGGTAAAAACTCAGCACAACGAAAATAAACTCCACCTAAACTTGGATTATATCTGATCCAGATAGACTGCAGGTCATAACTTCTTACCTGAAGTTCAGTTCACCTGACACTCGGACGGGCGGCCGCCTCGGGTCTCTGCTCCTCCTGCCTCCCCTTTCCCTCATCCACCTGGCCTCTTGTGGCAGCTCCGCCATAGCCACCACCAAACAACTGAGTTCTTTTTACACATCTGCCAGCATCTGGCCAATCCATCACCTTTCATTGTTTATACTGTTATTAAAAAAAAAAAAAATAAAAAATCATCGGCCCATAAAAACGAAAAATCACCATCGGCCCACCAAGCAAATGCCCTGTATGCCTGATGGCCTGTCCAGCTATGCCTAAGGCTAAGGTGTAGGGAAATTCTTTAGTGTGTGACCAAATGTATTTTCCTTCAGGTGGAGAAAGAGAGGGACAAGGAGGTGAGTGACGACGAGGCAGAGGAGGAGAAAGAGAAGGAGGAGAAGGAGAAAGATGAGGAGAAGGATGAGGACAAACCTGAGATTGAGGATGTTGGATCAGATGAAGAACATGACCATGACAAGTCGGACAAAAAGAAGAAGAAGAAGAAGATCAAGGAAAAGTACATTGACCAGGAAGAATTGAACAAGACCAAACCCCTGTGGACCCGAAACCCAGATGACATCACGAATGAGGAATATGGAGAGTTCTACAAGAGTCTCACCAATGACTGGGAGGACCACTTGGCTGTTAAGGTTGGGCTTTTGAGATGTTATTTTAAAAATACCTAAAAATGTAGCAGTACTTTATAGGAGGAAAATTATGTCTGATATAATGTAGTCCAATATATAATCACTTTAATTTTTTTTTTTTTTTTTTTTGCCTAACAGCACTTCTCAGTAGAGGGTCAGCTTGAATTCCGTGCCCTGCTCTTCGTGCCTCGGCGTGCTCCTTTCGACCTCTTTGAGAACAAGAAGAAGAAGAACAACATCAAGCTGTACGTGCGCAGAGTCTTCATCATGGACAACTGCGAGGAGCTCATCCCAGAGTATCTCAGTGAGTATTAAAGTGTGGATTACAATTTCCCTAACAATAATAGAATTATCATAATGAAAATGACACAATGGAATCTTTAGAGTTTTAACAGTTTCCTTTCTGCTTCCTATCAGATTTCATCAAGGGTGTGGTGGACTCTGAGGACCTGCCACTGAACATCTCCAGAGAGATGCTGCAGCAGAGCAAGATCCTGAAGGTCATCCGCAAGAACCTGGTCAAGAAGTGCCTGGAGCTTTTCACAGAACTGGCTGAGGACAAGGACAACTACAAGAAGTACTACGAGCAGTTCTCCAAGAACATCAAGGTCAGTATCCACAGCCTTGACTGAGTGAGGTGCAAGGTTACCAGATCTTGTCTTTAATTCTTTTGCTTGAATAATTTAGCTCTAGCAGTATGAATATTATAAAGTAGCTTAACAACAATTGAATGCAGCCAGTGGTAGCGCCTGCAATTTTTTTTTGCACATTCAGCTGAATAAATCTGCACTGTTGATTACAGTTGACTGTTTTCCTTATTACAGCTTGGCATCCATGAGGACTCCCAGAACAGGAAGAAGCTTTCTGAGCTTCTGCGGTACTACACATCAGCCTCTGGAGATGAGATGGTGTCCCTGAAGGACTATGTCACACGTATGAAGGACAACCAGAAACACATCTACTACATCACTGGTGAGGACACTTTTAAAACTGCCAATCAAAAGCATGCGTTCGGCAAACAAAACTTGTCTCATGTGGGCAATATGGCATGAATGAACAACATTATCATGCCTGCATTTCAGGTGAGACCAAAGACCAGGTTGCCAACTCTGCCTTTGTGGAGCGTCTTCGCAAAGCTGGCCTGGAGGTCATCTACATGATTGAGCCCATCGACGAGTACTGTGTCCAGCAGCTGAAGGAGTTTGAGGGCAAGAACTTGGTTTCAGTAACCAAGGAAGGCCTGGAGCTGCCTGAGGATGAGGAGGAGAAGAAGAAGCAGGAGGAGAAGAAATCTCAGTTTGAGAACCTATGCAAAATCATGAAGGATATCTTGGAGAAGAAGGTTGAAAAGGTAAGCTGATGAAACCAAATGACAATATAACAACGGAATTTGTTTTCTTGTTCAACTGATTGATACCGGTGGCTTTTGTTTTCCTCTGCAGGTCACAGTCTCCAACCGCCTAGTTTCTTCCCCTTGCTGCATTGTCACCAGCACATATGGATGGACGGCCAACATGGAGAGGATCATGAAGGCTCAGGCGCTGAGGGATAACTCCACCATGGGATACATGGCAGCAAAGAAGCACCTTGAGATCAATCCTGACCACCCAATCATGGAGACCTTGAGGCAGAAGGCAGAGGCCGATAAGAATGACAAGTCTGTGAAAGATCTGGTCATCCTTCTTTTCGAGACCGCCCTGCTCTCCTCAGGATTCACACTGGATGACCCACAGACCCACTCCAACCGCATCTACAGAATGATCAAACTAGGTCTTGGTGAGTATCTGTTAAATCTTGTATCTTTTGGTGGTATGTTTGCCAGTAAACGAGTTAACCCTGCTTTGCTGACTGATCTGCTCCTATTTTCCTTCCAGGTATTGATGAAGATGATGTGACATCTGACGATAACACCTCTGCACCCACTGAGGACATGCCCCCTCTTGAAGGGGAAGATGATGACACATCTAGGATGGAAGAGGTGGACTAATCAGCTTCCATTTCCTGTTTAGATTTAAAAAAAACAAAACAAAACTAATGTTATAAAAAAAAAAATTAATGTTAAATGTTGTAAATGAGCCTGGAATGTCTGTTCCTAAACACTTTTGATGACCATCGTAACTTTATTTCCACTTGCGTTGACCACATGCAGTCCAGTCATTCCTTTAGATGTTTAGAGTTTTCAGATTGTTATTTTTGTTTTTGTATTGATGCATTTGTTCTTTTTGTATTTGACATTCCAAAGTTTGTTCTTTATTGTAAATATAACAAAACACGATACTGTTATTTGAAACGGTGCAAAAACCATTAATAAAGGTTTACCATGTTAAGCTATTTGGTCATTGTTACTGATGAGTGAACACAAGTCTCGTGTTTTATGTATAGTATGCTGCATTTTTAGATTGGACAGGTGGGTTAACCTGTCCACTCTGTCTATCTGTCTATCTATCTTTCTATCTATCGAGAAAATCAATGAAACTTAGTGTTCACTTGTAGTCGAAGAACTGCTTTAGACTTTGTTCTCACCAAGTAGAAAGCTATGTCAAAAGGGTTTCTTAATTCAGCTCAAATGAAGTACAAACATTATTTTAGAACCTTTTTTTTTTTTTCTCACCAGGATTTTTTAAAGACATTCTTTATCCATCATTTGACAGAAATTTATATCTTGATAAATATAAAGTGATGATGTGACATTGTAATTTCCATGTTTGAAGTGTACTGTTTTCATTTAAAACCAGTGAAGTCAACACTGTTTATGAATCATAAGCTACCAAACCAATGCTTGCTTAAACATAGAGTGAAAGAAAGAGAAGAACCACCCCTTTTTTTTTCTTTGCTTCATATGAATGAAGCATTGCCCTTGGGCAGATTGTTTGCTCTCCAGTTGCCTTTTTAGTTTCTCCATGGAAAAAGCAAAAAATCTTGTGTAATAAAAAGCAAAATGCTTGAGGGGAAGTCAAGAAATAGCAGATAAGTCTGATAATTATGCCTTTATTGGGAACAAATTGAAAGAAAGACAAACGGGGAAAAGCCAAAAGAACTCGAGGCTTCTTTTTTTGGCTATAATTTGGGAATTTGTTCATTTTTACGTAACCTCACTGAAGTCTTTTCCACAGTACTGATATTTCTTGCCAGATTGAAGCTACAAGGATATAGATGTTTGTGTTGAAAAAGTAAAAGTGGACAGAGAAACTCCTAAAGAGGAAGGAAAGGTTTATATAATACATCATTGCTGTAGTCAGATTCATCCAAAAATAACTTCCTTTTTTTGTCTCCTCTTCTACTTTTCTGCTTATCTATCTTTAAGCTTCTTCTAAGATACAAATGATCAAATTAAGGCTTACCCATTTTGTTATTTGTGGAAAGGCACATGTTTAACTCATAAGTCTGTGAAGGTTCTCAGTCATCCAGGTCATTGTAGTCTAAGGAGCTTGGGAAGAAAAGAGTCTGGACTCTCCACCATTTTACCCTATAACTGAAGAAGCTTCTCGGATGAGTAGTGAAACGTCTTCAAGCAACCTAAAGAAGTCCAGACGCTTTTTTTCCCAAGCTCCTTGGACTTAAACTCATAAGCTTAAACATCGATTTAGATATTTTCATGCATTCCGCACTGCTTTTATCCTATATGTCCAAGTCATTTTACACGTGTGGGTTCCTGTTAACTACCAGTAGATGGCAGTCGTTGTGCATTCAAAGAAGGTTCTACCAAGCTGTTCAAATATTCTAGAAAGCTCCGGCCTAGTAGGGGTCTCAACCAGCTGAAAGAAGAAGGTAGGTGGCGGAGCCTCACCTCTGTCAGTGCGCCCCAGGGCAGCTGTGTAGCTTGCCACACACCAGTGTATGAACGACTGAATGTAGTGTAAAGCGCTTTGAGGTCCGTAGGGACTAAAAAAAGCGCTATACAAATACGGGCCATTTACCACTGGTTTTACAGGTGCGTGAATATATTTAGCCAAAAATATAACTATAAAGGAAAATTATTTTGACACATAACGAAGATGGTTCAGCCTGGTATAAAATGTTATAATTTGTTTTCACCATCCGAGTCTACCCAAAATTCTGCAGTATATAATACTACTACTTCTACTGCTACTACCACTATAATAATAACAACTTTATTTATATAGGATTTTTTAAACCTAGTTACAAATTGCTTCACAGTTTGGATAAAATCACTTATTAAAGATAATTCTACATATTCAAACACATTAGAAGAACAAGAGCCAAAAACACTGGGAGAAACATTAAGGAAACACAACTATGGAGACGAGTTTTTAGCAGATTCGCTCCTGAAACTATGGTATGTGCCAGGATTGGGATGCTCAAAGATTTTAGACGAAAAATTGAATGAAAAGGAATAAGTAAAATAAAAACTGTACCTGAACATGTATCTGTAATAAAAAATATATATATATACACTGCCAACTCATTATGAGGGGGTCATGTGGGAGGCACTGATTGATTTTCCATCGAATGACCATAGGAAGTATGCTGTCGATGGCTGTAATCCAAAGTATCGGGAGCCTGTAATCCTATGTGTTGCTGTCCTGTCACCGGCAGGGTGCGCTCTCGGTGCCTTTACACTGGCCATCGTTAGCGTGACGCGCCAGAGTCAGCTGACTGAAAACAGCCAATCACAGCGTAAGGGCAGACTGAACCGCCTTGCAGTGTGCTGTCCTGAGAGTTGTCAAGGTTTTGGTTGTGGAGTATCCGTGAGGGGAGCAAGGGCGGTTACGCTTGTACAATGCCGAATAAAACGAAAAAAGATAAGGTGAGTTAGACAAAAGCTAGCAGGCCGTGTCCATAGTGAACAAACTTTGCACGAGTTACATTTCATTGAATTTATTGATAACGTGCCGGGTGTATAATACGACATTTTGCTACCAGCGCAGTGTCCCATCACACAAACGTTAGCCAGCCTGCAATCATTACCTGCTAGCCCTATCCTGCCGTCATGTTAGCACTTGGCACGTTGTGCAGTGTTATGTAAATAGAGTACCCTTATCTTAAAGTGATACTTACATTGCACGTGTGTGTTATTTTGGTGTAAATTTAAGGACTTTTAGAAGCTGAAACCTCGGGTCGTGTAACGTGAGCTAGCTAACAGCAGACTTTACAGTGTGGTTAAACAGGAGTGCGAGACTGGGTGGGCAGGCGTGCTATATTTAGCTTGGATTTGTGCAAGGCGGCATTCACCAATTGCATTCACCTGATGTTGTCAACCAATATAAACTTCATTTAATTAAATCAAGTTTATAATCTTTTGATTGAAAATGTTTTTGCAGGAGTCTCCCAAGTCTGGCAAAGTGGGGAAGAGTGGAGGACAGGAGAATTCAGAACATGAGGTATGCTAACAAGGAAAACCACTCTAAGAACACATAACTTTATTTTTATTTAAAATGTATTTAACCCTCAAATTGGGACTTTTGAGATGTCAGATCTCGTTTGTGATAGTCCCCTGCCCAAGAGAACAACTCAAATAGAATGAGCATATACATTACCAAAGACCCTAAACACAGAGCGATATATAACATTAGATTAGATAGAGGAAATAGAAACTTGTAAATGATATATTAAAAGCTAAACAAGCAGTTAAAAAAAACCAACACACCCTAGACTCATCACAGATCAAACAGAGACCGCAAGGGTTGGGATAACCTTTTCAACTTGATGTAATTACCTCCAAGTCATTTAAAATTAAATGGAATTTAGTGACACCAGCTTTGCAAGAGGAGTATTACATTATAATTGGATTATTACTGCATGATAGTGGTCTCCAGTATTAGTGATTGTGGTTGCAATACAAATGAACGTACATGCTGAACTTATTTTTTCAATTTAAAAAAAATGAAGAGGGACACGATAAAGCTTAAGTTTTATTGTGTATATCTAGTTTATTGTCTTGTTATCAATTCAGTGTTTTGCAGATTACAATTTATAATGTTGCTCCTGAAGTGCCGATTCAGAATACTTAAATGCATCACAAAGGCCTCCACAAACCAGGATGCCTATGTTATATACTTGTGCAGAAATTGTATATTTTTCACTTGACAGCAAGTACTCATGCAAAAGGACAGGAAGCCTCCTGTGGAGTGGAACAAGAAAAGCTTATTCTGTTTTAGGTCTCATGATTCTTTGAACTCATCAGGGGAAAATTCTTCTTTGTGACCAAATTTGCTGTAGCGAGCTAACTAATGATGGATGTGAGTCACATGAACACCATAGTGAAATATGGGAGTATGGACTACTTGTGTTGGCCATCTCAATTTGAAAATCTCAGTCCATCACAACTGTGGACTTACTGTAATATTGGAAAAACATGAACTTTCTGTCATTTAATTGTTTATCTCTTACTTAATGGCTTTGTAGGAGTATGAATGGGAGTAGGGAGTGATTAATCAATAGGAATCTATGAACTCCTTCATATTTTCTAAAGCTGTCTGGCGTGCAGGATTGGAGTCTTTGCCATGCTCATTCTGGTCTGCTGGCCTTACATTTGACCTCCCTGTACTAATAAAACTAGTAAAATGGGATGATGATAATGACTGAACTCAAACAACTAGAGGCGCTTTAATTTTTTTTAAAGGAAGGCAAGCATTTGAATGCAGTTATGTCGCGTGTGGAATGAGAGCTGGCAGCTGTTTGTGCTGCCTAGAAAGCAAAAGGTAGTCCTGCTCTTGCACAGATTACAATGTTCTCAACCAGGCTGTATTCCGGTGTCACCACAGATGGACTGAGTTTAGGTGGCAAGGTCTTTTGAAGTCTGTCCGAGTACACTTGACTCATTTTAACATTTACATATTTTTCTTTTCATCCTTTCAAGAGATCCCCCCCCCCCCCCCCCCCCGTGTCCAATTTGCATATAAACCACAAAGGCACACATACACACAGATTATAGTCATGGCACAAATTTTGTATTGTATACAATATGCAACTTGAGTTTTTACAGTAGTCATTCACACTGGTTCAGAGTTATTGTGCCAAGAGATCAGATTCATTTTTATGAGCTTCTGGACTTAGCCCCGAAGCTGACATCCAGCATGTCACACTGACAACAAAAGCTTATCAAATGCCTATGATTATGTTTTTACCATATTATAAAAACATGAAATGAAAACTTTAGGCCATGACTGTACAAGCTAAATCTGTGGGAAACACACTATTTTATTGCCTTGTGTTATATACACAGTCCAGTTTATTGAGTTATAAAACCCACACTTGTCAGTTAGCAGATAATTTCATTAAGCTTTATATCTATTTCAGAGCTTTATGTAGTTACCAGTTTAATATAATCCCTATTATTTTCCACATTTGCGTTGTACATTTACAATTACAATAAAGGCCTTATCTGTTCTATTTTAAAACCTGTCCTTTAATAACAGCTGGCTAACAGCTGGCTAACAATTACATATATTAGTCATCCTTGCCGACCTACTGAAATTTATTAATTTATTTATTTATTTATTTATTTATTTATTTATTTATTTTTTCAAGCTGAAAGTTTCAGGCTCTGCCAGCATTAGACTTGCGTGTCAGCAGCCATGTATTAGATCAGCTAGTGCACCAACCTGTGTCAAATTAAAATCGCTGGGCTGCAAGCTGTTGTCACTGCCCCCACCCTTCCTTTTTTCCCATATGCTCTGTCAACCAGAAATGCATAACTGTAAAGGCTGTTATGTAATATATATGTAACTTTCATTTGGCTTGTTGTCAGCAACCATAACTGACAAATGAAAATTTGAAGCATTAAATGAGAAGAACCATAGATGACAGATGTTTCTACTTTGGCCTAATATACTTACATGAGTTAATTCAGATCTTTCCAGTACATTAATATGTAATCGAGTTCATAGCAGAAGTCAGCACAGCGGCATTTTCCACTTCACACAACAGCTTTCTAGTGGCACAGACTGATTGTCTGTCTTGTAGTGTGGCTCAGACTGTGGCCAACTTTGTCTGGGTCTTAAGCGAATTTGATAAATCTCTTGTGACTCAGACTCCACAGCTGCATCAGGTGAATTAAGCTCTGTGTCATCAGGTCCACACTGATAAATGGATCCTAGTAGGAAGGCTGGATCAGTTGAACTTGCTGCTTTCAGGTGATCCCACATCAGGATGATGCACTATTGTAAAGAGTAATTGTACATTTGGTAAACGGGTTTGTTTTTTTTAATGAGCATTTTGTCAAGTGGATGGCAACTCAGTGTATATAATTAAAAGTACCAGTTGTGCTCCTTGGCTGGTGGCTGCATGCACACATTTTTATTAGATTTCTGCAGAGGTTCATTCGCCCATATTTTATACCTGCATCTTTTTTTTTTAGTGTGTCTTTGCTCTTATGTCCGTGTAACTAATGTGTGTTTTCTCTTGTTTCAGCAGAGCTCTAACAGGAAGGCTAGCAATAGTGTTCCTCCAACAACTCAGCTACTAAAGGGGAAGCAGCCAGGTTCCCAGACACCTGTCAAAAAGGACAAGAGGCAGAGCTCCTCTCGCTTCAGCTTGAGCAACAACAGGGAACTGCAGAAACTTCCTGCTTTTAAAGGTATTCACCTGTGTGACAGTCTGAAATCCATTTTATGTAATCACATAATGAACTACAGAGTGCGCTCGATTTGGTAGAATTTGCATTTGTTATATATTCATAGAGAACGGAGTTGAGGTAATGTTTTCACGCTTCAGGGTTTTGCACAGAATTCAAAAATCAAATCAACCAAATTTGGCAGGTGGAGAAAACTACCTGGTCTGCCTGTGTATGTTTAATATGTAAGAAATGTCTCAAATGCAGATCTAGATAAGTGCACACCTCACAGAAATATGTACTAACAAGCACGTACTCAATTATTTAGTCACTCCTTCCCCACAGAAGTTCCCATGAGCATCCCTTGCTGCATCACCCCCATTTTAATACCAGGCTGAACATGACATTATGCAATATGTGGAAACAAACAGAGGACATGCATGGCATGGATTTTGCTCTGGATTTAACCCAAGCATCTATATTTAGTGATAATCCAGAGATAAAGCTTTAATTCCACGGCCCTTGTGTTTCTGAATGTTGCCAGTGAGCAGATAAGACATGTCTGCCAGCTATTACTATTCCTCCTCCTGTCTTTCCTCGTGAACTTTACAGATGTATATGGATATTTAGTGTCCAAGTTCAGTGCCAGATCCAAGAGCAACGAGCAAACACTGCTGCGACACAATAAATGCATATTGTCAGCATTGTCCTGTGTATACATGGATGACTGCACGCATAATTTCTCAGTACTTTAATTATAGTTACCTAACATAGTGGTATGCTTTACAGACAGTTATATTGACATTGTTGGCTGTTAAATAATCATGTAATTAAACTTCAAAAACAATTTTATAACTGATAGTGGCAATGGCACAACAGGAATTGGTTATACTGTTTCTGTTTCTTTCTAAATGTTCAGACTCAGGAAAAATAAGAATCTCGTAGGAAAAGGGTATTTTAGTGGTCCCCAGATGACTATTCTGTTTAGTAAGTGAAACAAAGTTGGGACATTGGAAATGTGCCCGACACTTTCAGAGTGGGTAGGGAGAATTATCCATCTCCTTTCAAGGACAGATATTTCCTGGATTGTTAGATTATTTACAGTTGATGCAACAGCAGTGTAAAGTTTATGGAACTGATGTAACCCCGAATGGTGGTGAATGCAGTCTCGTTGGGTTACTTGCTCAAAAGTTTCTGTATTTGGTAAAAGATATTGTGGACGTTCTGGCACTGATGCCGTGTGTGCAGAAAAGAGCGCTTTTGTTTTTGTTTTTCGTCATCGGTGGGAGGCTTGTAAGCTCACAGTAGAGCAAAGGCAGCGTTCTTCAAGGAGAATTTACGAATGTTATTTCTGTCTATGGAAACCTTGGCATGTAGAGCAAAGTTGGATTTCCTAAGGTGGCAACATGATAACAGGCCATTTATTGTTCATTGTGTCTTTATGCTCTGCCATAAAAAAATGATTGTGTCTTTATCTTAGCTAGCCGTTACCTTTGTAACGTGTGAGGAAACCAATAGGCTTAACTTCATTTCTGATACAGCCTGCTCACTTCCCACACCCCAATGAGAGCTTTGATAACATTCTGCAAAACATTATCCCACAGTGGCCAAGTAGATGTTATCACTTAGTCCTGTCCAAACAGGCTCCTCGCTTGGCCTGTTTTCATTCCAGGCATGTTCACCACCTCCTGATGGAAACACATGTCCGTGAGCCTGTCCCGCAGAGCCGCAAAGTTGAGGCGAGACTTAAAAACCCTGACCAGAAGCAGGCCTTTCCCATGAACTTCCAGATTCGTGTGTGCTTTCTTTGACTGTATGGTTCAAATTTTTGCATTTGTTTGGACGATAGTTTGGTTTCTGTTGAAACCCGATGTGGTGAGCTGCCGTTTTTTTTTTGTGTGTAGATTTTATAAGACAAAATACACAAATCCAAACTTGTTTTTTTTTGTGTTTGGCATAATGTTCAGCTGGAGATCTGTCTGACTGAGGCAAGTAAACAGGAGATTAATTCCTCTTTCTTTGTCTCATTGCAAGTGTTATATACATGTGCCAAAAAGCACAGAACAACAACAGTTGCTCCCTCTGTATGGGTTCTCTTTTAAAGCAGGACCTCTCCTTCATGGAGCCTTGGTCTCACAGGGTTTGGTGCCACCTTGTGGCTAGAGTGTCAAATATGAGAGGTGATGTTGAAGGACATGAGTATATCTACTTGTAACCAAAGTTTAAAAACAGATAATACTTTTTAATCTGATTTTTTTTTTTTTTTTAAATTGAGGGTACAGTTAACATAGTGTATGAAATTTGCAGTCCTTACCTTTTTAATGAGACTATGCTTAATGGCAATGCAAAACTTTCCCATGTTCCTTTATAATGTGAAACTGTTTTAAGGGGCACTTTAATGGATATAACTAACAGTCGGCAGACCGCAGATATGCAAACATTGTACACAATGTAAAAAAGAAAACATAAGGAAAATAAAACACTTAAACAGAAGGACACCAGGAAAAGCCTTACAAAAACAACATAATGAAATCATAATGACCGAGAATGTTTATTAGTCTGTGAACAGTAGTTCGTGCTAACTCTGAGATATGTTTTATTGAGTAAACAGTTGGATGAGAGAGAAATTGTGTAGAGTAAAATGTTACAGATAGTGACGAGGCTAAATGCCTATGTCACGGCAGATTCTGGTGGGTACTAAAATATTATTTTTATTGTCGCAGGTTAAGTTGGGACATTTCTGCTCTTTTATAAACATGTAGCTACTAGTATTCAAAGTAGTTTGGATTTCGTTTATGCGTCACAAATTGTTATGTTTCTCCCGTTGTTGTGTTTCTCCTGTTGAATGAGCGTAGTTCATTGTAAATTATTAATTGTCTGAAATGAATCTTATCAGTGAGAACGGTACACGGGCTTCAGCACTAGTCAAAGACACAATGGACACAAATGACGAAGCACGGAGCAGGGACAGCTGGAGACAGTGGGCTGTCCCAAGTCTAATAAGCTGCAGTGCTTCTGACAGTTCTGACTATTTTTTTTTTTTTTGGTGTCACACTGTGTGCCAACAGCTAGTTATGTTTGACTTCTTCAGTGTACAGTCATCTTCATTTTGAGGGATAAACAGTAAAGATGACAGAAGTTATATGGTCAGCAGTTATGTTTTTTTTTTTTAAGCATTTTTTCAGCCTAGCACTAGGGAGACAGGATAATGACAGCAAACGTGAAGATGTTAAAACTAAATAAGTTGTGTGTTTAGTTCTGTTATTGCTACCTGTAATACAGTTGTTTAGTAGGTGTCAATGACTGTTAGCAGAAAACACAGGTCTAAGTCAAACTACTAAAGTGTACGTCAGTCAGTTTTTATTTTTATGAATCGAAATGTTGCTTTTACTGTGGTTGTCTTTTAGTTACATTCTAAAGCTTCCAGGAAGTAATCTTAACGTTAAATCACTATTTGTCATGTCATGTCAGAGAAACGTCTTTAACTTTGAATACATGTGGGAGCAGAAAAAGGCCCCTACAACTCATGACAGAAACTTCCTGGGTCAGACATTTCATATGAATAAAAATACAAAAAAAAGTCACTGGCAGTGATCATGGTGTTAAAACTGCTCAAGCTGTGCACTGGTTTTGCACGATTGGACTTTTCAGCATTGCTTCTAGAAGGGTTTTGTAGCTAGAAGTCAGAGAATCAGACACATTGCTATATTTAAGCAGTGAATATTTCATTTATGCATCAGCAACATTCAGAAATGACAGGATCCTACTAAAAAACATGACACTGTATCTGAATTGGTGGTCTTTTGTTTGGAAGAATAGTAAATATTGAAAATGGTATTTAATTAATTCACACACGTTTACTATATCTGCAGGTCTAAAACTTGTTTTTGAACTTTGAAAAACGTTTTAAGCTTTTAAACTGTTGTACATATTATAATAACACATTCCTCAAGTTACCAGGTTTAAGCTGCAACATTAAATGCGATCTCCAAGCGTGTTTATCTTGTAGTCATCAGCCACAGGTGTTTTCCACTTGTGCAACATTTTTAGTGGCACAATGAACAAATCTGGGCTTTGTTTCTTAATATATCTGCTTCTAATGTGACTAATACAGATCAGCATGTATCATCGCTTTGTGATTCATCTTTGCGTTACGAGAAGAAGAAAAAATAGGTTGGATCTTGATAAAGATGTCCCTATCATTGGAAGCTGCCTAAGTTCAGCCACTGTTGAAAGAGCCTGTGTCCTCAGCTGCGTCGATCAGTCTGTTTCTCCAAATAGATCTGAGCCTTAAGCGTTTACAGAGGACCGTGACATTGAAGATCAGCAGACCTGTGAATGAACCACTTCGTTGTGTATTTTAGGCAGTGCTGCTGATATCAATGATACGTTTAGAAAAAGCTCTGAAACCATGCTTGTGTTATAGCAATCTCACAAGTTTCTTCGCATTTAAAAAATAGCACAGACACAGCAGAAAGCTCGAGTTTGGTGAATGCATGTGCCAAAGTAGCATTTGTAATGAGTAATCCAGTATTTTCTTCTCATGGTCATGGATGCACTATGCCTAAGGTACAAAATGGCAAGAAAGAGCCCTTTATATGCCCAGATTAGTTCCTGCTGATGAAGTGCTCCATTATCGTATATATTAGGACCAACTAAACTAGATGTTAAGTATTACATCCATTAGGGGTGTAGTTGTTCCCATTTTGTACAGTTGACTTTAGTGTAAGACTTTTTACATCCTCTAACCTGCAGACAAACACGTATACAAGCTCAAGGTTGTGTAGCAGGAGCAACAGTGGCAATACAAGAAGTGTGCAAGAACAAACAGCAGCCGGACTCGAACCACACCGCACCTCCTGCACCTCCAGCGGAGAAGTGCAAACCCACAGGGAGGAACCGTGACACCATTATGTGCTTTATGAAATACCACACAAAATGCATTTTGCACAAACATTACATTAGCCTAAAACAGTGTTTGTTTGTTTTTTTGTTTGTTTGTTTTTTTTTGAAAGTGTGAAACTTCCAAAACACTTTATGTATTCTATTTTTCTTTTTTGAGCTTAAATGGTAAATGGCCTCTATTTGTATAGCGCTTTACTAGTCCCTAAGGACCCCAAAGCGCTTTACATATCCAGTCATCCACCCATTCTCACACACATTCACACACTGGTGATGGCAAGCTACATTTAGCCACAGCCACCCTGGGGCGCACTGACAGAGGTGAGGCTCCCGACACTGGCGCCACCGGGCCCTCTGACCACCACCAGTAGGCAACGGGTGAAGTGTCTCGCCCAAGGACACAACGACCAAGACTGTCCAACCTTCCGATTACAAGGCGAACTCCCAACTCTTGAGCCACGATCGCCCCGAGCTTAACCAAACCTCTGTATAGAGTTACATCTGCTGGACAATATTATCCACAAATAATGATTCCCCTAATTACTTTTAAGCAGTCAAGAGTATATCAATGTCTTCCTTCTTTGCACATTATGCAGAAACTGCATAGAAAAAACAACCCTGTTGCCTTGCTGTAGTTGCTCGGCCAGTTTTATGTAATCTTAGCTAACGCTGCCAATCACTGAAATGACAGCAATCATAGTGCAAAAAAATAATGTCGTTTTTTGTCCTTCACAGAAGAGAAGTAATTGCGAAGGCTAGTATGCCATACACACATTTTAATAGAAATGTTTGTGGGTTGTCACACAGCTACGGTTATGAAATGTTCATTCTAATGGGGTAAGCAAAGTCTTTTTGTGCAGTCTTTTCTCCTCGGTGGCTTTCTTATGCAGCAAAAATTATTAGATTATATGTGACTGTAGTCCAAATCTGTTTAATTCACACCCATCTACACTGTATTTGCGTGGTTATTCTTCGTGCATAGGAATGCTTATGACTTTAGCTGAATCACTGTTTCGACACCTTGTCTGTATGTGCTTACTGTACTTTCAGTATGATGACACATATGGCATGCACAAAAAAAAAAAATGTCGGTGTATGTTCTGATTGTGTTTGTCTGTGTGCAGAGTTTTACAGAGCCCTATTGTATTCTAAGGGTGCAGTGGTTACTATATTTGGGAGTGCTACGCCAGTGACTGGGAGTATGGATTTCTTGCTTTTAATTGTCTGTGTCACCAATGTGCCCGCAAAGGTTTACAGTGCAGGCTTTTGTTCCCCAGTGCTGCTGATTCAAAATGTGGCTTTCTGCATATGCACATCCTGTGTTGCTCACATTGAGACTTCCTGCCTTCCTGTTTCTCTTGTCACATACACCTGGGCTCAGGCTGTGCTGCTGAAGAGCCATCTGTCATGCAAACACAGACACACGCGCACAAAGTTGGCACGCATGCTGGAAATGGCAGCAGACATTAAAAAAAGGTCCACTAGTTGATGACCAGTGTAAGGTGACATTAAGCATTGAACACCTTGTTGTATTTTGTTTTATTTAGGTTTGCCAATATGGAAAAGATATATATAAATCTTCTAAAGTTTGTATCTGTCTTGTGTGAAACTTGTATGAAAAGCATATAAGAGTGAAAACAGATATAAGATCCCTTGAAAAATTATATAAATGAAACTTCCATGTTTTGGATACTTCCTAAAACAATATATGAAAGTAATGAGAAAGTGGCCACTTTCATGAGTATATCATATAAGCGTTATATGATTCACTATATGAAGCAAGCTAAAGCTGATGCAAGTCTTTTATAAGTTTTTCTTATTTCTTTTCCATGTGGGTGTTGTTGGGAGTTAAAGACTAAAAGAGAAATAAATGGTTTCCTTTGTCCTCTGCTTCTTACAAGCAACCTACATGTTGTACAGTTATTTGTATTCCATGGTATTATTATTCCATTTGTGGTTATTTCAGAACCGGTTAAATGGAATTCAGGCAAGTTGTTTGTGCTTTAAAAACTCCTTGACAGATGTAGGTTCTTTTGGCCCAATCACAGTAACTGGCCCACCCCTTTTCTCCCCACTCCAATAGCCAGTCTCTTTCCTCATGTTTATTTATTCTGACAGCCCGCCCATGTGATTGCAGCTAACCAACCAGGTTGCTTCTGTGTGGGATGACATCACTAACTAGCTGGTTCCCTCCAGCAGCAGGGGAGCTTCATTTTCTACTCAGTGTTCGTGCTAAAATGGAGGCTGGCTCCTCGCCTTAGCCTGGGCTACCCTCTTCTCTCCTGTTTCCTGCCTCAGCTCACTGATGTTGGCATGTACTAGAGCTGCCGGCGGGATGGTTCTGGATGGACCGAGCGCCAATGGGCCTTTCCAGCCTGTGGCCCTCATGCATTTTAGAGGTGAGAATAGGAAATCTGCTGCTGTGTACTGGTCTGTTTAAAGAGGAGGTGGGCTTGAGTGTTAAGCAGCCACAGCTGGTGATTTAAAAAAAAAAAAAAAAGAAAATAAAAAAAAAAGCTTGATATTATATGTATCATTACTTTTGTGGAGGCGAGTTTAAGAGTTTTTTTTAGTGTTGTTTGCACGAGGGTTTTTGAAAGAGAAAGGAGGTGATTGTGTTTGTATGTCAGCAAGGAAGGGTTCTGCTAAGACATTGCAAAGCTTAGCTTTAGTTTAGGGGGGGTGTAAGATTGGTAGTTTTGAGTCTCCCCTCCCC
The DNA here is from genome assembly GCF_964374335.1 of Astatotilapia calliptera. Lineage (NCBI taxonomy): Eukaryota > Metazoa > Chordata > Actinopteri > Cichliformes > Cichlidae > Astatotilapia > Astatotilapia calliptera. The sequence goes on from NC_137436.1 coordinate 5,589,981, forward strand.
CATCAACACTATTGATGTCATAGAAAGTGAGGTCAAAGCTTGTTGTTAGTTTGTATATGTCTGTATTGTATTGTTGCAATGTGACTAACATAAGTAGAAAGGTTGTTTGATGTTGTTGTAGCTCCAGTGTTCTTTTTGAGTTGACGTTGATTCGGACAAACTTAAGGAAGCTGGAAGCTGTCTCTAGATGAAGTGGCAGTGTGTGTTTAACATGCAGCCAATTATTTCATATGCTTGCTGCTGTCACAGTGATGTCAGTATCATGGTGTTGCTTATGTGGCTGTTAACATGGTCTCGTGACATTTATATGCATAGTGATAATTACAGCAAGTTATGGCAGAAAGCCACCGGTCCCTCCTTCGGATATCCTGTGTCTGAAGGGACAGATGGTAAGCGCACCACATTTGCCATTAGGGACACTTTATTAATCAGTTATTTTCATATTCCGTAGTACAGAATGTCTGAGTCAAGAGTTGTGCTTAAAAGCAATTTGTGTTCGTGGCTGGCTTCCTGTATGCATGCTGGAGCTTTTAGATGAGTAAAGGTTATTCACTGATCCATGCAGAGACGCTCGTGTGTGAAGTCTGCAGTTGCACAGCAGGTCTCTTAATATTTTAGGTCTGTTCAGAAACCCTACTGCTGTTGTGTAACAGGAGCTGGTAGACCTCTCAGCACTCAGAGGCTGATGAGTCGAGGTGCTCATGAGTCGGCCTGTAACAGTAATAGGAACAAAACTTGATGCAGGTGTACCAAGCCTCAAATAACTCAGCAACCGTTTTTCTGTATTCATCTTACTCTTTTCGCTATAAACACCACATTTGACCACCTCCCCTCTACCCTTAATGACAAGTTTTGACACCTCAGTGTTTATCAGTAAAGATGTTGTTTGATGACCATTATGATAGTTTCTGGGTTTTTCAAAGGGTAGCTGAATAAGCAGAGACCACCCTCACGAATCTGCACACCCAGTCATTTTGTTCTATAAGCAGCTCAATTCAGAAAAGACCTTAAAGGGTCCTTGTAGGATTTCAAGCGTTAAAGAGTTAAGGGTAAAATTTTGAGACTTCCTAGTAAAACAGATGCTACTATATTAACTTAACACTTATAAATATTTTTATTAACTTGCATGCATTTAGAGGGGATTGTTCATCATTTTGACAAGTATTTGTGCTCACTGTCCAAACAAGGCTTAATATATATATATTTTTAAACACACTGTACGCACTTAAGCAGAAGCAAGCTGAATATTAGTCATGAACACAAAAAGTGGTCGTGAGTTTTACTTTCACAGTTAGTGCACCTCACTGGAAAGGAAGACACTCTTATGTAAACTTGCTCCAGAAATACAAAATGGATGTTGTGGCAAAAGCTCAAGAGCTTGGCTGATGTTTGACCTTTTACTGTGCTCAATTGGATCCTGTTTGCGGATAGTAGTTTGAATATGGCAGTTAGTCTTCTAAATATAAATTCAAAAATCTTCCAGTTTTTTCCAAATATCTTATGGCATGTATAACTATTTGTATAAAAACAGACAAATGTAAAACAAGAGCCAACAAAGAGCTATTAGATAAGAAAGGAAGCAACAGTAAAGTAAGGAAGCTTCACCACAAAGCTTTGACACTGTAACAGTGTTGGGGAATTATAAAGCAAATACATTATTGATTCAAAAGGGTAGTCTACCTAAAAGAACTCAAAGGACAGCTTTGTTTCATGCTGTTTTAAATGCTAACGTTTCCTCTGTGACTAATGTGGAGGTGTGCTGTCAGTCGCAATTTGAGGTTCTAGTCTGTGAGCATTGCCTCCATTACTGAATCTTTTAGAATTGACCTATTTTATTGGTGCCAGCTGTTAACATTTTGTCTGGTATCAACTTATGCAAAGCAGGGTCTGCACAGAAAATACTGTAGATATATAATTACAGATTACCGTGCTGTTTTAACTCTTTATTCCAAAGTGTTCAAGAAAGCCACTGGACGCTTATAAATGTATCTGTAAGATTACTGAGTGTAGCAGGGAGTGCTGACTGACTTATTTTACTCCATGATTCATGTTTTGCATGATGCCTTTGGCTGACACTTTTTTCAGCCATAGCTGATGTGATCAGCAATTCAGCGGTCTCTTGATTCCAGTGTAGAAGCAGCAGACATGCGTCTCTGATTAGCAGTGGTCACCCCCTGGTCCAAAGTCCTGTCTCTGCCTGCAGTCACCATGGTGATGTAGGGTACACATGCAGATTGTTAATGGGGAGAAAAGAAAGACTCAAGAATCACAGACTGTGATGAAGAGATTAATGCTGCCCCATAGGTAGGTTTTATAAGGTGACATTCTGTTTTAAGACACTAATCCCCGTGTTGGATGAAAATGAATGAGCACCAATCCACTTCTCTTGGTTTCATGGTATTTTCTGGAGCTTGGGAATCGGATGAGCTCAGGCTAATTCAGAGGAGAAGCTTCCTTTCTGTGACTCGTGTCATTTATTACAGGCTGCTACTGACAGTTTTGATCATTGTAAAGAAAAGGGAAATAGCTGTGTCCTAGTGAAGGCCCCATCACAGTAGAGTGCATAATGCTGGGGTTATTTGGTGCTATATAGGCTGCTTGTAGTAATGCGTCCTTTCTACTTTTGTCAAAAAAAGGTGAAAGTAAGTTGCACTTTATTCAGAGCTCTTCTTCCTGAGTGCTGATAAAGGGAGAGAGCACACATTATAGCTATTTCTAAAATTGCTAAAATGGTTACCTGTAGATTTAGAGTAGGTCTTGTTTATAAAAACGTCCGTACTTTCATACCTTGCACTGTTGCACACCTTATGATGTATGGAGTGTGCAAACCCTTCAAGCTCTGTTCAGGTTCCCTCTGAGCAGTCCAGAAAGTTGATTGAAATTATGATCTATTTTAATATATAATAATTCTGTTTAGAAGCTTTGTTATTGTCACTTAATTACTTAATTGCAGACAAAAAATGTTTTCATACTTTTCTCTAATCGTTCATATCTTTAAGGAAGCTGTCAAGTGGTTATAAATCATTTAAACTGACACTGATTGGAGGTTAGCTCATTGTGCAAAATTCATTGGCTGCAAAAACATGTAATTTTTTTTAATTGCAAGCTAATAATGATACACAGGTAGGTGTGGCCCCACATTCCCAGAGGGTGATTTAGATCTTTTGCATCATTGATGTGGCGATAACATAGCAGTCATTACCTCACTAAGTTGAATTGGTTGCTTTTTGCTTTAATAACTAGAGGAACGTGTGTATGTGTGTGCAGAGTTGAGTTTGAAATCATTTGGATGAACAGTTTTCATTTTTTACCAAAGGATTTCACAACAGTTGGCGCACGGATACGTCAGCTGCAGGGCTGCTCTACTCTGTGATTGGTTATTGCTTTAAGCAGCTGTGATTTGTTATTTGGCTGTCAGCAGGCTTTCATCACCGGGTACACTGGCAGCACAGAGAGAGCTGCTGTGCACAGTTGATGCATGGGGCACTGGTAACTTCATTATCTATCATGTGACGTGCCACCCGGATATATTCTGCTTTATCAACCAAAATGCTTATCTCCAAGCAAACAGCTGAGCTGCTGTGCACAAATTCACAGTTCCAGTGAAGTCTGTAGAAACAATGCAGTCGTGCCCAGAATAAAGCCAGCAAGTCGAAATGTTCTTTCCTCTGGAGAAGCACAAAATATGTGTATCTGGTGTTTTTATTAAAGAGTTTTCAGTAGGAAATCCAGCATTTCCTGAACTATCAAATAAATGAAAACGCACACACAAAAGCTGCAACCGTTCTGTCTCAAACAAGCACAGCACAGCTCAGTAAACCTAAAGTTATTCAGAGACATGCCTTGCAGTCTATAACATTATAAGTCCTTTGTGATGGATCACAGCAAAATAAAATATGGTTGTAAAATGAAGAGATTGCTTAGCAAAACATTTAAAAGTAAGTCAGCCTGTCGGTATCATTGCTGCTCTAATGTTAAAAATCATTGACATTTTGCTTTGTGAAGAGAATTTGAATTTAATTCCAGCCTTTCTTCTCTCTGTTTCACAGATGTTCCCCCTGCAGAGCAGGAGAAGCTGTTTATCCAGAAGTTGCGTCAGTGCTGCGTTCTCTTCGATTTTGTCTCAGACCCACTGAGTGACCTGAAATGGAAGGAGGTGAAACGAGCCGCGCTGAGCGAGATGGTGGAGTACATCACCCACAACAGGAACGTCATCACCGAACCGATCTACCCAGAAGTGGTTCACATGGTCAGTGTTACAGTAAACAGTGGAAATGAGAAGCTTGGACCAGTTGTTTTTATTTTATTATTTTATTTTGACCTGGCAAATGTTTAATAAGTAGAGAGTATAAGTGAACATAATTAACTAAACTTAGTTAGCCATCTTTGTACTTTGTATCACTCAACTCCTGGAAAAAAGTAAAGCCTTGCATAAAAAGCGATTTGGTTACTCATATTGCAAAAGTATGTGTGGACTTTCTGTCTCGAAAGGCTACATCTTATGTCAACTTAACTTTCAAAATAAGAGTAAGGGAATTTTCCAGTTGTAAATAGGTCACATCATTGTCGGAGATGGAGGAAAAAATTAGAAGAAAATGCAAAGTATGTTGCCAAGATACATGGGACTCCCACCCAAGTCAGGTTTAAGTGTGAGGAAACTCTGCCACCAGTGTTTCCATGAATGAAAGCTTTAAATGATTTAGAATAGAACATTAAAATCTGTAATGTCCTGTGATGTACTAGTGCTGTGGTTCTATAGCTGATGATATTTCTCATAAAGCTTTTTATCCCATAGAATATGCAATGTGTAATATGGTTTGGGGAATGTTTTAGTAGTTTAGGTCTAAAAATATTCACTTACACAAACTCTGCATTGTTCCTTTATAATTGCTTTATTTCGTGTTAGCGAGATGTCACGTGTCACTTCTCTTACTGTAAAATTGTGTAAGTTGTAATTGTGAAAAAAGGCTCAGTGGAAGCCACATGGCCTCGGAGAGCCATCTCACCCGGTAGATTCCCTTTTCTTTCTTTTTTTCATGTTTGTGATGAAGCTGATTTGTTTTCTTCAGTTTCATTTTCGCAGCATGGAACGAACATTTTGTGGTTTTCACTTGACCCATTTTAGTTTTTATTTTGGTAGTTTTTTTTTTTTTTGCCACAAATCTTTTAAGATCATTTAAATAATTCGTATGCAACCAGGTGATCTGTTTGTTTTCTTCAGCATGTCTCTTGTTTGAATTCGTCTAAAGATTGTTCGTGTATTGCACACCCTAAATTGTTTGTACCCCTCAATGGTGTAGGTCTGAAAACTGCTCATTTAATCAGGGTGTTGCCAGTGCAGCTGTGTTGGAGCTCCTGCTGTAGATTGGAGAGGTGTTCCTCTTAGGTCGTGGTCTCAATGTGTTCCTGGTGCCAGATTTGCTTTCCCAAGCCAAATTAAAAAAGCCTTTGATGTTAATCAAAGGCCGGCCTCAATGCCACATGGTAAACTGCAGATGATCAATGTGCAAATTTCCCCCCATCCTCCTTTGCCTGGGCTTTATTTGATCAATGCGGCAGAAAATGCAACTGAGCTGTCAAATCAGCATAAAAATATACTCTTACTCCTGGCAGCGCCTGTCCCCGTACCCCCTTAAAGACAAGGGCTCTTTGAAGTCCACTGATGGCTTTTATGATCAAAGTAAGTAAAGAGTGACACGACATTTTCCTTTATGGTAATAAAGTGTATTCTGATGCTAAAACTTTGCACATTATTTACTTCCGTAAGGTTTCTGTATTTCAGAGCATTTTTGACATCTCAGTGTTCAAGCATCATTATTTAAACAGGCATTATTTGCACTACATGGCACTGTAACAGTGGTTTCGTTGTCCTGATCTATTTGTTGAAAGTAAGGAGTGATTTCTGCTTGGAATAATAACCTGATGGTGAATGAGTGTTTTGACCTCTGATCGACTGGAATCCCAAAGGAGTTCTGAATGCGCCGTCTCAGAGGCAAAATAGATTCTTCACAGTCTGGGGTCTGTACAGTCACAGAAATAGGCCAGTATGGACAACTAGCGCAAGAGACTGTTGATATCCACTCACCTACCACCTTTTTATTAATTCTTTAATACAAACAATACCTCAAAGTTGATGTATTACACTGAACTTGTTAAAAAACAGTTTAAGTCTGATATGTTTGCACAATGTGTATTTAAAATGTAATCTCAAAATACTTCACTGGTCTTTCTTTCCACAACATTTTAACGTCTTTGCCCCTTACAGAGTCTGCTGTATTTTGCAGATATTAACTTATCCATATTGCACATTTTTGGTGATGAATCAGTTTCACAGCACTGCTCTTAATCTGAAGAAACGAATATACACCAATCCCCAAATCAACGCTCACTGCCTTGTTTTGCCTAGTATACCTAATATGTGCTGTGGATGTAGCATGAAAAATGGATACATTTCAAAGCACAGTCAGTCCACAGATACACACATTCATCGTAGTTAAATGTATGAAATATTAAAAAGAGGAAGATACGAGCTCAGAGAACAGAGAGAAGCAAACAAATCTAAAGGCTGATTAAAAATGAAACACAGTAACCTACACTCTGTTCTCTGTTCTTGTTTATTGCTTTTCATAATATCTGATTTTCATTACATTACAGCATTCCAATTTTGACATAACTGTGGCTCGTAGGAGTACACTCAAACCTAAAGGTAACATTAGCCACAGCAGCTGCTCATACTGAATTTAATAAGGCAGGTCTCCTTCACAGCCGGGGGCGGTGCTTATCAGGTTTTGACGTCTCAGTTGGTTTTAACCTCGAAGGGCTCAAGAAGGAAAAGGAAGGAGAGGATGTAGTCAACTCATAATTTGTGGATCTAGACAATTTTTAAAAAATGGCAAAAAGTGGATTCTGCAACATTTAAACACGTTTATGCTGATAGAAATATTTTACTTGTCTTTTAAAGGCAGTTTGGACAGTAAATGGTCCAATGGATTTGATCTATTTGTTACTACAGGTTACTGGCAGCCTACGTAAACAAAGAAATGGTGATGTTTTAAATATTGTGTTTTTATGCAAGTAAAAAGGGCAGAGGCCACCGCTTCCTTGAGCGGTTTGGATTTCTGTGGGGGAAATGTCTTTTTCAAGTTTATATTTATCTGGCATGTCCGATTGTCTGTCCTCTGTTTTTGTTTCCCAGTTTGCTGTGAATATGTTTAGGGCATTGCCGCCGTCATCCAACCCCACGGGTGCAGAGTTTGACCCAGAGGAAGATGAACCCACTCTAGAAGCTGCTTGGCCGCATCTACAGGTACATGCATCACACCCACATACATGGTTTAGTCAGAAAGAGCCTGTTCACCTATTTCTGTTGTTTTAAAGTCTTTGCCCCTCTTCCACAGCTCGTCTACGAGTTCTTCCTGCGATTCTTAGAGTCACCGGACTTTCAACCAAACATAGCCAAAAAGTATATTGACCAGAGGTTTGTATTGCAGGTGAGCATGTTGCTAGAGCACAGCTTCTTTCTCTGTAAAGAGGAGCTATGATGCTCATTTCCACCTTGATATTTTTATTCTTAACTAGACAAGCTTTGCATGATTGATAGTTCAAAATAATCCTTGTTTATCGCATACCAGTGCTTGGTCCAGCCCCTCTGTTTGTGCACTGTCTAAAACAAGCTGTTTTAGCTCCTCTGCCTTTATGCATGTGGGTGAGGCATCTGCGTGTACAGCTTTGACTGTGCGCACAGATGCCTGGAAAGAACATATTGAGGATATCTGCTCTCCTACACGTCATTTGAGGCCAATGTTTGTCTGAAGTTTAGTGACTAAAGCAGCCTAAGGCCTGAAGTTTTGGCTTTTTCAGATTAGTTGCACATACACTGAAATCATTGTTTGAAGCTTTAGCCATGTTTAGTATGAGCATGCATTTCTGCATTTCTGTAATAGTATCAATGTGACAAAACAATAAAAACCGTAACATGCCCACTTAAGAGCATTGTATGTAGTACTTGGTTACGTTTAATTTTATTGTCCCAGTAACCTTCTTTTGTGTGTGTGTGTGTGTGTGTGTTTCTTCAGCTCTTAGAACTTTTTGACAGTGAAGACCCCAGAGAAAGAGATTTTTTAAAGACCACTCTCCATCGCATCTATGGGAAGTTCCTGGGCCTTCGAGCATACATTAGAAAACAGATTAATAACATATTTTATAGGTGAGTGTGTGTCTTCTATAGCTACATTAATGGTGCTTGTTTTGTTTATGGGGTTTTTTTTTTTTGTTTGTTTGTTTTTTTGTTTTCTTTAACCCTCAGGGCTCTATACTGGCCACTTGTGGCCACGAACAAGCTGAAAGGGTGGTGATTTTTAACAAAGCCTGAGGGTTAAAGGAACATTATTGCTAACTTGTGTGTGTTTGCCCTTTTTCAGGTTCATTTATGAGACTGAGCATCATAATGGAATTGCAGAACTACTGGAAATACTAGGCAGGTAAGATACTTTTAGATTTGTTAAAGCAGCTGCAGTTCGCAGTATAGGGCTCAAAATATAGGTTTGTTTTGTGTGTGTGTGTGTGTGTGTGTGTGTGTGTGTGTGTGTGTGTGTGTGTGTGTGTGTGTGTGTGTGTGTGTGTGTGTGTGTGTGTGTGTGTGCGCATACACGTACACAAGTGGTCCGCAGGTGCGCATTTGCTATCAAAATAAAAGATGCGCACCAGATAAGAAGTTTCAACATGCGTTTGCATACATATTAAAGGCACTGTTTTGGTCCACTAGAGTGGGATTTTCATGGCATATTCTGCACCACATCTCTGTGCGTTCATCATTTGTTTGAAGCCAACTCACCTCCTCCAACCACTTCTCCGAGAATATGCGCTTCTTTTGCGGACTCCCTCTGACATTTCTTTGGAGGTGAAGGAACACCAAAGTAATTGCTTAAAGGAGCTTCTTCGACATCTTTAAGAGTTCTAAACAAATGTCTGTCCTCCTCCAGAAAATCTTATGCACGCAAACGTGCGTTGCAACTTCTGATCTGGTGCGCGTCTTTTATTTTGATAGCGAGAGTGCACCTGCGGACCACTTATGTACACCCCTGTGTGTATATGTGTGTGTGTATATATATGTGTGTGTACGTACACACACACACACACACACACACAGTATGTGCAAAAGTGTTGAGCTACCTCTTTTTTTCTTTGTAGTTTGCTAGGATAATGGCTAAAGGGTGCAGTGATTTATACCATTTGCAAATTTAAGTAGAAATAGAGTATATGAGGCAAAAAGTGAGTTTGCATAGTTTTAGTAAGTTTGAGAGTCAATATTTAGTAACGCCACCTTTATCCTTCAACACAGCCTGCGCTTTCTTGTGATTTCTTTGAGTTGTCTTCAGAAATAGTTCTCCGGGCTTCTTGAAGGACATTCAAAGCACTTCTCTGGATGCAATTGAAAAATGAAGCTGTTGGCAATCAGATGCTTTCCAGATGGAGTTGTATTGTGGAGGATACAGATTTCGGTGCCATCACTCCATAAGACTTGTTGCCACTGATTTCAGTCCAGTCCTTGTGTGATTTGTCATTTTCATTAGAACATTTCTAATGAGGCTTCAGTAAACAGATAATGGGTCACCTGAAAGGCCACATGGTATTTGCAAAGTTGCTATGTATGGACATATTACTGGTTCATCCCATGAGTTGAGAGATTATTTTGTGTTCGTAGGTCTGTGCTGAAAAAAAATTTCTCTGATAATGTTCAAGTACAAGGACTGAAAATGAGTGAAAGAACAGTGTCCAAAGAAAGTCTTTGAACGAGCTTCAGAAATCCTGCAGAACTATTGTTCAAGACCATTTCAAAAATGACAGGCTGACTCCTTGGAAGAAATGTATAAGAGCATTAGTGGTGGCTCAAGACTTTTATTAATATTTAGATGCCGAATTATTGTAAACTGGAGTAATTTCTTCTCTAATAACGGTCTTTCTCACAGCATAATCAATGGATTTGCATTACCTTTGAAAGAAGAGCACAAGATATTCCTGCTGAAAGTCCTCCTGCCTTTGCACAAAGTCAAGTCCCTTAGTGTGTATCACCCACAGGTAGGAATTTTCTTATGCCTTGCTCTGCCTTCCTCTGCTATAAGCAAAACGCTGTAACAAAAGTATGTCTCGAGCAAAGTCTTTTCACTTGGCAGACATGCAGGTAATGCCTCAAAGCAGTTATTTTGTCAGTGAAGCGTGTATCCAATGATAAAAAATGTGGAGTTAGTCACAACTTTAACTCTCAATGTTCACCAGATAAAAATGCACATTTCAACTTAACAATCTGGTCCTTTTACCCCTAACTAATGTTTAAAAATAGCGTACACATGCAAAAACTGACATCTGTGCTCATGTGCCAATGCAGCAACATTTTTTTGCCTGATTAGAACATTTAGGACAGCCGCCATCTTTGATGTTACTTTATTATGTAGATTCTGTAGTTTGTTGAGTGCAATCTCTCTCCCAATAATATTTATGATACTTCTGATTTTGTCAAAATGAAAACAAATGCCGTTTCCTGTTTTTCCCTTTTATTTCCCAGCTGGCCTACTGTGTGGTACAGTTCTTAGAGAAGGATAGCACCCTTACAGAACCGGTAAGATTTATTTATTTTGATATTGATTTTTTGGCTTTTTTTTTATTTTTTATTATCGATTGACCTTCAAGCTCTTTTCAGACATACGTCATTCAAACTCCTCAAGACAGTATTCTCTGTTTGTTTTATGGTGGGTAAGGTCGGAGCAAACATAAACGCGCTCACAAGTCCTCACAAACCTGCTGGAAGGTGTTTTGGATTTTGTGTGCTTGCATTAAGGCCCTGAGATCAACTAAACTACTTTATGAATATGTTGACTACTGTTTCTGCTTCTACTGATAGTTTTTGTAATGTAAGCTCATGTAATCCACCATCAGCAGATTAATAGCTGACCAAAATCGGCTGTCCAAACATTCCTGCTTCCTCTTTAATAAGCCTGGTATCCTGTCTGTGTGCGTAGACGGTAATGGCATTGTTAAAGTATTGGCCAAAGACCCACAGTCCAAAAGAAGTTATGTTCCTCAACGAACTGGAGGAGATACTGGATGTCATTGAGCCTTCGGAGTTCGTCAAAGTCATGGAACCCCTCTTCAGACAGCTGGCCAAATGTGTGTCAAGCCCGCACTTTCAGGTCTGAACCACATCCCTGTTTATTTTGATGCGTGTTTTAGTTAATCGTACAGTGTGCATTCTGTTTGTCTGTGTACGCACGTAACCCTGTGAAAAACTGTGTTGTCAGGTAGCAGAGCGAGCGCTGTACTACTGGAATAATGAGTATATCATGAGCCTGATCAGCGACAACGCTGCCAAGATCCTCCCCATCATGTTCCCGGCCCTTTACCGCAATTCCAAAACCCACTGGAACAAGTGAGGCTCCCCCCCCCACCCCCTCCATTTATCTGTTTATCTTTATGATGAAGTGTATGAGGATAGTACGTAAGCAAAGCAAGTGACCTGTGGTAACCTTTTTGTGTCTGTAGGACGATTCATGGGTTGATTTACAATGCTCTGAAGCTCTTTATGGAGATGAACCAGAAACTGTTTGATGACTGCACCCAGCAGTTCAGGGCAGAAAAAAGCAAGTAAGTAATGCAGGGAGACATCACACCCATTTATACAGCGCAAGCTACAGTTTCCTTGTTCTCATTACAGTGTTAGAAACGTCATGGAAAACATTGTTTAAACATCATTAGAAGTGGAAAAGATGACTAAGTAGATACAAACTAAAACCACAATCTCTTAACTTGAAAGAGTTTGGGTATATAACTTTTTTTTTTTTAACATGAGTTTATCTTTCAGCAAATCTTCTCTGTTTTGAAGAAGTCTCTTAGGACTCTGTGTGTGTTTGTGTGTGTCAGAGAGAAAGCCAAATGGAAAGAGAGAGAAGAAGCATGGGTGAAGATTGAGAATCTAGCAAAGGCAAACCCACAGGTGAGCAAATAAATAGTAACCTAGCAATTCTCACAGTGCTGCAACCCTCAGTGGTTTGCAGGGTATCTCAGTGCGAATCAAGCAGGGTTTGATGTTTTGGTGATGAACATCAGTTGGTGTTTTGACAAACACTCCAACTGAGGGGAAAAAAGGAAAAAGAGTTTCTAGTTTTTCTTCTCTTCTTTTTTTCTTTTGTGTATGTGTGGAAGCAACAGATGGAAAGTTACAGGATGGATTGTGGGGAAATGTATGTCCAAAAGCTGAGGATTAAAGTCATTGAGAAAAGTTCTGCTTAAAGCTAGCACCTCTCACAAACCTGTATATTGGATAATGCGATTCTTTGTGGTTAACTTTTCTTTCTCTTCCTGTGCTGCAGTTTGTCGTGTATGTGGACTCAATAGGATCAGGGAGTCCGATGGACATGGAGACAGATGGGCCACTGCTAGACGATGTCAACATGCTAAAGAAAGCAGTAGTTGAGGAAGCCACACAGGTCAGTGTGTGTAACATTTAATATGCATGCCTATATCTGAGGGGTACCACACGTTCTCACTGAAATGTGCACAAGCTTTGATGAATATCGCTTTAATATGAGACCTGTTTACATTTCAGTCTTAATGAAATCATATACGTGGTCATAAAAAGCAGAAATCTGGACACTTTAATTTATTTATTGATACTGACTTTGGCGCCAGGAATGGAGGTTTATTTTTGTTTGAAAACAAATAAATGTGGTTATGTTAAGTGGAACCACACAGCCACAGTCCAGCAGTCCATTTTTTTTTTCTTTCATTTTGCTTCAAAGCAGCAGAAAACTACAAGAAATGTTAATAATGAAGAAAATGTGTGAAGTGAAAAAAGCTAATAATATGAAATGAATTCCACTGATCACAGCTCATTTTGCAGGATGCTGTGGAGCCTCTCTCATTAGTTGACATAAATACAAAAGCAATTTTAGGACATTTAAAATTGTGAACTGTGCAGCTCAGGCTTAGCGACATTTTTCTCATGCCGTGTGCCAGTCACTTTGCCTAAATCGTCCAGTTTGGTGTGTCTGTACTGTTTTAGCGATAGCTGTGCTGTAAATAAAAACCACGTTCAGGCCCATAAATATCTGTGTGGCGCGTGTGAAAACAGCAGCACTATCAGGGGACTTTGTAGTGGTTACTGTGCAACTGCCGCTGCCACCAGCAGCTTTTCAGAAGCACAAAGACGAATGCGGATGTTCCAATTCTGCGCGATCGATGCAGCTCCTAATGCGTCCTGTCATCACTTTGTTTTTTTGTTAATATCTGTCAAATGCTAAAATGAAGAATGCTGTCGACCGAGCAGCACAGAACCTCTAAGCTGTCTGCACACTCCTGTTTGTGTAAACTATGTGGGTGTAGGACTGTTGCAGACAGCATCTTCACATTTGTATTGTTTTGAAACAGTGGTCATAAAATGCACACATGCAGTGAATTTGCAGGTTGTTGGTTAAAAAAATATTTCTTCAGAATCACAAATGAACTTGGTTTATGACTCAGCTGTTTGGCCCCACAAGTAATTCCTGAGCAAAGATGGTTATTCCAGCTGCTGAAACGGAGACAGATTACATAAATCACTTGAGCATCCTGTCTGCCTTCCAAACCCAAACAACAGAGACGGGATGAACAAAGAGTGTTAAAGGACAATATTGCCAGAGACTTGTCCATGCTGCACTATCACATTTTTCTTTATTATACAGTTTTGAATTGTATAGCTTATCAGTTTTGTCATGTAAGTGAGAAAAAGGTTTGAAAGGAAGGCAAATTGCAGGAATTAAAATCTTGTTCGGCCTGTAAAACGGGCCTCCGTGCAGAAGCTTAGGTTCATGAAGTGGGGCTGTAAATGCATTAGTTCTGATTTTACTGATCCCTCTTTGTGTCTGTGTCTAGATCCAAAAAGACCAGCGCAGAGAACGCCCGTTGATGCGGAGGAAATCTGAGCTCCCCAAAGACATCTCCACAGTCACAGCTTTGGAGTTGCACCGAAGAGCAGAGGAAATGTTGACGCCACACGATGGCCATTAAGAGACCATCCCAGACCTACCATAAACCAGCAGCATCCACAGTGGAATCACAAACCCACGGAGGGCCAGCACAAAACCCCCCAAAACAAAACAGAACTGTGGTATCTCAGTCCAGCCCAGTGCAACACAGAAATGAACGATCCCAGCTCCACCTGACACAGAAAATGTCTAAAGCCACACATCTAAGCCAGGTCCGGCTTTGCGAGACAAGCGGTGCTCGGTCCTTACTGATCCCCACCCCTTCACCTGGTTCTTGCTTGCGGTGCTGGGATGTCCTGCATGACCACAGCAACCCGCCGTATACTGAACTTCAAATAAGAAATTGTCATAATCTCCTTTTCTTCTGTTTTTTTTTTTTTTCTTTTTTTTTTTTCTCCTCCCCCTGTCCGCTCAACTTGTGTTCTGGGGTGCTGTGCTGCCCCCTTCTGGTCATTTTTCTCAGGTGTTCTGTTCTGGTGTGTGTGTGTGTGTGTGTGTGTGTGTGTGTGTGTGTGTGTGTGTATATGAGCCGTCTTCTTCTCGTCTCTTCTTTATCAACGTCAGGTGCTTGTACAAATAATAAGAGCCCCCAACTATAACTTCAATGGAGGCCATCTACAGTGGGGTGAGACTGTGTCAGTTCTTTCTGTATATTTAATATTGGCTGTTTTTTCTCATAAAATTTAAACTAGATAGCTGTTTATATTTTTCCCTTCATGCTATATTAGGAGCTCTTCTAAGATTTTTAAAAAATCACGTCCTATCTGAAGAACTGTTCTGTTTCTTGCTATTATTTTAGGATTCATTCATTCACTCCATTCATCAGGACTGGGCCACTCCTGAATTCAGCAGGGGTGTGTATTAAGGATTGGGGGAAAAAAAAACCCCCTTTTAACTCAGTGCTGTTCATCAAACACGGCCAACCCGACTGAGGTTCCAGGTTTTTCTTCTGCACATCATTATTCCCGTGTAGAAACCTAGTTCGGTGCCAACTTTCTCATTTAGTTCCTGTTTTTAAGAAAAAAAGATCTTTTAATTTTGAAGGCAGTCAGTTAGCACGGCTCCCAAAGCATCTATGGCTTAAAGTTTACCACATGTTCAGAGCATTTTTTTATCGGTCACAGCGATGAGTCCACGGCCCAAGCATGTTTGGCTGCCCGGTTACATGAGAGCGGATTGTGTCGATTTATTTTTAGTTTCCTATTTACGTCCAGCCATTGTGTGTTTAACATGGTTATTAGCATTCAGTACAAGTCACTATCATTCATTTAAGGCTTATGAGAGGTTAAAGAGATGTACTAGGTTGTTTGGGATTAACACGATGTTACTGTGTGTTGAGAGAAGTTAAACAGGGGCAGAAACCGTGCCGATAATGAACTTTGTCTTTTTTGTTTTTCAAATCTTTTCAAGCAAGATCCTTTTATTTGTACAACAATTGGTAGAGAATAGATTGCTCCGTAGAGGAGGCATGTTTGGTTTGAAGAGGTCAAACATAAGCCTTTCTTTTCACAGTGCCTTTTGTAGTCGGAGAGGGTATTTACTCAACTGAGAACAGAGTAGCAGCATGACATAAAATGTCAGATGATTTCAAAGGTTATAACAGTAGTTTCCATAAAAAAAGTATTCAGGTCCATTGTTGGACTTCTGCCTTGTTGAAGCTACGTAGTTGGATCCGTTTTGTTTTTTTTGAGTTCAAGGCTAAAGAGCAGAGATGGCGTGGTTGCCCCAAACCACTTCAGCAAAGAAGCACTTCCTGATAACACTTGAAAGACACTCGCAACACAACTGAAACTAAAACAAACTAGTAAACATTTGAAATCCGTGATGCTGTCTGTCTTGGTGTGTGTGTGTGTGTGTGTGTGTGTGTGTGTGTGTGTGTCTATGTGTGTGTGCGCGCTTGTTTGAGTGTTTGAGTCCCCTCCCCATAGTGCCTGTTGTTAAGAGCTAGCCTATACAGGAGAGGAAAATCACCTCCCATCCCAACTTTTCTTCTTCCATCCTGTGGCCCCTCTATTCCCGTTCCACTTTTTCTGATTTGTCCCATAGTCTGATCCTCTCTCGTCCCGCCCTCCACCTGCGTGCCCACACGGTGCACGCCCTCTTCAGTTTAAAAACACGAAACAAAACCTGTAGGGCTCGTTATTTGAGCACGTGTTTGCTTCTGGATGCTTGCAAGTTCTTTTTTTTAAAAATTTTGTTTTTTGTTATGGTTTTATTCTTCCTTTGCTCGCAGAACCTCTCTGTCAGTGTTTTCAACTGAATGTGCAAATTTGTAAATAGTACTGCAACCACACTGTTCAGTTCTCTCCATGTTTGTCTTGAAGAACAACAGTCATTCAAGGCTTTCACCAAAACCCGACAAAAAGGAAAGCGATTCCATCCCGGCTGAAGCGCAGTGCTGGCTCCCATTGGTGACTGCTGTTCTTCTTCAGATGGCTTTAATATTGGCTTCTTTGGAGCTCTCTTCATTTGACATAAGCTTTTTGTTTCTTTGAAAAGAGTTATATTTGCAAGTGTCCTTTAGTATGCGTCTGATACTAAATGGCTTTGTCTAATATTGTACATACAATGTACTTTTGTGTTATAACTATTATTAAATGGTAGATTTCATATTTTGTACAAAATATCCCGTGTACAGATTACAGAGGTTATTAGCAACTGCTGACAGTTGGTATGTGGGACAGAGTTCAACACATGTAACTATTTACAGTTAGAAACCATATAGAATTTGGGTAGTTTTTTATCTTTGTAATTTTGACATCGTTTCCATTTTTTTTTTTTTTTCACCTCCAGATGTGTTGACCCTACATACATGAGCTTTTCGTGTGTGCTTTTATCCAAATCTCCAGTGGTGTACATCTATCTATATACAGCAAATAAAGAGAACATGTGTTTTATATTTTCATCCTAAGAAAAAAAAAAACCAGTGTGTCATCTTTTTTCCTTGCAGTGCTCCTGATGGTCACAAGTTCATGCTTGGACTAAATAGTGTTGACATTTTGTAACTTTTTGATCCAGATGATCATCTGCTCTGTTCATCTGCTTCATCTTTTGATTGCTCTGTAAATATCTAACACTCCACAAGCTAAAATAACAAAGATTCTGTCTGAGTGGTGCCCAAAAAACGACGTGGGCTTTATAGATCATTAGGAAACCTTACGGGGGAACCCAGAAGCATCACCCTATAGCAGAAAACTCGTAAGCTGGAGAGCATCTCAGTGATTTAGAAGATCATAATTTAGCCTGAAGTTTATTTAACACAATTCAGTGGGCTACATACTGAACTTAAAAGATAGATCCAAAGAATCAATGCTATCAGCAGTGGTATCAATACTATTGATATTTAGATCAATCTTCCAAACTCTAGCTGCCAGTAATTTCTTTTAAATGTACAGCCAATCTTTGGTTTGCGTCGGGGTTAATTGTGGAACTTAATTTGATGCAGTGTGTTTAGTGTTTATAGTAAAACTAAGACAACCAGCTCGAGTGTGTTGAAATTGATGTATTTCAGTTTAGTAAAGTTTAGTAATTTTTTAAAGTTGGACAAGAACAAATTAGCTTTGAATTTGAAGTCAGAAAACCAAATAAGCCAAACTGTATGAGCTTAGATTACATGGCCTAAAAAGTCTCCAAAGACTGCCTATCCAGTATATCCATTTACACATTAGCAATGACAGGTTGTAACACACACATTTTTAACATGTCTTAATGTAACTCATCTTCTTTATTAATGATTGATTAAAAAATAATGAAAAACACTAAAAGAGGAACCCCAGATCCCCAATCCTGAAAAAAATACCCTGATGCATCCACAAGTTACTAAAGAAATAAAGTCTTTTGCTGCCACCTGCTGGAGAATATTTGAACCTCAACACGCAGATTAATTGTCTTGTCAAGAAGCTTAATCGTGAATTGATGTGGTGCTTCACTTGCTTTCACTGCACTCATTTCTCACACTTTTAAGATGCAGACTTCATGCATCTCTGCAGACTTTTTCTACCTCCAAATTAAAAGATGATTTGGCATTTCAGAAATAAGAAATAAGAGGGGTGCGCAAAGTATTACACTAATGAAATGCACATCAGCATGCCACCTTTGATGTTTTCAGCCCTTTATTTTTAACATTAAAAGCTCATTTTCAAAATAGAATCTCATTTGTTGTTGTCGTTCCCGTTAATTATTTATCATTCTGAAAAAGTATATAATCCAGTCAGTTCGGTTTCATAATTTTACGCTGGATTACAATAAGAGTAATCTATGTTGCATTTTCTGAATGTTTGACTGTTTTCATCCTTTTTTTATGGTACTTTTACCAACCAGTTCCAGCCTAAAATGTGATCATATCCTCTTTTCAGATCAGAAGCAGTGATATTCATTCGGGTATCATCTGAAGGACACTGCTTTCTTTTTCTCCTCTTGTCTTCGAGTGTTGCTAGGTGCTTCCATCGGCCATTCACAATTGCCCGAACGCTCTCTAAATTGGCTTGTCTGAGGTCACTCAAGTTTCACCTATGAGATTGACAGACCACGTGACTTTCGCGCATTGCATTGTGGGTACACGTGGCAACAACATCAAGACACTGCATCAAACACTAGCATTTCCAGCACCAGTAATCATCAATTCTGCAGTTTTAATCCCTACTTTCATTTTATTTGCCCCAAAAACAGTTATGTAAAAAACGACGGAGAACACAGCAGGTCCGTACAAAGACAGACTTAACGAAAAGCCAAAAAAAAGTACGAGGAAAAAAAAAATCAAAGGAGTGAAAGGGTGAAACCCATACGAGCATACAGAGTGGACTAAAGACGTTAGCGTGCTGCCCAACTTTCATCACGCACATATTTATTATTATATGATCCTGAGTGAAGTGTGAGTGCAACACTCACAAAATGTTTAGTAACTTCAGATCCCTGCAACAAGCCCAGGTCTAGTTTACTTTGGTCATTTCACCGCTGTTGTTACATTTTTGTTCTTTATCTCCTGTACAGGCCAACGCAATCTATTTGTTGTTTCAGGTTGTAGTATTACACAACATTTTCAGATCTAATAGAAAAAAAAGAGTGTTTTGTAATTAATTCAGTTTTTCTTTATTTATAACTGGCATTATTGTTTCATTCTATTATAGAATCTTACACGAAAGAGGCAAATTGTGTTCCATCACGCTTTATTAGCTGCTTCGGTGAAAAACAAATCAACAATGAAAAAACAACAACAACATACTGGAAAACAGTTATTCATCACTTGATTCCTTCAATACAACACTTGGACACATATATGCAGACCTTTCGTGGCTGTTTTGATCTCGCTCTCTTTCAACCGATCAAATCTCGCTGTGGTAGCAGCTTTACACTCGGTCTGACCCAGGTTGATAGAGGGGCCCCAGTCTGGATCACATTCCAGCATTTTATAGGCTGTTTTTTTCTATAAAACACATCAAAAAATTGGCAAACATTAGCCCGCAAAGCCACAGTGAACAAAGCAGCATAGCACAACAAATTAAATTCAAATCAATATAGACTTATTTGTAACCTACGTCAACAATTATGTTACGATAAATTACGTAACAACTACAACAGAAGACTTGCCTTTGTGGAAATGCTTGGAGCAGACTAACATGTGAGCTGCAGTGTTCTGAAACGATATATTTGGTCTTCAAATTGCAGCAATCCAGGCCATCCGTCGGCTCTTTGTTACTTCGGAAACGTGGCTTAAACAATTTCTCTTCGACGACGTAATCCGATAACAACCGATCTCTTTACCCGTCGGCTTCCTGTGGCTGTCATGCGACCGGCTATTGCAGTTAATAATACAACGGCTTCTTGCCATTTTTTTGTTTCTTTTTATCGCTATGTGACTGTTTTCATGTGAAAGCCTGCGTGCGCTAGTACCGCTTGCCACTCGTTCCCAGAATCCTTTGCGGTTTTGCCCCTGAATGACGTCACATTTCCAATCTCTATTCATTTGAAGACAACAGTGAGGTTTGGCACCCACCCTCTTGTGTCTAGCACCCCTGCTGGGATTCATCTGCTGAACCCAAATGAACCAGCTGGGATTTGGAAAACAAATAGACTTGCATATTTTTCGCTCCAAAAACACACAACTGTTGGGCTGCTGGCATGAAAGCAGAAGGGAAAGTGTGTCAATTATTTAATTTATTTATTTCTCGCTTTGTTGGCGTTTGATCTTGCGCCCTTGTTGCAGTCAGCAAACTTATTATTCACAGATTTCTATATTTACTCTGAATGGGCATAATAACCCTTGTTCCTAAAAGCTTGCCCTAATGAGGATGAAAAAACAAAAACTAGAAAAAAATCCCAGTTGGGCTCATTGTCAACACGTTGTCCTCCAATTATCTAAGGAAATATTCCTCAGGGCTGCGTGCGTCATTGAAAATCAAAATACATCAGTGGGTTTTGTGGGTGGCTAAAAGGCTCTGTGTATCTCTCTCTCCCTCATCTCAGATGAGGTCACATGGGTTCATTGTTTTTGCCTGCAGTCACACTCTTGTACCACACGTCTCGACTTCAAATATGGTGTGTTGCCCCCCCCCCTTTTTTATTTCACTCTTTTTTTATTAGGATGTTCTGACAGCGTTCCTTGACTGTCAGTGCTCAAATCTTGTTGTGCGAACCCCCCCCCCCCCAGTCCTTGCAACCAAAAAGCATCTCGTCACGACAGGAGATGTCAGAACCTATTGCCATGGAAACAGTGCTCCAAAGTTTGGAGCGTCGACCCCCATTTTGACTATATCCAATCAGATTTTAGGAAAAGCTTTCGGCTGTGCATTACTTTAATCGGAAGTCTGTTGTGGGCACATCTGTGTGGACCAGATATTACGTCTGAGTGATGCTTGCGTGTGTCTTGTGTGTGTGTGCATATGTGCGTGCATATGTGTGTGTGTGTGTGCGTGTGATGTTTGCAAGCCAAGAAGTGACTCATCATATCACACAGGGGGTCTGGGATTTAGCTCTGTGTCCTTATATCCACTTCATCTTTTCCTCTCGTGCTGGTGCTGTGCAACACCTGAAGTCTTTTTCTGGAAAGCGACGAGTCACACCTCGCACTCCAGCCGCTCTCCCCCTGAGGATGGAGAGCTGGGGTGCAGCCCAGGCCCGCTTTCTTTGATGCTCGACACTCCGGCTTCAAAGTCATCAGCATCAAAGCCAAGGACTTGGGATCAGGCCCAGGAGCAGCCCAGTATCCTTACGTTCGCGCACACACACAGGCAGAGACAACTTCACTTCAGGTTCGTCCGGCTTGAACAAAGCAAACTTCCTTACAGGGACACCACAAAGTTTGGTAAAACAGCACTTTGCTTAAGTGTTTGAAGATATAACCCTGCCAGTGAAACTAGAAACAACCCTCATGTTCTGTAAAGACTTTTATTTATGAAGTTAGACCTCATCAGTATGACTCACAGCTCATTCTTTGGGAGAAATCCATTCATTATTTGACAGAAATGATTTCAAACTTGAACAAGAAACCTTGGAAACACAACTCTAAACTCTTACCTATGATTCTTTGACCATTTTCAGGAACTTCTGCTGCTTTTACTCACTGAAATGATGAGTTTGTCCAGACCTGTAAGGGCCAAAAACGGGATTTGTAATTTGGCCTGAAACAAATTATTTGCTCTTTTTACTTTAAACCATACTTCACCATGTAAACCCAGAAAATTTTAATTGTTTCAACAATTAAAAATGAACACATTAAATATCGATTTGCATATATATGTTTTCATTTCTATAATTTCTCCAAAAAATCCCGCATTTTTCTGCAGTTTAGGGCTCACAGTAGCACCGCATGTATCTGATTGCCTACATCAGGTTTCGTTAAGGCGGAAGAAAATCACACTGATGATGTAGAAGTCTCAAAAAAATCATGCATAAATGTTGTACACTTGGAATCAAAGCGTTCCATTTGAAAACGCAGGCTGCTGGCTTTCTTGGCTGTCAGTAATAAAAAAAGATGAAAACTTCATTTTACTGTTATTATTTTCTTTATTTTTTAAGCACAAAAGCAAACAATGTTTAGTTGATTAATGAATAAAACACAGAGGCTCGGTTCAGCTGTGGTCAAATTTAAACATATATTGATGTTATTAGTTCTGAAAAGAGGAAAAATGTCATGTTTCTATTATCTTGATTACTGACTGTGTACTCTCAGTGCTGCTTTTAAATTAGGTTTGAGAAAATGAGTCCAAAAATTGAATTCATCTTCAAAGTATTTTTGAAGGGACATTTAAAAAAATAAAATAAATAATACCAGACTAAGAGCTGTGGCCTGAGGACAGCATTCACGTGTGTGTCTTTAAAAACAGTGTGAGGTTTAAATAATGAGCCTGGAAAAAAACTGATGTGGAAAAAAAAAGCAAAGGTATGAAAGTCTGAATTCAGATCAATAAAACCAGAGTCGAAATCCGACCCCACATCTGCCTGATCAGAAGACTGCGGAGTCTTGACATTATTAGCCTGTTCTCTCTCCACAACTAGTTTCCTGCCTGCTCCACGTGCACGTGGATGCACGTGTATGTGCGTTTTGGAGACAAAACTGCGTTAACCTCTCCAGCAGTAATCCTGCAGCCTGCCACTCTGGGCACAACAGAGTCGTACCAGGACAGCCTTCCATGTCTGTCTGAGACACACAGAACCTTTATTATCTTGCAGGGATTCAGGGGCATCTGGGGACGACCTGATTGTCTGCTGAATTCACGCAGACGCATAAAGGGCTCGGTGGTGTACGACGAACCCACCGGTAACTGTGTGACGATGTGCTGGGGAGATGAACCAGAACGGTGTTTGGAGACGGCAGCCTCACCTGACTGTCTGGAGCCTCACTGCTCTCAGCACACAACGTCAGAGCACACTTGAGGGAGTTGAAGGGCAGAAAAGACTGTGCAGAGCACCGAGTTGTATACTTGTATTTGGAAATATGTCAAAAAGGACGAAGGAAATTGGAGGAAGGAAGAAAAAAAGCCCGAGCCAGGCACACACACACACACACACACACACACACACACACACACACACACACACACACACACACACACACAAAGCTTTTTCACACTCTTTGCTCTTTTTCCACTTGGCTGAGCAATAGCTGAAATGATGCAGGGGCAAACTTCTGCAGAGGAGGATGTTCAGATGAGAAGCGTTATCTAAACAGCACTGCTGGAGAATGATTTTTTCTCAGCATGTGCATGGCTGCATTCACGTGCTATGCATTCGTTTTTTCAGGGTTTTTTTTGCAAGAAATTCAATTTTAGGCACATCTTTCACAAACTATAACACAGGTATAGCATGTCTGCAGATGTAAATGCATGAACTATGACTTAATTGTGGAAAAGCATATTCTGCAACTTATACATGATTCTTTGCTTGAAAGTCACACAGGCTCTTCCAACTTGCAGTGCAGGGTAACAGAAGGTAAATGAATACAAGCTTCTTCTGATGGTTAACAAAAAAAAGACGTGGGAGTGTCTGCATGTTGGCATTGGGGTCAAGCTGATTTTGGGCGGCTTGGTCTCCAGAGTTTCTTATAGAAACACAAAAAGCTCTGACTTCATTGATTTTTGCTGCATGTGGCCGGGGATGGATAGCCTGCTGGAGGTCGACCCTCGGGAAGAAGGGTACACATTCATTCTAATGTTAAACCAGCTTTTTAACCTCTGAAGTTCGACCACGGCACATGGTTGTTTGCACATGCTTGTTTGCACATGCTGTGTAGACCTGAGATAGATTTTCCTTTAGAGCAACTGTAGGGCTCCTGTGAGAAGAAATATGCAGGGCTGTCAGCTAACTGCCCATTAACATCTATAAGCAATAATAAAAAAATAAATCAAATAATAATCATGCACACATGCATCATGAAGAACCAACAACCAAACATCCTCATTGTGCATATGCGGTTTTAGCAATGCCACTGCATGTGCAAGCTGCTGTGACACAAGCAGCCTCGCACACATATTGCTGTTGCTGTTTTTGCACATCTAAAGCTCAGCCATCACCTGAACATACTTTATCAACTGTGGATTTTGCAGAGAAAACAGAAATGACAAAACTAAAAAAGGCTGTTACTATTTATGGGTAACATTAAGATGATGGCAGAAGAAAAGAAATCCTAGAAACAGTCTCAGTGATCTTTCTCTCTACAGTTGGTATTATATATTCAGAGTCTTCTGCCAAATTTCTTATTTTCTTTGGGCGTTTTGTCTTTATTGGAGACAGAAAAGCGGAGAGAGCAGGGGGAAGATACACAGCATGGGGCTTCAGGTCAGAGTCACCTGCTCAACCCACAAATTAACCGATACTAGAGGTTGGCAGCTCAATTAAAATATCATTGGTACTGATACCAATGCTGGTATTGGTATCAGATGGATAGTAGTGCAATAAAACCAATACTTTGTTTCTGTTCCTTAAGCTCAGTATGCAGCCCACTACACTTTAGAGACAGTCACATTTAGATTCAGGGGCTCCAAAATCAAACAAACAGAAAATCACAAAAAGTAAAAATCACAATGGTCATTAAAGTTTGTTCAGAATTCGCAAATTGATGATTAAGCTCACTATATAAGTTAAAAGTATCTGTATTAGTGTTGGCCCTATATTTAGCTGACATCACTTTAATACCAAAATGTGCAGTAATGCACAGCATTTACATAAATCAGAATTTCTTATTTTCTACCTGCATTATGCACATACTTACAGAGCTGGGGCCATTTCTGATAGCATGGTTTCACTATGAGCAGGACAGCCGTTTGCACATGTCGGAATTCCCCTTGAAGAATAATCTATGCACATTAGAAACGCAGTTATCTTAATAACATCACTAACCTTTCAAAGAACTCTAGGAGGGAAAAAAAGACTGAAAATCTAATTCAGCAAAATAAGAACTTACAAAGATTCGCATTTGACTCTCTTCCTCTGCTTTGGTCTAAATATTACGTTTTTGGAAGCTTCGATTAATCCTATTAGAAGTCTGAAATCACACCAAGTGCTGAACTGTCAGTTGAGTGGAAATAAATGATTGGTATGTAGTAAACAAACAGTCAAAACAATCTTAATTCAGCTCTGTCTGTTTCATAAGAAGTTACGACATGGTAAAATTGGTGAAAGTAAAGGTGAAAATTAGAAATGATTTATTTTATATACATTTTTATATCATATTTTAAATTTGTAAGCCAACAGCCTGTTCATAAAAAAGTGGAAAGAGGGTAAACAGAAGACGAGAAAAGCTGTTGGACATCTCAAAACTAATTTGGTTAATTTGCAACAGCACAGTAACTTGATTTGGTACATAAAAAAAAAGCACCACAGAGAAGCCATTTGACCACGGTGAACTCATTGTCATGTTCAAGAATGAACAGGTCATTTGAAATTTTGGACCTGCTGTAAGCAGCCAATCACATTGTGGGTACGCTTCGGTCATTAAGGGATGGACATGGTCGGGAACAATACTGACACAATAAGCTGTGGTGTTTTGTAAATGGTAAATGGCCTGTATTTGTATAATCTTTTACTAGTCCCTAAGGACCCCAAAGCGCTTTACACATCCAGTCATCCATCCATTCACACACACTGGTGATGGCAAGCTACATTGTAGCCACAGCCACCCTGGGGCGCACTGACACTGGCGCCACCGGGCCCTCTGACCACCACCAGTAGGCAACGGCTGAAGTGTCTTGCCCAGGGACACAACGACTGAGACTGTCCAAGCCGGGGCTTGAGTTTGCAGTTTGTCTTGTAACCGGAAGGTTGCTGGTTCAAGCCCCGGCTCAGACAGTCTCAGTCATTGTGTCCTTGGGCAAGGCACTTCACCCACTGGTGATGGCCAGAGGGGCCAATGGCATGATGTGGCAGCCTCGCTTCTGTCAGTCTGCCTCAGGGCAGCTGTGGCTACAACTGTAGCTGCCTCCACCAGTGTGTGAATGTGAGAGTGAATGAATAGTGGAATTGTACAGTGCTTTGAGGGCCCTGAAAAGTGCTATCTAAATGCAATCCATTATTAATCACTGACCCAGAAACCTTTAACCAGTTCAATAACAGTAAAACAATATACTTCTTTATTATACTGGAATCTTGCTCAAGAGTACTTTAATCTGGCAGCTTAACACCATTCAATTTAATTAACTATAGGCAGTCAACAAAACTGAGTTTCTTTGTTATATTAATTAAACAACCACCAATCCTGAACAAAATAAAAGACTCAGGCATTCTTGGATGCATGCATTTAATTCCTAACAGCTGATTATGTATAGTCATTAGCTGTTTATCAAACTACTTAATGTTATTCGCTGTTAGATAAGATTAGAGTAGCTATGGTTTACCAGGCCACTTCTTAAATAGCTGTAGTTCACTGATCATTTACAGTGACACCAGGCAGTTAAACAGCTCCATAGAACAGGGGTGGTAAACAGAAGGTCTGGGGACCAGAATCAGCCTGGCAAAGACTCCGGCCCTCTGGATAAAAATAGCAAGGCATTTGTAGATGAACTCTAATAGGTTTACAACTTTGGCTGATGATAAAGATCACCCCAAAGCCATTCACACTACATCAGAGTAGTAAAGTAATAGATAAACAATTCAATGACAGAAGTTCCTATTATAGACGGGACAGTCTGGGCAGTGAGCTACCAGAACTTTTTATGTAATTTTACAATTTTACACATTTATGTACAAAACATGAGATGTGCTGTTGAAATTGCATTTTTTTTTATATTATATTATGATATTTCAGGGATTAAATATGCAGTCAAATTTCTTTGAACTGGTCCGGCTCACTTAAGATCAAAGTGAACTGTATGCAGCCCTTTATATAAAATGAATTTGACATCCCTGCCATAGAACTAAGCCCATAGTCCCAAACCCTAATTCAGACATCACACAACAATATAGCTACATTTTCAAGCTAAAAGCATTGGAGTGAGAGGGTGATCTCTATTGCTTTGCTCCAAAAGAAAAGAAAAGAAAAAAAAAAAGCCTAGAATCTTCCAAAATGATATCTTCCCCTCTGAAAACAAAGAGTTCAAAGCCACACTGACCACAGCGCCACAGTAACAGGCTTCCCTAAATCTGTTCACAAGATACACGATGCTTAATGATCATCCTGCTGTGGATTGCAAGGAAAGGTGTGTGTGTGTGTGTGTGTGTGTGTGTGTGTGTGTGTGTGTGTGTGTGCGTGAGTGAGTGACTGGGGGGCTCCCTATTCAACGAGAACATTGATTCAAAGAGATTGAAAGACATTTTAAATCGGAACAGAAAAATGACCAGAAACGAAACACTCAGGGATTTTCATTTTCTTCTCTCCTTTCTCTCCCTAACACACTGGAGGGTCTGAGCTTGCCAGAAAATCAGCTGGAAATTTGCAATTTTACCCCTAGAGGGGCTTCACACCTCATCTCTCTTAGTTAAAAACATGTCAGGAAGCTGAGGCGAATTAAGTGCAAAACTCGCCTTAAATCCAAACATCCTTGCTTACCAAGAATAACTGTGTGCCTCTCATTTCTCCAGTAAATGATCTGGATAAGAAAAATACATTTCTCTTTTAAGAAGACTAGCTGAAAGCCTGTCATGTGAAGAAAATGGCAATCAAATAATGAAACATTACTATTATTTATCCTTACCAGGACCTTTTATTTTTTATGTTTTCTGGTGTTTTTATCCTCCTAGGACCTGGCGTCCACATATGTGGACATCACATTTTGCGTTATTTAGACCAAAATACTCAATTTTGCTCTACAAGGGCCTGATATCCACTTACGAGGACATTATACTGCTACTGTTCTATCAAAATTTAAACGAATATCTTCATATGTGGCTCTGATTTTTCATAAAAACAAAAATAAGGTAAAAAAAAAAAATCTGGTAATTCTTGGTTTTTACATTCATTGAGCCCCAATATGCCCAAATATCAAAGAGAAATTAAAAATGCATGCCGTGGAAGAGTTCGGGTCTTAGGAGGTTAAGCCATAGATAGCCTAGAACACCCTAACGCATCATATCAGAGATAAAGTCTTTGCCAGCACATGAATGAAATTAGTGTTAATTAAATTTCTCCCTATTCAATAAAGTTTGTAAAATCCAAAAGACATTAAAAAGAACATCATGCACAGTTTAATGTTATTCTTGTCATGTGACAGCACTGCTGTTCAGTGACCGTGAATAGTCCGGTAGTTAGGCAGTACAAAATATGCTCTGTGAGAAAACAGTGAGTAAACATTTGTATCATATTCTTTATCAAATCACAACTTATTGTTTTCAAGTGACAAATGACAAAACTGCTGTTTTACAAGAAAATCAAGCCGTTTATGTAGTTTAACAGGCAGGTGGCAAATTTAAGCCCGCGAGCTAAGACATGCATTTTACAGAAAATGAAGCATTTAAGGTGAAGAACGTTTAAATTAAGTGAATCAATCTTTTATGTTGTGATCATAGTGTGTTTTTGAGGCCACAGCATCATTTAATTGCTCATTAATGGAGCTTTTTAAATGTTTTTTAACCATCATTTGAAGTGCTAGACAGTCATTCAATCAAGAAAGCTACCCAGGAGCAGAGATATTACATTCTATACTTAAGCACAGATGTTCAAACTCACCACAGTACAGCAAGCTGACATGTTTATACTGGACAAAACTACCCAGTATTTCCGTGCAAAATTGAATAACATAAAGTTAGAATACTGATTCATCAAAACATATTACATACAAATCCAGTATTTGATTAAAATGATGACATTACATGTCAGCTTTAAATTTTCAGTCTGTAAAGTACCACTGAACAGTCCTTAACTTTAAATCTGACCTCTTCTTCCTCTCTGTCCTGTCTTTTATGGCCTTCGTATATCTTTCTCCATCTGTGGGTGAAGTGAGCTCTCATTATTTTCTCTCCCTGAGAAGCAGCTGATTCTGGCAGATAGGAGAAGAAAGAACATATTTGTGTAAAAATGTAGGGAGTAAACGTAAAAAGTAAATAAAGTACAGAAAACTGAAATTCTACTTAAGTACAGTATACAAGTATTTGTACTTCATTGCTTCACATCTCTGCCCAGGAGACACAACTCAATTATCTCTTGTCCCAGAGACGACAGCATATAGTAAATATTTGTACATCTTTGCTTGATTCATGGTAATTAAATCTAGAAAGGACATTTACAGGCAGGTTTCTCTGGCAGATTGTTTTAAATTTGTTTTAAAACTTCATGTTCTCTCGTGGTTCATTTTTCGAGTCATTGCCTGCTTGGATTTTTTTTTTTAAATCACAAATCACAAGCAGTGGCTCTGACGCAGCCACTGAGAACATTTTATGACTTGTCAGATCAGTCACACCCAATAGCCCACCCTGATGTATCATCTATTTTGCTCTAAATGGGACACAAAGAAGATACTGTGGCATTCATTAAGACTTAAGCCAGACTGAAACTCATCAGGAAAGTGCTCATGGGGTCCCCTGCTGGCCATTAGAAGAATTCATGGCCCCTCTGCACTGGTTTCACTTTACGGCTACCTGAGGTTTTAGTGCAGCTCACCTCACTTTCAGCCTGCTTTGATACTAATGTACCTTCAGGCTGTAGCCCATTACTGCTTCTCTCTAACACTGTAATGAGGCTCAGCTTCTGTTCACAAACAGCAGGCGATTTGCTCTTGCCTTTAACCGCTTCACATCCTTTACATTGCTGACGAACTGTGTGTGTGTGTGTGTTTTCAGAACTTTATATTAAGTTAAGTAAGCAAAGGCCGCACATTGGAAAACTACCTTCCCACTTGTGCCACATACCCCACAGAGTACATACACTGACAGAGCACATATGAAATTAAGTAAAATAATTCAGGCTCACTTAAGTAATTTGCCTCAAAATTCCTTAGCAGGAATCTATTTTGTTGTTGGTGGGGTTTTTTTTCCAGGACATTGCTGGTGAGATTGCCCAAATGTGTCCTGTAGCTGACATCCTTGTGAGGACATTGTATAGTCTTACAGTCACTCCCTCTTATCACTTGTGATAAATACAGGCTGACATAAATGAAGACATATGAGCAATAAAGCAATTTTCATATGACACTTATGGATATTAATTACTGAATGAAACTAGAGTAGGTTTGGCATCTGTGGCATTCATCTGATATATTGAACACCCGAGAGTGTGCATTCGGGTCACAGTTTTACGCAGTTACCAGAGGAGAGTGAAGTACCCAAAATGTCCCGACTACTTTATCGATGCTTTCAGTCTTTGTTAAACTCTTTTCTGTCAAAGTAAGTATCGACTGTAAACCTTAAATGTATGTAATTTAGCCAGGGCATTGTTATTAAAAGCAGCACCCAGTGACATCTGCAACCGCCAGATCTCCAGATAAATTGATCTCATAGCAACCATATTCCTATGGCAACCAGGATACAGATGCCACGCTGAGGTGATATGCAGAGTAACTGGCTGCCACAATGACATTTTTTTCCATAAGAGAAAAAAAACTTGGCTGAATGATTCATCTAGTTTCCATCCCAAAATTATTGCCTGCATCATTGGCCTCCTACGATTTCCTGCCTATTCTTCTTACTTTAATTACTTTTTACCATTTCTCCAAAGCAGCCTCCTCTCACTGTGATTGATGTACCCCCTGAATTATGGATCAGAGACATTTGAAAAAATTGATAGTTTTTGCTATAAGTTACCCTTGGAAAAACTTTTAAAAATAATTGTAGATCCCTACTAAATCCCTACTAAACTAAGCGAGATGTATGAATATATGAAGTTTTTTGTGCACACTAAAAACACAAACAAAACCAAGCAAGTGGCCTAAAATGTCAGGAGTAAAAGTTCATTTCTCCCTCTTTACATGCTCTGAAATATAAAGAATAATAATCATTAAAATTTAGGTTTGATTATAGGTTCTGTTTGTGATGAGTTGTACTTGATGCTTTAGAAATTTAAATGCAAGACTTTTTTGAATCCATCACATTGACCATTCAGTAACTATATTCAACACCCAATCGTTCATCCTTATAAACATGCAAAGATAGGCACGAATGAGCATTGGCCCCAAAAAAGAGAGACATACAAAAGACTGATATATATATATATATATATATATATATATATATATATATATATATGTATATATATAAGGGTGGTCCCCGTGGTAATCGGAGCACTAGGTGCGGTGACTCCCAAGCTAGGCGAGTGGCTCCAGCAGATCCCAGGAACAACATCGGAGATCTCTGTCCAGAAGAGCGCAGTCCTGGGAACAGCTAAGATACTGCGCAGGACCCTCAAGCTCCCAGGCCTCTGGTAGAGGACCCGAGCTTGAAGGATAAACCGCCCGCAGGGGCGTGCTGGGTGTTTTTATATATATATATATATATATATATATATATATATATATATATATATATTTTTTTTTTTTTTTTTTTCTGAGTCTTAAAACAACCAACATTTTCTTTTTTACTGAAGTCACAGAGCAGGAGCAAGGGGGGGGGGGGGGGGGGGGTTTCCCCCAAAGGCTTCCATACAGCTATATTTGCAACTTGAGAAATTAGCCCCTAGTGGTCATTAAAAACAATGCAGGTTTAAAGCACTTCCATGTTAGCGTCACTTTTCACGCATCCATCTTTTATGTTGTCAATGGTCCAGATAGATTGTGGTGTAACTTAAAAACCAAAGGTGTTAACTGACAGATGCTAAAATTTATGTCATTTGGACCTGAATGGACCCTAGGGGACTCGTGGTAAAAAAGCATAAAAAATGTTTAATTAAGGTTGCCATGGCTCCCATTTTAAAATGCCAATCTTCAGTGCAAAATAACCACAATGTAAAAAGATATGGACTGTATGGTTAGTTTCCCCTTTCATGTGGAATTGCTTTAGAACTTACCTATCTACATTTTTATTTAGTAAATTTGCATTATTACAATTGCAAGTTTGCTACTTTGAATGACAGGTGAATGCTCACAGTGTCATTAACTGAACAAGAGGTCTGTAATCCAGTTTTGGGAAGTGGAATTCTAACATTTTATCTGTATGTCACTTGATATCGTATCAAGTGACATACGGTTACTAATTACTATACTAATTATAATTAGTGTCTGTGACTTTGTGATGCACCTACACGCACAATGCTATGCTGCATTAATATGAAATTTGTTGCATGAGTTGATAAAATAATTTGCCAGCATGATCATCACAGGGATTTTGGATGAATCAGCTGACATTATAAACTCGAGGCAATAATCTTCTAAGTTGAAAGCTTGAACCTCTCTGTTAGTGTTAAATTGATGAAACCAAATGACGTGAATCAAATGCCATGCTGATTACTAGTTTTGTTAGGAAGGCAATGAAGGCATGTCCCAAGTGTGGCTCACAAATATGTTCTTCTTTTCCTGGGATGTGAAGGATCCAACTGGTATATTCTTCATAACCCTCCCTATATATTGTAATATATAAATACCGGTATTGCTTTTGAGCTGTCTCACTATGTAATTGTATTTCATCCAACTGTTGAATGCTCAATTTCAGCCTATGTGCTAAGCTGTGGTTTTCCATTGTTTGAAGTCTGGGAAGCATTTCCCATCTTGATAAGGTATTTCTATCAGTAAACTAGTCATTTATGTGTCATGTGTTAGGTGTAAACTATGTGATGACACAAGCTTATATAAAAGTCTGATACCAGCATACAGCGATCTGTGGTCACCTCCTCACTGAAAATGAGTCCTCACTGCTTCTGTGATTCTTTTAATCTTATTATTGCCTCTGATGTTTGCATAGTTTATGAAACTGAGTCAAATCTCCCTAGTGTTATTGTCTAGCCATTTCTTTTTTTATTATGATGTGTTGTTTCCACAGTTTGTATTGTCTGCACAATTCTATACACTATATGAGACTTTGCCGTGTGTTACAAGGCTCAGACCTAATTATTTAAAATTATGGCTTGCTCATTGCAGGTATGTTTCCCAGCTTGAGTCTCACAGCACTAAAAGAAAAAACGTTTGGATTCTGCCTTTAATGGCAGCAAAATTTCTGATTCTAGTCTTGTACCAAATCAAAAGCTTGATAAAAGTGATAAACATGATAAAAGTTATCCAGTGGGGTCACTAAGGTAAGGTAAAAATTTGTCATAGACTGGCTACACTGTCCCATGGTCACAAACCTTGTTTTGTACATCATATGACTTCAAGGGCTTGCAGCTAAATGGAAAGTCATGAGATTGGCAAGATGAAAAATGATAATTTCACCAACAGATTTGATGTCTTCCTATACGTCACCTCATTTCAGATAACATAATGATTCATCACATATCAGGAACTTTACATATTGTAGGTATGTAAAGCGCTATACAAATACAGGCCATTTACCATTTACAATTTACCATGTATCGGTATGTTCTGGGATTTCTTCTGTTCTTTTAATGCCAAGTCAGTGCTTCATGCAGAAGAGGTGGCCCTATGCCAAAAGATGGGTTCCTGTGGTTTCTGGAACTCACTGGAACATTAACTTAACAAAATGCTCACGGATTACATGGATATCTATTATAAAATCTTTTTAAAAAACGCTTTTGCCTCTGCTGGAAGGGATAAAATGAATACGATGATATAAAGCTTAATAATTTATTTATTTTTTTAATGAAATACTGCTTATGTTTTGATTTTATATACTGTTGTTTGTTGTTTGTTTGTTAATTAGTTAGTTAGTTTATTTGCTTGTTTTAATCAATTTTAAATCATGCTTTTTATTTGTTCTTGTTTCTAATGTCTCTGTAAAGCACTTTGAATCACTTTGTTGTTGAATTGTGCTATACAAATAAACTTGCCTTGCCTTGCCTATAAAATGTGACAAGCATAAAAAAGTACTAAATCAACTTTTAAACTTAGTTAAAGTTCTTAACTAATGGATGCAACCAACCGATGCTGATCCACTATAGCAAAACATTACAGCTCACCTTAAACATAATTTCTATCAACTGGCAAGTTTACCAGTTAGTTGCTAACTTCATATTTGGTCAGTCTTAACTGCAGACCTGGGCATTCCGCTAAGGGTTTGAGTTTTTGGCATGTCTGGCTAAGGGCATGTCTGTGGTGCCACAGCAAATTTTGATCATTCGCCGTGATATTTTCATTTGCTGTCATTCACAAAAGCATAATCCAAAGTTTGATAAGGGTATACCCTTGAATATATTTCAATTGTAATATTTAACAATGGTTACAGCACCACCTAGTGGGAACAGGAAATGGCATGTTTTACACTTTGAGATACAGCTTCAAGGTGACTGACCTGAGCCACCCAAAATAACTCAAGAAGTTGGTCTTGGGTTCTGTGAATTTTTTGCCAAAGGGCGTCACCCTGGTGGCACTGC
Organism: Astatotilapia calliptera; assembly: GCF_964374335.1. Lineage (NCBI taxonomy): Eukaryota > Metazoa > Chordata > Actinopteri > Cichliformes > Cichlidae > Astatotilapia > Astatotilapia calliptera. The sequence continues at coordinate 5,624,331 of NC_137436.1, forward strand.
GAATTTTAATGTTTCACCATGAAGCATGAAATTGCTATAACTCAAAGACACGTGGTCCAGTCTCTCCCAAAGTTCACTGGCAAGATGAGAGTCCAGCCCTGAATAGACTGATATGATACTTGTCAACAATAGTTAGAACTCCACCTAGTGAAAACAGGAAATGTAATGTTTTAATTTCATATTCTACTCCTCCTAGATTGACCACATGAATAAATATCAGACTTTGATGAAGCTACAGTGTGAAAATTGGGAGATTTCATTTAACAACAAACCCTGGTGCCATGGTGATTCGTCTTGAAACAGAAGGTAATTGTTGAGGTCTTGAAAAGCCTAAAAAAATCATAAAATTTGGAAGAGACGATCAAGATGCACAAAGACTCTTGAAGCCATGGACTAAACTCCAATGGTAGTGAGCCATTTTGAATTTAATGTATAATTTTGCCAGCATTTTTGAGTTCATAGGCATCTATGTACCAATATTATGTCACACTTATAGCACCACCTGGTGGCAACAGGAAATACCCTGCAGGTTATAATCATCAAACAATTTATATGGAATTTTAATTGGTTGTTCCAGCCATAATATACAGCAGTTGACATGTGGGTAGTCGATGTATTTAGAGGTAGTCCTCCTTATTCATTTGTCAGTTTACTCTCTACATCGTACCTCTACCACTGGGAACAAAAAAAGTTTCAGAGCATGATGATACCACCGCCATGCGTGACAGTGGTACTGTGTTCTTAGGTTTGAAAGCTTCACCTTTGCGCCTCCAAACATATCTTTTGTCATTGTGGACAGATAGCTCAATCTTTTTCTCATCTGACCATAAAACCTGTCTCCTGAAGGCATTTGGTTTCTCTAAAAAGTTCTTTTGCAACTGCAAATTTCAGTTGAGCTTAAACATTTTGGAGCAGAGGCGTCTTTCTTGGATGAACCCCTTTTAGTTCCTTGGGTTGCTCATGAACATCCTAACCAAATCATCTAAGGATGACAGTTTGGGTAATCTTTCAGACCCTTGGAAAGTAGGGATGCATCAGAATAACATGTAGTAAAATACAGTTGTTTAAATTGATGAATCTGCAGCTGTTTGGAAAGGACCCATTAAGCTTCTGGAATAAACTTTCCAAAGCCCCAACTGACACCCTACTGAAAAAACTGCATTTTTTGGCCTTAGATGCTATAATAATTCTGCAATGATGCAAAATGACTGTTGTCTTAAAATTTTTGCACAGCACTATACTAGTCTGCATCAACACTGGGATGGGTGATGCCTGCAGAGATTATTAATAGCATTCACTTCAGAGGGGGGCTTTAATGTTCTGGTTCACTAGCATATGAAATTATACCAGTGAACCTTCTTGCTATAAAAAAAACACAATTTGTTTGGGCAAATTATAATGTATATATTTAAAGCTGTGCAACATGGTGAAATCCACATCGGTGTCATTACCTTTAAACTGGTAGAACTAAACACTGATACCACCTCTTATTACTCATGACCTCTTTCACAACATGATTGGGGATAAAATTTATTTATTGTCTAATTAATGTTTTTGAATATTATTGAGACTTTGAGTGATAGGTGGATCTCAACATAGACAGTTGGCTAAATGATGTAACCTCAACAAATATGAGTCACCTGTCTTTGTGGTCTTGGTGGCTCCGGGAACTTTTAAATGCAGCTGTCAGACAAATAATATTCCTTTCTCTGTGATCAACTGAACATGTCATTTACAAGTCAATGAAATTAATAACAGTAGCAGGAAACAAGTATCTGTCTCTGTGAAATGTACTCATACAGTCTATTGATCCACCTTGCTAACTAAACTGGCAATCTGCTGACAACAAAACTTAAAAGTGGTCGGACCTGAACTTTCGTGTCCTGCCTAAAAGATGGGTGTGTACCTCCCTCTGCAGACTTCACTGTCACTTCCTTTTAAGTTGAAATGCCTTATTTTATTTTAAATGTCAAGAAGAAACAAAGGACACATTTGTTTAGCTGCAGGACTTATAGAAAAGTACTAATCACTGTGGCTTGGGGTAAAGAGAGTTGGGGTGGAGGATGCAATAAGAGTTTAGATGAAAAGGTACTGCACTCGCAGAGCTTAACAAATGAACACCTACGTGACCAGAAGATCTTATCTCTGGCTTTTTGTTATAATTGATAGTTCCACATTGCCCCTCCTTGGAATTTCCCAACATTATACAGGAGGGATTATGAGTTTAGACTGTTTTGTGTGTTATTTGATTGTTATTGTTAATAGTTTTATTTAACCAGGATACGTAATGCCGAGATTAAAAACCTTTTGTGCGCTGGCCAAGACGGAAAAGAAATTGACAACTTGAAACAAAATCACATTTAATAATACTCGCAAATGTCTAAACAAGGATATTCTCGCAACCTTGACTTGGTGCTCGTTCGTCTGGGAGATAGACGCAGAAATGAAGCCACACAATTAGCCACATCTAACAAAAGAAAAGGAAAGAGAAGGCAACTACTTCTATAGATCATGTACATGTACTTATGCTAACCTAACCGTCGCCATTTTTGTTTTTGCCAACTTCAACTGATCTGTTTAGATTTGTTTCCCTGAATTTGACTCAACAGCAAAACCCAAGACTTTGCACAGAGTTTTAGACAATTGTTGCCGACACGTACTGTAATTCAAACCTTCACGCTATCTCGAGTAAAATGTCAACATTTAAGAACTTTCATACTGGTAAAGGTTTTTGGCCTATAGGAATATAAACATTTACAGTCTTTGCTACATCACCTTTACATTCCCAGTTTTGTAATTTATAGTTGTTTAAAATATCAGATTAATTAAAGAAGGAAATGGGCAGTCAAAGAAAGGGAAAGTAAACGAGGAAATTATGAATGAATACTTATGGTGAAAATGAATTATTCGTGGTTCATTTTTTCCAAAAGCAGGATGAGCTTTCTGAAAGGCAAAGCGCCACAAACCACAGTCTGAAGGAAGCAAACACATGTCAGTCACACTGTGTGACTCACGTATTACTGTTAAAATACAGTCAGTGCACTACTGCTTACAAGGAGAATAACTATTTCTCAAGCTTCCTGCTAAACACACATTCTGTTGTCTTCTAGTCATTGAATATTTAGCACAACTATGAACCAGTTTCATTTTTCACCACTGTGATTAAAAATGAGCTAAAAAAAAAGCCTCCTATCAGCAAGGAGGGAATCAGCTTAGACCATGTTGGTCACACACAGACTCTGTAAGCCTGTTATACTAACAGGGATTGAAATGGTCTGCATCCATTATGCACTTAATACCTCAGTGTTATGCACACGGATCTCTGTATGTTTCGAGAGACCACTTAAACCGAGATCATCCTCTGACTGTCACTGAGCATCACTTGGTCCCATAGAAATAAGATTCCCTGGAAGACCGAGTCGTCTGACGCAAACAGTGGTGTGATCTGATAAAACTGAAAGATGTGTCATCGGTGTTTGAACCCTCGGTCTAATGGGCCCTTAAGCAGTCTGCTTGCCTCTCTATTCATTAGTCAGTTTGCCAGATAAGATGAAACTAATATCTGTATGGCACACGGTAGCCAAGCAAGTAATTCAACAAGAGATCAGTGTTTTTTTTTTTTTTTTTTTAAGTCTTGTCTGATCATGTTGTTTGCATTATATTCAGAACCCAAAAGAAAAAAAAGAGGACTGGGACACTAATGAAAATGTCATTTTAAAAAACAAACAAACTGAATGCTAGAGTCAGTGCTCGACAGTGACGGCCCGTTTGGTAGTTTTGACTCGTGAATCTCTCTCAGGTGACCAGTGACGTTTTTAAAAAGCTCTGTGGTCAGACATTTCTAATTGACCGACCTTTTTTTCCCCCTCTGTTTTTCCTGAAAGACCTGGAATGAATCAGAAAGGGGAAGTTTAAACGAAAACTGACTTTGTTCCCCACATTTAGCACTGAAGCGAAAGCAAGGACACATCAGTTCCCCTGCTGCTGTACACTACATTAATGCCTAAGGACATACAACATTGTATAGCACATACATGAGAATCAACCTGAATACATTAAAACTACAGAGAAGTAACATTAGCCACAACTGACCTACAGTATTACACAGCACTCCCTAATCCTGATTATGTGGCAGTGTGTAAATGTATATGGGGGAGACTTATTAAGAACTAAAGATGCATCTTAGCTATCTCAGTTTCTTTAGAATAACTAATATTCCATTTAAAAAAATTTTTTTTTTAATATGCAGCTTCCATATTGAGAGTATAACGTTTGCTTTTCTGTGCATTAGTTGATCTGGTGAAGTCAAGACAATCTCTGATGAGCGATTTTTTCTGCCAAAATGCAGATTACATGAATTCAACAAAGAGAATAATTTATGTTCATGACTTCCATTAATGTGTAATATTAGACAAATTCGGTTAAATTCAGATTTGTTTGGGGTTTTTTGTTTGCTTTTTTTTTTTTATCTTTTCCTCATTGCTTGATCATCATATCAGTTTCTCTTCACTGTCATTTCTCATTAACCGTCTTACACAACATGAAACAGGCCTCTTCTTTTGAACTGTCTAAATAAAACTGAGTAGCCTTTTGTTTCCTCCTTTTCCCTCTCACTGACACACAAAAAGTTCCTTTCTTGAACTGGTGAATGGTTTACAGATTAGCCACAAGGACAGATTATGTACCAAATTAAAAGAGAATAAACAACGTCATAACAGAGAGATAAGCAATCATATGAAGCTCAGTTCTAAATCTGTTCTTTAAAACTACACAGCAAGAAAATGTGACGACTTACTTTTTCCTTTCTTTCCTTTCTCTCTGTCTCTCTTTTTAGAAGTAAACAGAAGCAGTAAAATAAAAATGGATGCACCAGGATGACCAAAGGAAGAGCTTTAAGGCGTTTTCAACACTCAAAAGTGCGTCATCAGTGTGTAATCTGACATTTATTAAAAACATTTGTTCAGTTACAATTGCTTCAACGTTACACCGTTAGGCAGTCGGTCACCGAGTGAGGCGTCCCGCTAATATGGACCCGCTACCAGTGTCGGAAACATCAGTGTCGGTTTTCTGGATGAGCCTTTTAAAAACCGAACTTCACAGAGACACCAGAAGGCGATATTAGCGCGCGCGCGCGCACACACACACACACACACACACACACACACACACACACTAGAAAAATAGAGTGATTACCAATTGAATCCAATTGAGACTTTTTCATACAAAAAGAAGAAATAAAGAGAATCGCTATGCGCAATCAATGAAAGTCGAGACAAGCACAAAATTACAGCCTACGGTCTATGCTTCAACATGACTTTAGGCTATTTTGACAAAGAGTCCTGAAAAAAAATTCTTCATGTTTTTTGCAAGAAAAACAACAATGTGCCATGGGTGAACATCTGATAGCAGCATCTGGATATTTTGCACTGTGGGTTGGATACTTATTAAGCAGAGTGGGCAGAGCAGCGGGCAGTTCAGCATCTACACATGGAGTATCGCTGTTTGGGAATTCAGCAGATCGTTCCTGTATTGTTCCAGCCAGTTTCTAAGCTCGGAAATCCGGTATCCCTCTGGACCCCTGCCCCCCTGATACACCACTTTTTCATCGCTCACGATGTAAAGTCTCTCAAAGTAGGCTCCATACGCGGCGTTACATGAGTTGTCCATATTATCCACCACCACGTTGGTCTCCGGCACCTCAGTGAGCATCAGCTGAGCGGCTCTCAGTCTGTCCTCCAAACAGCGATGCTTGGGGATCTGATACGGCGCGTCCGAGCTCACCCAGCCGTCCGAGGGATGCGCCTCTTCGATATATACAACTAAAAAGTCCGCAATGTCTGCGTACTGACTCACGACGCGCTGAAACGCCGTCAGACGCGTCATGAATGGCGGTCAGGAGCAGCTGCCAAAGTTAAGAATGAGCGGTCTCTTCCCTTTCACGCAGTCCAGGATTCGCACCTGCTTCCGCTCCTGGACGAGCACCACCTCGGTGTTGGGCGCAGGGCGCCCAAGGTGCGCAGATTTGAGAAAGTCCAATTTCTGACCATGCCACACGGCCCTCAGGGACTCCAAGGTGAACATCTTGTTAGAGTCAGAGACGCACACCGGCGGGTCGTCAGGGCTCTCCTGCCTCTCTCCCATTTTCAGCAGCACTTGTTTCCTAATGCACAAGAAATCCAGGAGCCACAGCATAACTGCGGCCAGAAGGAACCGGGGCAGCAGCATCAGGCAGAGGGCTGCATGCTTCAGCGCCTTCGCCATTTGGACACCGCCGGAGTCGTCCATCATCTCTCCCCCAGCTGATAGGATGAGACTGTGCCGGCAAACGAGACAACTGGTATTTAGTCACCTTTACCCATTGGAGAAAACTATCTGACGCACGCAGGCACTCTTTTTATAGGTACAGCAGCGTTTGAATAATGAGGGGGGGGGGACACGCCTCCGGTACCCGCACCGCCCACTCACATGGTGGGGATTACCTCCCGTCAACTCTGGGCTTCAAAGATCCACAAAGACATGGGAAGCGCGAGAGGAAGATATATTGAGAGGTTGAATGTTGATAACACATAACAGTTCTCTATCTTTTGGGGTTTGTTTTGTTTATTTATTTATTTTTTCTTTTTTGTACTTTATTGGGCATGTAGACTTCGTACGGTTAGTTCAGAAAGTAGGCAAAACATTTGATTCACTTCATGCTTCAGCGGCCTCTACGGCCACTAGACGGCGCTGGATTCATACAGACCATCTAGGCTGGATGAGTCATTCGCTTCGTCTAGGGCCCCTCAACATATTGTTAGGAAAAGGAGGCAGCATAAACCTGCCATCACCAGTTTCAAAATTGAAGTGCGTGTGTCTGTGCCCGTGATCATGGCAAAACATGATCCCAAAGACAAACTGAAGGAGGAAATAATCACTGTGCTGTTTTGAGCAACATTTGGGCAGTGCTGTGTAGGTGAGATTAAAATGAAGGTTCGTCTATGGGAGCTATGAACAGTGAGTAGGCCATGCTGAGCTGGGCTTTGGGGTTATTGTAAGATAAAATTCCGTTATTTTGTCAGCAACTTTTTGTTCCTGACTGTCTGGTCTAGTAAAAGATGATTAAACTAGAAAATGAAACGTGGAATTTACTGTATTGTCATTCTTAAGTTCCTCCTATTTACGATGATTACACAGAAAAAAGAAATGTGGAATTACTGTATTCTCATGCTTAAGTTTCTCCTATTCCGTATGATACAAAAAGGCCAAAGCAAATCATGTTGCCTCACCATGAAATTTCCTCCTCATCTCGGGCGTTGATGACATGGCATCCATGTGACTGCTTGGATCGGTTTCTCTGATGCCATAACACTCCCAGCATGTGTCCAACCTTCTTTCCCACCCCTGAGTCTGTCCCCTGAGTCTTTCTTTCCTCCTCCTACCTTTTTCATTCTACCCCATGGCTTGTTTCACTGTGTTGGCTGTGTCATACACCGGCTGTAAAAACAGATAGGAATATACAGTTTCTTGTCACCTACAGAAATTCTACTATGCTGTTCACTATTTATCATCACCCATATACAGTTACAATGTTGGATGATCATTTTAAACATAATATGACCATTCCCCCCCCCCCCCCCCCCAACATTGGCTTCTTTTTACTGGCTCCCTGTTAAATCCAGAATAGAAATCAAAATCATTCTCTTCAAATATGGGTATCAAATAACCAGGCTGCATCTTATCTTAAAGATCTAATAGTACCGTGTCACCCTGTGAGGTAGCTTGACCAAAGTGGCTGAAGAAGGGCAGGAGACAAATGCTGTCCAGTGCAGCAAGTGATTTATTCACCATCTTGGTGATAATTTTTATTTTTATTTTTTTTAACCCCCCCCAAAACCCCCCCAACTCAACTCCAAAGTTAACCCAGTTGTTACGTTCCCCCCGAAGGGGTCTAGGCATATGAGTGAGGGGACCAGTAACAAATGAGTCCGGAATCAGAATGAAAAGGAAAACAGACAGAGTTGTTCTGTATTAATAGAACTTTATTACATAATGGTACAGGTGGATTACAAACGACATTAACTTAAAGGGCCGGCAACGCCGTCTTACCAACAACGCCAAAGAAACAAAGAAAACGCTCGCAGCCACGAAAGGCAGGAAGACTACCAAACAAACACAATAAAAAAGGCGGCACTTCCCACACTTCCTACCCTACTCCCCACCACGGGGAGACACTCTCAGGGCCCACAAGCCCGTCTGCTCACTGGTCAGAAAGAGGCTGTCTGTCCAACATCTAGCACCGAACCGCGTAGAGCCACCGAGGAAAAAAGCCACCCTGCTCACAGCTCATCCCCAGTTTAAATAGCCTCAGAGGATGATTGCTGACTGGAGTCAGGTGGCAAACGAGGCTAATCATCAGCAGCTGTGTCCTGGGGAGAGAGGAGAGTGAGAGAGACAGAGAGGGGTAGGAGTGGCAAGAGGGGTGGAGGCGGGGAGAGTGGGCAAACACCCCACCCACACACTCCCACAGCCTCACAGAACGTAACATTCCCCCCCCCCCCCCCCTTACATTGAAGCCCTACCAAAACAACAACAACAACAACAACAACACCCTATTGTGAGCTGCGTGAGAGTGCATCAGCCACTATCATCAGATTGTAATCCTGGGCCAGGAGTGCCCAGCGCATCAGTCGCTGGTTGTGATTGTACATCCGGTTCAGAAAAACAAGGGGGTTGTGGTCTGTGAACACGGTCACCGGGGAAGCGCTGGAGCCCACATACACTTCAAAGTGCTGCAGAGCTAGAAGCAGAGCTAAGGCTTCCTTCTCTATGGTAGAGTAGTTCAGTTGATGGGGTTTGAACTTTGCAGAGAAATAACAGACCGGATGGCACACACCTTCCTCATCATCCTGCAGCAGGACTGCCCCGGCTCCGGTGGCACTGGCATCGACCTCTAGCTTAAAGGGGCGAGAGAAGTTTGGAGCTGCCAATACAGGGGTGCTGCACAGAAGAGATTTTGCCGACTCAAAGGCATGCTGGCATTCAACTGACCATTCAAAAGGCACCTTTGGGCTACACAGTTTGGTTAGCGGGGTCACGACCACAGAAAAGTTCTTACAGAAACACCGGTAATATCCGGTCATCCTTAGGAACCGCCTTAGTTCCCGTCTGGTGGCTGGACTCGGGTAGTCCAGGATTGCAGCAACCTTCGCCTCCACTGGGCGGACCTGCCCAAACCCCACCTGCTTACCTAGGTAAGTGACGGTTGCCTTACCAAACTCACACTTAGCGAGATTGAGGGTCAACGAGGCCTCGGCTAGCCGCTGAAACACTGTCCTCAGAAGGGACATATGATCTGCCCATGTGTCTGTGTATAGCACCACGTCATCTAGATACACATTGCACTGGGGCACATCTCCCAACACCAACTGCATCAGTCGTTGAAAAGTAGCTGGGGCATTTTTCATGCCAAAGGCCATTACTGTGTATTGCATGAAGTGGTCAGGGGTGACAAATGCAGAAATCTCTGAAGCTCTGGGAGTGAGAGGCACTTGCCAGTAGCCTTTAAGGAGATCGAGTTTGGTGATGAATTTGGCAGGGCCGATGCTGTCAATGCAGTCTTCCATACGAGGAAGCGGAAAAGAGTCAGAGACCGTTACAGCATTTACCTTCCGATAATCTGTGCAGAAACGGGGTGTGCCATCAGACTTAGGTGTTAGTAGACATGGGGAGCTCCAGGGGCTACAACTAGGTTGTGCCAAGCCGTTTTCTACTAAGTACTCAACTTCTTCTTTCATGACCTCACGTTTGGCGAAGGGGCAACGATATGCATGCTGCTTGATTGGGACTGCGTCTCCAACGTCAATGTCATGCTCACAAACGTGGGTACGCGAGGGTACGTCACTAAAAAGAGACAGGTAGGAGTGCAGCAAGTCAAGTACCTCTTTACACTGGGACGGAGGAAGGTGAGATAGGTTGGCCTCGGCCTTAGCTAAAAAAAACAGAATTTGACAACCGCCCACATTGCTGTCCCTCAGAAAGGGTACCCAGATCATCATCACCCTTAACTTCAACACTTAGCAGGGCAACAGGGACTGAACCGGGGACAGCCGTCCCAGCAGTGTCTGATGATTCTGTCATGCTGGTGTCTCTGGTATGGTATGGTTTCAACATGTTGACATGGCATAGGCGAGTCTTCCTTCTGCGTTCTGGGGTGTTGAGAATATAGTTGGTGTCAGACACTTTTTTCACTATCACATAGGGGCCTGAGAAACGAGCCATGAGGGCAGAACTGGGCACGGGCAACAACACAAGAACTTTGTCCCCAGGCTGGAACTGTCTTTCCACTGCTTTTTGATCACATCGTTTTTTCATGTTTGCCTGGGATACACAGAGAGCCTCTTTTGCTAACAAAGTAGCCCGTTGCCACCTGTCCTTGCATGTTTTTACAAACTCCACCACAGTAGTTTTAGGCACACAACCACTGAGAAAACTCTCCTTCAGCACCTTTAGCGGACCCCGCACGTCATGTCCAAACACCAGGGTAGCTGGGCTGAACCCCAAAGACTCCTGCTTCGCATCACGTATAGCGAACAATACAAAAGGGACCCCTTCATCCCAGCTTTTTCCGGTGTCGTGGCAATACTTACTCAACATCGCCTTGAGAGTTTGATGCCACCACTCCAGTGCACCTTGTGACTCTGGGTGATAAGCACTAGACACAGAATGAGAAACTCCAAAGGACCGTAGAGTCCGATTAAAATCCCTGGACATGAAATTGGTACCCTGATCTGTCTGCACAGTTTTCGGGAGGCCAAAGGTGGTAAAGAATTTGACTAGTGCTTTGGTAATGCTTGCTGTCGTGATTTTCCGCAGAGGAATCGCCTCTGGGTATCGAGTGGACACACACATTATGGTTAACAAGAACTGATTCCCTGCCCGCGTCTTTGGTAAGGGGCCAACACAGTCTACCAGGATATGCTCAAAAGGTTCACCGACAGCAGGGATAGGACGTAGGGGGGCGGGGGGCACCGCCTGGTTCGGTTTACCCACAAGCTGGCAAGTGTGACAGGTGTTACAAAACTGCACTACATCTGCTTTCATTGCCGGCCAAAAGAAATGCTGCAGTATACGGTCATATGTTTTAGTGACACCCAAATGACCTGACCATGCGTGATCATGTGCTAACTGCAGCACATGCCACCGCAGACTGGTCGGAACCACCAACTGCCGCACTACGCTCCAGTCTTCTCCAGGCCTTGGGGTCCACTTGCGCATCAATAAACCTTCCCAAACGAAAAATGTCTGCCTCTTGCTCCCCTCACCTCCCTTATCCTGAGCTGCTGCGGTAAAACACTGAACTAATGAAGGGTCTTCTTTCTGAGCCTTCACAAGTGCTTCCCGGGTGAGCAGAAAAGGAGCTCCAGACACAGGAGCTGGCTCAACCACACTGAGCTAACTCTAAGGCTCCATTATCTCCCTCATCGGTGCAGGGCATCACATCCTTCTCTAGAATAGAGCCGATCACTGATTCTGACAAATCAACCCCCCCACCTTGTTGCTGGGCACGTGAACGAGTGAGAACGCTCACCGGGAACACATCCGGGTGCTGCAGGCTGAGGGCATCTAACACAGGCTCTATAACAGGATTGTTGGTCACCTCAGGGGTAGGGTAAACTTTCCCACCCGCGATATCATTTCCCATTATAAAATCCACCCCATTAATCGGGAGAGAAGGCCGCACACCCACTGAGAAGAAACCACTCACCAGCTCACTCTGTACCCAGATACGATGGAGGGGAGCAGGCACAAAGCTCATCCCAACACCTCTTACAATGATGCTAGAGTCACAGTCAGACTTCTCATTAAATTCAAGCACACTAGCTAGTGTGAGGGACTGTGAGCCACCAGTATCACGCAGAATGGTCACTTCACGCTTATCCTCGGTCTTACCAGAAAGCGAAACTATCCCCTTAAAAATGAAGGGCCTAAAACACTCATCCGGGGTCTCAGGGGAAGGGGGCCTACTGACAGGAGGCATGGTTTTAATCAGCCCAACCCCTTTTGGTTTACGTGAAGACGAGACTGATTGTTTCCGTCTGTAAGCTTCACAATCTGCGATCAGGTGGCCAGACTTAAAACAGAAAAAACACTTTCGGTCTGCCTTGGGACGAAACACAAGTACCTCACTCTTTGGGTGCTGTGCAACTGGTACCTCGCTAGCCTTCACTGGGGCATCGCGCCGGTCATACCTACTGACACTGGTTTTATGGACGAGCGCGAACTCATCAGCCAGCGTCGCAGCCTGCTGTAGCGAGGAAACCTTCTGTTCATTAATATATACCGCGATGCGCTCAGCAATGCAGTTCTTAAATTCCTCTATGAGCATTAGTTCCCGGATCGAAGCCAGGTCAGTGGCTTTGCAGGCCGCACACCACCGATCGAAAAGAACACCTTTTTCCCTGGCAAAATCAAGATAGGACTGACCCTGACCTCTTCTCAACCCCCGGAAACGCTGCCTATAGGCTTCTGGGACCAGCTCATAGGCCAGCAGGATAGCCCTTTTCAGCTTGTCATAGTCCAAGCTGTCCTCAGCTGACAACGAGGAACAAACTTCTTGAGCCTTACCCGCCAGCTTACATTGGAGCAAAATGGCCCATGAATCCCGTGGCCAGTGCAAGGCCGTGGCTATTCGTTCAAACGACTCGAAGTAGCTGTCGACCTCAGTGTCACGGAACATCGGAACCAGACGACTGTTTTTCCCTACGTCAAACGGGGTGTCCGCCTGACGAATGGAGGCGGTCGGAGGAAGGGAAACCTGCCGGAGTTCCAGCTGTCGCAACCTCACAGCTGTCTCTGCCTCCACCTCCACCTTCCTCAATTCGACCTCTCTGGCTCTAGCAAGCTCTGCGTCTAAACGCCTAAGCTCCAGCTCTTTCTTTAGCTGGAACTCCCTCTCACGGTCCTCCTTTTCTAACTGGAGACGAGCCAGGCGTACACGGAGCTTAGCATCCTGCTTCGAGCCTTCACTTGATTCAATGGAGAGGGGTTCGAAGCGAGGCAATGTCATGGGTTTGTCCTCAGGCAGCCCCTGATCAACAGGTGTCGACACCAATGGACCTACAGCTTGAGCTGACGCCTGCGGAACAGGCTGAGACGCTGCCCCATGCTCAAGTGGACTGGCAGATACTGGCAAGGCCACTATCCCTTTCTCCACCAAGCCAGACACAAGAGCAGCTTTCAGCTCAGCCTTACGCAGAGCTGTGGAAACAGAAATGCTATAACCTGATGCCACCTCATGCAAATCCCTCTTCCTACAGGCGTCCAGTTGGACAAGCGAGGGGTTTTTCTTAAACACGGCAATATCAAAGGTAGCCATCAACTCTAAAAACAAAAAACTACCTGAGGCTAACAATAACAACAAAGAAGCACCACCTCCAATACACAAATGAGAAAACAGGCGGGAAAAGTGTGGCCAGAGGTTAACCAATAAATAAAAGTACCGCCGACCCTCTCCCCAGACCTGCTTACTAAAATCTTAGCCTAGTTAGCTTCTGGAGTGTACCAGGCTCGAGGCAACTTTAAAGGCTAAGCATCAAGTGCACAAAGCACCGACAAGCCTACCCCCGACAGGGAACTAATCCCCACCCGGGATTACTCCGAAAATAATAAAGGAAAAATAAAAAATGAGTGCCTGAAAGAGGAGCTTACGCTCAGCTAGACACTCCCCTTTTGCTAACTGGAGAGGGAGCGCAGCCGATACCATACAACTAACCAGGCCACCGGCAAACAACTCACAAAAACTCTATTTTCCTTCCATTCATATCCCAGACGAGCCCCCACATTGTTACGTTCCCCCCGAAGGGGTCTAGGCATATGAGTGAGGGGACCAGTAACAAATGAGTCCGGAATCAGAATGAAAAGGAAAACAGACAGAGTTGTTCTGTATTAATAGAACTTTATTACAAAATGGTATAGGTGGATTACAAACGACATTAACATTAACTTAAAGGGCCGGCAATGCCGTCTTACCAACAACGCCAAAGAAACAAAGAAAACGCTCGCAGCCACGAAAGGCAGGAAGACTACCAAACAAACACAATAAAAAAGGCGGCACTTCCCACACTTCCTACCCTACTCCCCACCACGGGGAGACACTCTCAGGGCCCACAAGCCCGTCTGCTCACTGGTCAGAAAGAGGCTGTCTGTCCAACATCTAGCACCGAAACACGTAGAGCCACCGAGGAAAAAAGCCACCCTGCTCACAGCTCATCCCCAGTTTAAATAGCCTCAGAGGATGATTGCTGACTGGAGTCAGGTGGCAAACGAGGCTAATCAGCAGCAGCTGTGTCCTGGGGAGAGAGGAGAGTGAGAGAGACAGAGAGGGGTAGGAGTGGCAAGAGGGGTGGAGGCGGGGAGAGTGGGCAAACACCCCACCCACACACTCCCACAGCCTCACAGAACGTAACACCAGTACAAATAAACATAACTGAACTTAGACCAACAAAAATTAAGGTCACGTGCACTCAGCTACACTGACCTGGTCCTTTCCACTTGAACACTTGAGTTCTTCTGCTTAAATAGTCAGCTATCCAAACAATTTCTCCTCTGGACTATTCCATTCAGTAGGTAAGACAAACATTCCCATACTCATAAACTTATGATACTACTCTTTACTAGCAATAAAAACACTCTAAGGTGTAACCAATACATATTACATCAATGCATCCATTTGTCAACAAACAACATAAACTTGACTTTATTAAATTACACCAATTCTCCCCCTTCTTCACCTGGTCCCTTTCTGTGACCTCAGACTAAACAGGAAGCTATAAATACAGGAAGTGAAGCAGCACTTCCTCCTTCTACTCCTGGAACATAGGTAAGTAAGGTGAGTTCGACAAACTAGACAAGCTGGAATAAATAATACGTTAACTTAACAAACATGTCAGAGTTGATTTAAACCAAGATGTTACATTACATAATCTGTGAAACAACAACAACAAACTTTATTTATATAGCACATTTAAAAACCAGTGGTGTACCAAAATGCTTAACATGCAAGAGAGTAGGATGAAGTAACAGGGAAGGATGAGGGCTATGGCAAGGTACCAAAACATGCTAGCAGGTTGAATGTCATTAAAACACAAAAGCAAAAGAATTTCATATAAAAGCATAAAAGAAAACTAAGTGTAAAGGATAAAACAGTCAAAAAATTGAAAATGATTAAAAGTAATTAAGAATAAGCCGAAGATAAGAATAAGCATTAAGCTAACTAACAAGCAACTGGTAGAAAAGGCAAGGCTAAATAAGTGTTTTTGTTTTTTGTTTTTGTTTTTTTAACCGCGATTTGAAGGAATGGAGGAATGGTGAAAGTGCAAAACAAAAACAAACCCGGTATAGTAAATGTTTGCCCACAACAGAATAAAAAAAATAATGTATGGCTAAATCAAACCAAGAATGCTAACTAAGAATAACAAGCTTCAAATATGGACAAATGGTATTCTCACCCACTTTGTCACACACCCCAATAGAGTACTTCACTCACAGACTGCAGGGTTACTTGTGTTTCCTAGGCTATATAAAAGGGAGGCAAAGCCTTCAGCTTTCTGACCCCTCTTCTTTAGAACCAGCTGCTAGTTTTGACATGGGAGACAGACACAATCTTTGATTTTAGCATTAGTTTTAAAACTTCACTTTTTAATAATAGTTAGGGTTGGATCAGGTATATATTTTGCATTGTTTCTCTCTCATCACCGGTTGATTATGGCAGGTGGCTGCCCCGCCCTGAACTTGGTTCTGCTGGAGGTTTCTTCCTGTTGAAACAGAGGTGTTCTGTCCCATTGTCGCCAAGTGCTTGCTCATAGGGGATTGTCTGATTGTTGGTGTTTTCTCTGTATTATTGTAGTTAGGGTCTTTACCTTACAATATAAAGTACATTGACGTGACTATTGTTGTGATTAAGTGTTGTATGTGCAAATAATCCCTGTGCATCAAATGGTCTCCACACTGCTGTAAGCGTTCCATTTCACACTCTCCTCTCAGAGCTACATGATGTCAACAAGAGAGGATATATTTAATATGGTCATCTGTACCATACAGCCCTTACTGTGAGCAGAAAAGACCCAATGACCTGCTGTTCAAACTAGGGACAGGATCAATCCAATATATAGTATCGGTCCAATCCTGACCTAGGACATAAAAAAGGACACCGGATTAAATATCAAAGGCACCTTACAAAACTTGTGACATGGCATAATCCAGGTATTGCCCTTAGCATATTGGAGCAGTATGCGTCACGTGATAGAGCGGCTGTTGCGTGCGAGACCTGTCAGTGGTACTTTACACTGAAAGCATCTAGAGCCTCGTTACGTGCTACCAAACCAGCATTTCATCTCTGAGCAAGCTATCCCAGAGAAGTAAAGCAAGTGTAAGTTAATCTCTGAATGTTTGTAAAGCATTCGATGTTAAGCTTAACATCGCTAAGTATGACTGTACAATGGATGGACTCAAGTTTTACTTTGAAAAAAAACTGTGTTGCAGGTTAAACAGTTCTGTGGTTTCAAGAAAAAAACTATGAAAACCACCTATTTTCATACTTGTCTTAAGTTTTGTATAGAAATTACACAAAATTCAGTCTCAGGTTAAACATCACAGAAACGGCTTACACTGACCTCAATCTTGATAAAAGATGAGTGTCATGAAGCCATGTCTGATTTATTTGCACTGCTTTCCACTCTGGATGTCTATTTATGTTAAACTTGAAAAAAGGGTCCATTCTACAACTATTTTTTTTTCTTTTTGAAGATTGATTGATTCAATTTTATTTTGTGCAGATTGCGCTTTTTTCAGAACCAAAGTTTTTGAAATCTGCGTGAAACTGCATTTTAAATTTTTTTAATATTACTTTAAATAAGATTTAAAGCTCCGCTAAATGGTTAAATAAAAAGTTAGTTTTGCTGAACTGCGAAATATTTTGGGTGCAGCATATCTTTTTGTAATAGAATAGCTTTAGTGTTTTGTCTTTTCAAATTTGAGTATGAACTTATACGAACGGCAGCAAGATATAAAAGAAAACTGTTTTATTGACTATAAAATAGACTATCGGATTCACATTGGTATCGGCATATCCAAATTTATGATATCAGTATCGGACAAAAAAAAGTGGTATCTCTAGTTCAAACCTGTTCTACAGTAGAGTAACCATAGCCCACCTTTATATCAATTGATTCATTTATTAAAGATTTGGTGTATTCTTTCAATAGGCTTTATATTTTATTTTTTGTTACCAGATGGCCACAGAATGTCCCTATCAAATACACTACCAGTAAAAAGTTTGGACACCTTCTCATTTAATGGCTTTTCTTTATTTTCACGACTATTTACATTGTAGATTTTCAATGTAGGCATCAAAACTATGAATGAACTTAAGATTCTTAAGCTCCTTAAGCATCTTTAAGATTCTTCAAAATAACCACCCTTTGCTTTGACACTTAGCACTTGTTGGCTTTTTTGCCTTCACTCTGCGGTCCACCTCATTCCAAACCATCTCAATTGGGTGTAGGTCGGGTGACTCTGGAGGCCAGGCCATCTGACGCAGCACTCTATCACTGTCCTTCTTGGTCAAATAGCCCTTACACAGCCTGGAGGTGTGTTTGGGGTCATTGTCCTGTTAAAAAAAATAAATGATCCAACTAAACACAAACCAGATGGGATGCCGTGTCGCTGCAGGATGCTGTGGTAGCCATGTTGGTTCAGTGTGACTTCAATTCTGAATAAATTCCCAACAGTTTCACCAGCAAAACACCCCCATACCATCAAACTTCTTCCTTGCTTCACAGTTGGAACCATGCATGCAGAGATCATCCGTTTCTGCATCACACAAAGACACGGCAAGTGGAACCAAAGATCTAAAATTTGGACCAAAGCACAGATTTCAACTGGTCTAATGTCCATTCCTTGTGTTTCTTGGCACAAACAAATCTTTCCTGCTTGTTGCTTTTCCTTAGTAGTCGTTTCTTGTTTGACCATAAAGACTTGATTCGCGCAGTCTCCCCTGAACAGCTGCTGCTGGAACTTTGTGTGGCATTTATCTGGGCTCTAATCTCAGGTGCTGTTAACTTGTGATTTCTGAGGCCGGTGACTCCTCAGCAGGAGAGGTGACTCTTGGTCTTCATTTCTTGAGGCGGTCCTCATGTGAAATGTTCAAATAATTATAGAAAGGACTTTACGCCAAAGCAGAGTGTAAAGTTTTTTATGAGCCAGCCGCTGCGCTTCCTGGTTTTTGTAACTGCACCTGGGGACACATTCAAAGTTTTAGCAATTTTCCAGACTGACAGAACTTCAGTCCTTAAACTAATGATGGGCTGTTGTTTCTCTTTACTTAGCTGATTTTGGTTCTTTCCATAATATGAATTCTAACAGTTATCAGATAAGACTGTCAGTTGCGTACCAGCCTGACTTCTGCACAACACAACTGATGTACCAACCCTATTAAGAAGGTAAGAAATTCCACAAATGAATGCTGACAAGACACACCTGTGTAGTGAAAACCATTTCAGGTGACTACATCATAAAGCTTATTGAGAGAAGGCCAAGGGTTTGCAGCGCTGTCAACAAAGCAAAGGGTGGTTAATTTCAGGAACCTAAAATATAAGACATATTTAGAGTTATTTATCATTTTGTTCTTCCTACAAAAATCCATATATATTGCTTCATATATTTCATGTGTTCAGTATGTATCTGCAATGTAGAAAGTAGTAAAAATAAAGAAAAACCATTTAGAGAAGGTGTATCCATACTTTTGACTGGTAGTGTACAAAGGCCCATTTTAAATTAACAAATGCATGTTCATGGCACTGTATGTGCATATGTAAGCTATGCGTCTGTTTCAGGATGTGCACTATATCAAGCTTATAATGGGTTATCATACTGCCTAATGACTGCACCCCATTAGACTACTGGGGCTCCTTAGCACAATAGGTTTAGCGTGGGATTTATTATAGTCAGGTCATGAGTGTGTGCGAATCTACTTATACAAATTTAACGTGAATTTATTTATTTATTAAAATATGGCCATTCAAATAATATCTAGTATGAATTGGACATTCAACAGACTCTGTTTTAAGCCAGTTTTGCCTGATTTTAGTTTGGACAGCTCCAAACTATTTAAATCTATTCAATAAGAAGCTGCTCAGTGAGTTTATACATCTTTTTCTACGCATTCTTTCAAGACTCAAACCTTTCATGTTTTGTTAGTAGTTAAGAGATGTGGAAAAGTTGACTTAACATCTTTTTGGTGTGTAATTTTACAATTTGCTGCTTCTGCGATCCAGTCCAGTTTTCAGTGAATATTATAAGAATAGATCTCAGCAGGTTGTGGACCGGCCTCCCCAGAGCTTTGAATGTCCTCTAAAAAGCCTGGAGAACTCTTCCTGAATGTAATGTATTATTACTGGACATGACACACTACATGTATTAAAGGTTATTTACACCATGGAGCCTTACGCTAAAAGGAGTCTCAGATTTAACACTATTGGTGAAGCTGGATTCTTAGAATCAGTGTTACGATAGCTGGGATAGAATACAGCCCCCCCACGACTCTGATAAGGACAAGTGGAAGAGATTGGCTGGATGGACTGGTGGCAGCATCTTGTCCGATTGAAAAACGGGATGTCAATGGGAAGGTTGATTGGTTTGTTGCTGACAAAGAAAGGTAACTAGAAAGGTTGACTAAGAGAGTTCAGGTTGTGTCGATATGCTGTATTTCCACAATGCTTGCTCTTGTTTCAGTAAATCATTGCATGTATTTCCCACTTTCCTAGGAAAATTGAGCTGGCGTCCACATATGTGGTCATCACATTTTGGGTTGGCTAGACCAAAATACTAAATTTTGCTCTACAAGGGCCTGATATCCGCTTACAAGGACATTATACTGCCAGTGTGCTATCGAAATTTAAAGCGAATGTCCTCATAAGTGGATCTAATTTTTCTCAGAAACAAAAATCAGGTAAAAAAAACAAAAAACAAAACAAACAAAACACGTAATCACGTAATTCTTTGGGACCTGATGAATGTAAAAACAATCAGCCCAAATAGCACTTAAAAATGCATGCCATGACAGAGTTCGGGTCTTAGGAGGTTAAAGCCTGAACCATGAAAAAATTACTAGAAAATTTGACCTTTACGATTTATGTTTATTGAACCTTTTCATGTTTAAAGTGCAACTCAAAATCATAAAATACATTTTACTCACGTCTGACGTCAGTTTGCTTCCTTCATTAAATCAAGTTATTTATAAACAACATCAGCACATTCCCCCCCACCAATGGCCTTCACCCAGGAGACTGGGTTTCGTGCCACTGTGGAACCATTATTTTTACACTCAATTTCATATCATTATCAATCTTTTGTTACAAGTCATTGCTTAGTTTAATTCTCAGCCACTACCTGTTCACAGCCCGTTGAATCTGTCATCAGACGTTATTAGTCCGAGACACATTTCCCGTAGGTAGTCTTCTCAGCTTTAGTTAGCAAATCGTCCTTTAGTGGTTCCTCTACCCTCCTGAACGGAAGCAATGGGTCATCTCTTTTTAACTGTGTGCTGCCAAATTATTTTTGTGGTTTTGTTTGTACTCACAGCTTTTTTTAAAACCCTCTGCAAGGATTGGAAAAAGAAAGGAAATGATTCAATTTCATTTAATTTAATAAAAGTTTCCTTTCTTTCCTGCTTGTACTTGTTATTTCTAAGTTTCATTGCTTGAAATATAAGGCAGCACCTGCTTGAAATTAACTGCCAATTTTTCTAATGCATTTTAATTTTTTATGCAACATATAGCAACATTCAGTACAGTGCAAAAAGATGCAACAGTCAAAGCTGATCCAGGAAGCTAGCTTGCTAACTTTGCAACACTGTTTCTTTATTCATTTTCTCTTTGGGTGTGTTCATACATAATTTAAACTTTTGCAGAATTATAATCACCTTATGATGCTGTTGTTTTGTTGTTGTCCTGTCAATCTCACTTGCTCTAATTTTCCTTAGCACAGAAAGATGGATACAAAATCTAGACAGTTTGAATTGCTTTCCTATTTTGTATTTGATTTGTTTTTTTTTGTTTGTTTGTTTTGTTATCAGTGTGCTTTTTGTTAGTTTCACCAGTTCAGATTTTTGACTGCCACCTACATCAAACGGAGCTCTGTATGTATGCTACAACAGAACTGGAAATGGTTTTAGTTTTGCATCAGTGCATTTACCTCCTTGAAGCAGCTGTCAGAAAATTTGTTCACTGTGGTCGTAAAGGGACGGACATGGTCAACAATAATACTCAGGTAGGCTATTGCATTTCAATGATGCTCAGCTAAGAGGCTCAAAGTGTGCCAGGTGTATTCACTGGCACACTTTGCCAGTTAATACACTATGTAATGAGTAGAAATTTGAATTAACTGTTTCTATTCTCCTCTGACCAATACTAGATACTAGAAAACTTGTTTGTTAGCAAGCTCTTGCCAGCTGACACGGATGTACAGTTGGTGAATTGTAGTGTAGTGCCTCAGGGATGAGTGAGCACTCACAAAAAACAAAAAACATGAAAACCTTGTGACCACCCTTTGATAATGGTATTTATGTCACTAGGATCCCATGCTAGTGAATACAGAAACCACAACACTGATTAAACATCATATTTGCTTTCTTTCTACATTTGTTGCATGTTGAACAACTAGAACTCCACCAATTCTTCGTTCTGGGGTTGCACCTATCCAATAACAAGCATAAAGATTTGTCTACTATGGCCATAATTTCTGTTATGAATATAAGAGAAAAACACAATCCAGTATTCCAGCAGTACATAACTGCTTCTGTTTATGAGGGCCAACCAATCAAAAGGAATTTATCTTAAACCAAAGATAATTTTAAAGCAAGTGGAGGTCAAACAGCTTGTTTCAGAGAGTGGATGACCTGAGAAGAAGGCCAAATATAAGAAAGTAAAGCTTATTTTTAACCACAAAACCACATTCAGACTCCAAGAATAAAAATATGCAGCTGGAAAGTTGCTGTTAGCAGCTGAGTATACACCTGCAAATACAGCCCAGACGCCCTGGCTGTCTGAAAGCACCTGTAACTGTTTAGCAGCTGTTGCACTGGAGGCCTCTGATGATGTTTTGCAAAATCTCTAAAACGAACAGAAGACAACCTGCTGAGAAATGGCTGTAATAAACCAGATGTTCCCAAAGCCAGATGTGTGTTTGTTTAGAAAAAAGAGGGGTGGAAAGAGATGCCAGGTGCCACACACTGCGGAAGACCATAAACCTGCAGTGTTTACTCAAACAGACATGTTATCAATAAGTTAGGCACATGCTTTCCATCCAGTAACTCACCTTTAAAACAGTGTTTATTCTAATTGCAAGTATATTAAATATTATAATTAAACATGAAAGCGAACCTTCTTTGTTTTAAATAGCAATTTGGAAAATGAATAAGAATGAACACAATAAGCGCGATATTAAAAGTAGTTTATAGCATTATTAAAAAAATCAAAAACAATTCCGGCACCTCTCTTTATCTAAATCTAAGCATTAAAAAGAGTAAAAGCATTAGAGTAGACTTCAGTAAATTGATGTAATTGATTGAATGTTATGCTGGTGAATTCAAATACATTCAACTTTCAAAATCACCATAAAAAATACTTCTGGGAATAACATTTGTGCTTGAACTTGCAAAACGCATTTTCCTGCAAGTCCAATTTCACCATTTGTAATTCAAAGAAGGCTGACTGGAAGTGGAAAAAAAAGACATAGTTAAAGGGAAGTGACTCAGATGCTGCTACTAACATAATAGCTGCTGACATGTTGACACTCTTGTGTCTTTATTCTTTACCGACACTTGATTAGTTTAAACACTTACATAATCGGCTAACTGATCTAACTGCCATTCAATTCATGTCAGTCTAGTAATGAGCTTTGGCCAGTGAATAGCCTGAAAAGGGCACGATGTAAAAATATGCTTTTTGAGAAATTATGCAATGTGCACATGTGGACTTTTAACAAGAAGTTGCAAATCATTAAAAAACAATACCTGAGATGATCAAATGTTATATCATACGATATTGTTTAAATGCTTCTAAAAAGGTGTTCGCCATTAATAAAGGAAACAGCACCAAGCAGAAGGATTTCTTAACCGCTTCTGTAAGAGAGAAGCAATTGAAACACCGAGAAGATCAGGAGTTACTGTGAATTTGGCTTCTCCACATCACTCTGGGAAACTGCCGCTGTGATCTGGATTACTCGATTGGACTAAGTCTTTTGCTTGTTTACATCAAGGCTAAAGAAGGAAAAGAGCATGTGTGCTGGCTTGCAAGGAGCCCTCGGCCAGTGTCTTTGGCTGAATCAGATTTTCATGGAATAATTAGGACTTCTAAGACAGGGTTTACCCTTGTGTGACTCCACAGCCCAGGAGGTCATCAGAAATACTGTTGCATTTAAGCTTATTAACTCTAGCGACGATTGTCAACTTAAAACCACTCAACATGGGTCGCTCAAATCACGGGCCTTACACATGCACACATACTGTGACCTCTGAAAACCCTAAGCACCTGATTACAAATGCAATAGGATGAGCAGGACAAGAGCTTACCTTCACTTTCACTTCCTAGATTACACTAGCTCTTCTGGATGGTTCTCTCTCCCGATGTTTTGCTGGTCTGTGTTTAGAAAGTCCACGTTTGATTTTGGTGCAATGACTCTGTAGTAAGGGTAGAAAAACCCTATATAAATACCAGTCCATGTTATTGCAGCTTAACAAACAAGAAGAATACTCCAATAAATTATACCCAAAAAAATGGAGGTAAAATTGTAATTTTTCCTTTACGTCTTTAGGGTTTTTCTGATTCACTTCACCTTTTCTTCTTCATTTTCTTTAGATTGCAACAATTTATAACCTACTCTAAGCAATCTGAAGCCACTTTACATTTCACTGTGAAAACTTTACAATATTCAATGCTAACCAGAAAAAAATTTCTGCTTCGCTTAATAATAATAATTTAGAGAACAAAATGGTTCCCCTTACACTGTGAAAATATTTCTTTTCCTTTAAACCTTCCAGTCTGTTATCACATTCCCACATCTACTTTTCAAATTCTCAACTACTGGCTTGACAAGTATTGCTAATGAAACACTGTTGTCCTGAGCTTTGATTCTTTTTTTTTCTTCCCTTTTTTTTTTTCTGAAATAAACTGCTGGAACCCTACTTTCATTAGACACCGCCTGGATCTTGGCATGGGAGTATGGGTCATACAAGGACATCCCAGAATAGGAAAAACAGCCTGGACAGAGCCTGAAGCAAAGCACTAAAGGTGGCAGAGATCCAGCTGAAACCACTATAGTACACCGGCCACTGGAAAGTTATTGAATACACATGCCGCAGGTACGTATGTACACCGATTATTGCAACAGAAGTTTCAGGGCTGTGAGGTGATTCTCTTGGCACATATGTTTACATCATGCTGTGTGGAGTTCAAGGTGAGGTAAGGCTGGAACATAAAGCACCTTTGACTATTCATTATTCATGGTCAAAATGCAGCCCTGCCCATAATGTTCGCCAAGCATTTGAGTAGGTTTGTAGTTACTAAGCAACCATCATGTAGTCCCTCTCAGGCTAATCCGTCTAGGCCACTTTGGCTGCATGGAGTCTTCGATGCACAATGGTACATCACCTTGGATCACCGGCATCCTTTGTCCGCAGCATCCTTTGATACACCTGCTGAGGTCTTTAGAGAGGGTGACTTCTTTTCTTTATCGCAACACATATCTGGTCATTTGGTCGTGAAGAATAACTAATCTGTTGTATTGATAAAGAGTCAGCAGCGAGAAGATAGGTCTGTTTTACAGTGTGCCGCCGTTTATCAGCGTGCTCTGAAATGAGTCGTGCTGCCTCTTTTGACTTTTCAGCTTGAAGCTACACCAAAAGTTAAAAGAGATAAAGCCAGAACAAAGTACGTCAGCGACACTGGTGTGAAAATGAAAGACTTATTTTGAAATGTCAAAGGACAGATTTATTATCCAGAAGAGATTTCCAGCTGGCCTACTAATGTGATTTTGATTTAGACAGGAATGTCACTCATATTTTGTTCATTTCACCCGGTTCACCCAAGACAGTCTTACTGGAATTGAACGTTTATTTAACCAACATGGAACATAAAATGCCATTAACAGAATTCCCACATTGCCTGCACGTTTCACCAGAAACAAACAGCATTGGCTTGTGAAGCTCACATCTTTAGAGAGTATATACCGGTAGGACAGCTATAGGTCGCTGCATGCCTATGCAGGCTCCCTCTCCATAAAGTGCACATAAAGCGAGACTATACCATTTGGAAAGAATGCAGCAGCATTAATCTGATTTATGGTTTGTTTTTGATTTTTTGTTATGACTTCTGACAAAGGCCATGCAGGCAGCACCTCTAAAGCTCATTTACTAATTCACTAATTCAATTTATAGCATGTGAACACAGACTGTGAGTATTTCGCAGAGTTTGTATTCTTGTGAACATTATTCGTGTACAGATTACAGTGCAGATAATCTGAGCACATTTCTGCCCAGTAGGTGTGTTGTGATACCGCCCCCTTGTTTTCAGTCTTTGTGCTAATCTCAGTCTGCTCGTTGTAACTGTATAGGGGCATGAGTGGTATTATTTAACTCTTGGAAAGAATGAATGTTTCCACAAATATTTCCTGTGTATACTTACCTGTGCATTAAAGGTCACTTCACTTATAGGTAGTGCTGGGAAGTAATGGAATACTGTACATTTTTAAAATACAATCATATGAGTAACTGTATTCAGTTACAGTTACCGTTTAAAAAGCTGGTATTCAGAATACAGTTACTTATTTGAAATAAAGGCAGTGGTCTTTTCCTGTTTCATATGTTGTCCCCTCTCTATTTCTGGTAATTCCACGCCGGTGGAAACCCAAACAAAACACGCATTAAGAGGCTCTAATGTTCAAGAAATTATTTAATATGAAGGCAATAGGCAGAGTGTTACAGACATAGCCTTATGGGCAGTGTAGCCCAGTTAAAAGTAAGCTATCTCTCTCTGTCTCTCGCTAGTAAAGTTGACCCAGACAGCAAAGTAAAACTAGTTTTCGGCTACACGACATATTATGCAATGCAGCCTTATCTAATGTTCACCCTACTGTTACTCGTTTTATATTAAGATTTAAAAATCTAGTTGGTATTGGTATGGCAAATAACCTTCAGTAATAGTAAGAAATCACACAGCAATAGTACATTCATGTAGTTGTAAAAAACTTGATAATATATTAAATAATCCAAAGTATTCAGAATATGTTACTCTCATTGAGTAACGTAACGGAATACGTTACAAAATACATTTTGGGGCATGTATTCTGTAATGGAATACATTTTAAAAGTAACCTTCCCAACACTGCTTACAGGTTCTTTTGATAAAGTAAATGCCACTGTGTGATTTCAGATAATGGTTGGAATTTTTTTTTAGAAATATTAAAAGTAGTTAACAAAATGGAATACTTTAAAGTGAGCCTTTATTGTGCTAAAATAAAGAGGAAGTGTTACTGTGCTCCACTGTTTTTGTATTTTCAGAATTATTTTATTTTGAATAAGTGACTTTGTGACTTTATTGTAATACTTAATCTATTTTTTATTCAATGCTATTAGTAACAAAGTTTCAACTATCACTTATTTGGCTTTAAATTTTTTGTTTGAATGATTACATATGTACAAATAGTTCTTTTAATGTTGAATAGATTATATTATTACTTCATATCGTGTGTCATAGATTTACTTTGACTCAGTCTTCAACCTGATACAGTTACACACTTAATGTATCTGACTCTGCTGAGTGTTTCTGTGTATTTGCGATAAAACAAAATGTTGAAAAATGGTTTCTCCTTACACTTTCCCCCCCCTTTTTTGGATTCATGCTTTAAGTTTAAGCCATTGCCTCAGAATGCCTGAGCAAATATTTGCCAATGTATGTCCAACCCCCTCACCAGTATCAGCTCAACCTATGCACTGCTATCTGTCTGAAAAGTTACAAGGACCGTAATGGAGCATGTTGGAATGCTAACCTGTCAATAAACAACAAGATACGTATACGGCTCCCAGAAACCTTTGCACTTTAAATGCTGATATGATGTGGAAAGAGTTGAGCTGACCAAAGTTTTGCATTATTCAGAGTGCACTTTCCTGTTCCCCTATGAACAGTTTTCACCTCATATGACCTGCAAACCGGTTTATTTGGCTGGTAGATCACAGACTCAGAGTCGAGTTGTTAAACTGTCCCGCCTACAGAGAATTCCTTTCCGTGCTTGCAAGTTCTCAGAAGCAGTTTATGTTTCGGTTCTATATTTATAAGGCCCAGCTAGTTAAGTGTTAAATATTAATAGTAAAATGGTAGTATTTTATATACCGTATGCTTTTCTCTCCTAAGCATGACTTTATTTAATCAAGAGATCAATAAAGATCCTTATGAAAATGCACACACACCTCTATACGAAAGCACTTTGAATGAACACACATGAATGAACCTTAATCATATCTTATATATCTTCTGGTCTAAATATAAAGTGTTTATTTAACACATAAAAGGAAGGCAGTATTGTACTTTCACTAAAAGTGTAACTTAATTGGATATCTTCTGGTTTTCACAGACTATTTATGTCTTTTTTTTCTCTCTTTTTAACAAAAGTGGTATCAAGCCATGACTAGGTGTTGTTTAAGACCAAATAAAACCACTATGGGACTTTCCCTCAGTTAATACGGACTTAATACCAAGCCACCAAAACGTGGGGGTTTCCAGTGACTCAGACAAGACTGCAAGGAGATTATTACTTTTTTAAAATAGAATTAAAATATCACAATGTTTTGTTGTAGTTGACTGCAAAGAATATACTAAAAGGGCGGCAAGCTGATTATTGACAAAGCTATGTCTGTGCTACCTGTTCTCAAGTGTCTAGAGCAGGGGTGTCAAACTCAAATACACAGTGGGCCAGAATTCAAAACTGGAACAAAGTCGCGGGCTAACATTAATATTTATTGAAAAAAAAAAAATCTTCCTCCAGATATAAGAATGAATCTTTTCTTATGGACTCAAATAAGTTTTGCTGGAAAACTGAATATGGAACAAACAAAGCTTAATACTAAACAATATAAATATTAGCTGTATAATACCAGTAGGCCAGCTCTAATAGTAATTTGGTGTGGCTTCGCGGGCCAAATGTAATTAGGCTGCGGGCCAGAGTTTGACACCTATGGTCTAGAGCATAAATTGTATATAAAAGGTAGACATAGCGACATGAGAGCCTTGGTTTTTAAAGCTCAGTTTCAAAATTTCAACGTTAGGCCGTGGCCATGCATTTTTTTTCTGGATCCAGAAGAGAAGTGACCATATTTTGATGAGAGGAAACAATTAAGTGCTAAAGCTTGAGCTAACACTATTAACAGGACACCACAGAGTCACATATACGTGCTTATTATTGCTAATTAACATATTAATAAAATATGTGAATTTAATTCAACAAAACTGGAGAAAATAAACTTAAATAGGCTGCACCACCCTTGTGATTAAGAAGCTTCTTCTACATTTAATATATACTCTATATGTACTGCATCCTGTACGTTATTATTTATTCATAATGTAAAGTTGGGCATTTCAATATGGGACTTTGTGAATGCTTTTTGGAGAAAGAAAAAAAAATAAATTTTTTTTAACAGTACAGTGGGTAAAATCTCATCATTAGAGGTCAGTAGATTAGATAACAGTCAACTGATTTCTGTGTCCTTACCCCTCTCAGTTCAAGTGCACAATCCTAGCTACAGTGGCTCCCATTCATCTGTGGTGACTGCAGGCTGCCAGTCTGTAAATATGTGTCATCATCTGGAAAGGCGGTAACATTTTGTCTGATACAAGTCAATAAGTAAATTAAGCTAATTTCTGTCCCATAACTTTGATACTGAGGTGATTTGTTGAGGGTATTCTGGACTTCTGCTGGTAAGGACTGCTATTTTTGCAGCTATTAGCTAGCTGCTGTTAGCTTGGCTTATCTGCTGTGAGCCTTTGTTAGCTAACGTTAACCACCATTAGTGAAACTATCCTTAAAGTAGAAAATAAAATTGTTTAACATTTAGCAAATAAACTCTCAGACAATGTATGAATGTAATTTTTTTTTTATTAGAAAGTGTAATTTTGTTGGACAATTGAGCCCAACATTAGCCGGCATAGTTTTAGCCGAAAAACAGCTATTATTGTTTGACTGGCTTGTCGTCAGCTATCAAGAGATGGGAGACTTAGTAATTGTTACCATATTGGGAATAAATAAAAATGTTTATACGTAGTTTCATTTGTTATAACCTTAATTTCAGTGAAAGAGATGAGGCTAGGGGTTAAGAAAACAGACATTTTATCCAGATGCCGATTCTGTTCTTTCTTTCCTTCATGTTTTCCCTTCTTTGATAAAAGGGGCCCCTTTTCAGATAATAAAACTGCAACAAATTTCTCCATCTAAATTAAAACAACTAAACACTCAATAAAAATAAATAAATTAAATTTGACTGACTGCATCTTTAAGAACATTTGTGCTTCTGGACAGAAACATGCACAAACATTATTGAGAAATTCAGTGATGGGTTTGAGCTTGATTACATGGAAAATATAGGAAATGAACTGTCTTACTAAGACAACACTACAGCAAATGGGTACAATGTGGAACAAGTACTGACATGTGGACTTGTTTGTCTTAAGAAGAATGCAGCAGGAGACCAGCACATGAGAAGTGAAGTGATAAAGTCTTGGTGACAGGTTATTATTTGTGCATGCACACAGCTCCTTGTATGAATGATTGACATACTTCACATACAGAAGCAAAAAAGGAAGTTAGCACTTCCTGGTCTACCAGTTACTCTTCACTGGGGTTTTGCAATACAAAACTAAGTAAATAATTTAAAAAAATAGATTACTGCTTTCTAATTTATGATCTGCTGCATAGGGTTTTGTATAACAGTGTTGTTTTTGTTTATTTGTTACCTGACAACTGCTAACAGCAATTGGAAGCCTTTGGCATCTTTGACAAGCCCATTTTTTTCTTACATCAGTGGTCAGTGTCAGCAATAAAAACATGGACTTAAACTTGCATTTTTTCTACTGGCTAGAAGTAGACCTCCGCCTCACTTTATCTGAAAACTGAGTAATGAGTTCATAGTCTAAACCGGTATTTTTTTTTGTTAATTGTGTAAAGAAAAATAGAGTGGAAAAGAAGAGGAAGCTTTAGGGTTGGCCAAGTCTCTACTATACAAGAATAAGGATCATCAATCAGATCAACCTTGCATTCACAATGGATGCTTCAAAACACCAAGATGGCAATCATCTCCATTTTATGTTTGAAAAAAAAAATCTCAAAGACTGTTAAAGATAAAAGCTTGAAAATTTCACTGGTCTTTCTCACCATCAAAATGAAACAGGATCTGCAATTTAGGGATACATACAGTACATTCAAAAATGTATGATTAGTGGTTAGTTATTTTATAGATTTAATTTTTGCCAAAGTAACAAACATGAACTCCGTAATGCGTAGCTCCGTTATTGTTGATCCCTTCAAAAACTTGTTGCGGCATACTTGATGCAAGCATTTCTGAAGGACATCTATTGTCCATTTTTGTAAACTTCAGTGGCCATCCCCCCAAAGGTTCTCTGGATTTAGATCACGGGAACACCATTTTGTTCTCCTGGAAGATGTCCCTTGTCCTGCGGGCATTGTGTACTGTAGCATTGTCCTGCTGAAAAACCCAGTCGCTACCACGCAGACGAGGGCCCTCAGTCATGATGCTCTTGGCAACATCTGGATATAGCCAGCAGCTGCACCTCCTGGAGCGCCATTGTTCCACTGAAGGAAAAAGCATCCGAGACCAGACGCGCCCACTCCAATGTGGTGCGTAGAAAACATCTCAGGTGGGATCTGCTTGTCATAGCAGTAATGTTGGAAACCATCAAGACCATGAAGGTTAAATTTTTTCTCATCAGAGAACAAAACTTTATTCCACCTTTCTACCTTGTCCCATGTTTGATGCTCTCTTGCAAAGTCCAAACGGTTAATTCGGTGACGTTTAATGAGTCAAGGAATTTTTTGATTTTGAAGCCCTTCAGTCTCAGGTGCTAGCTGATGGTTATGGGGCTGCAGTCGGCACCAGTAACAGCCTTAATTTGGGTTGAGGATCGTCCAGTGCCTTGATGGACAGCCAATTGGATCCTCTGGCTCAGTGCTAGTTAAATTTTTTGGGGTCTTCCACTTGACCTTTTTGTTCCATAACCCTCAGGATTATTAAAAAAATTCCAAATTACTGTCTTACTGCGTCCCGCCTCCAGAGCAATGTTGCACTGCGAAAAACTCTGCTTATGTAGTTCAACAACCCGACCACTTTCAAAAAGGGAACTTTTTTTTGCCTTTGCCATCAGAACATCATGACAGTGTGGCTACCTGACAGAAAATGACAGTGAATCCACATTTTTGCACAGATTTGTTCTTTTAAAGGCATGTGGTCCTAAACTTTTGATCAGCTGTAAAACAGCCTGTTTTTATTTTAAGCATTGTTTTCAATGCTTGTCTCACTCCCAGTTCTTGCATGTTGAAGCTCTACTTAGAAACTTGTTCAGATCCAACCATGAAAAAAAACAGGATTTTTTTTCTTTTTTAACCATTTTTCATCAGCTGATCTACACTATAGCAGCATTGACAGATGAGATGCTTAGCCACAAATTAAACAGCCACAAGGAGCATAGCTGCAGAAAGGTCTGATAAAGAAGGTGCCCAAGAAGTACAGGAAGCTGTCCATCCTAAGAAGTACAGGAAGCTGTCCATACCTGAGGCCTTGGAAATTGCCAAGCAAAGACTCACAGCCTTGGCCAACCGCTTGAAAAATCAGAGAGACAGAAGGCAGGAGAATAAACCAGATGTTCTCCAAAGAACCAGCCAAGGTTTACTCTCAGTGGCAGGGGAACAATATGAGAACCGCACCACCAAGTCTGGAAATGGAGCAACACTGGAAGAGCATATGGGAGAAGGACGCAGCACATAACGGCAATGCTCGTGGCTAATGGATCTAAGAGCAGACCACAGCGACCTCCCTGAATAGAGTCCAGTAACCATCACAATGGCAGATATCCAAGAAAAGGTCTCAAGTATGAAGAGTTGGACAGCACTAGGCCCCGAGATGATTCCCACCTACTGGCTGAAGAAGCTGACTGTAGCTACTGTATATATCCAGCCCTTCTGGTCCAGCATTTCTGCAAAGTCCCATATTTGAGCACACATTGATAAAAGAATGCAAATTTCAAAAAACAATTAGTGACAATTTCTGAATGGCATATAGTTGGTAAAACAACTGGTATGCAGTTCAACAATAGTTGAAAATGGGGGTTTGCAAATCAAGGGGTGGCAAACATGGTGGCATGTTTTGCAAGAAGTCGGCAGAGCCAAATCAGGTTTTAATGTTGGGGCTCATTGGTGTATATTTCAATATGTTAATTCAGTAATATATTTATGCCCTGTAAAGAAGTCTGCAGTGATATTTGATGAATAGGTAAGATTTATAAATGTAAGAACAATATGTATCCCAGCCGAAATAAAAGGACAGTTGATGTTTTGAACACCACTATATCTCATCAGCCAAGTCTTCAAAACCATGGTGGACGTTGGATGACAATCTCAGGTCGAACCATAATAACATACATGATTTACAACATCTTGCAGAAAACCTGACACAAAGTGCACATAATTCTTCTGAGAATTTTAATTGCAATATATAACATTTAAAACTGCTAAAAATCATACATCACTTGTGATAGAGCCTTTATTTTATCTGAGGAAAAGCAGTGATGGTTGATGTGTCATTTTGTTTTGGGTGCAATAGTTGAATAAAATTAGAGGCTAGCAAATGCAAGCCATTCACGCCTTAAAAAAATTAAAGCTGTGATCTATATAATAATCTAGTTGTGTATGTGGATCTTCTATTTTGTTACTTTAGTTTCATTACCTTTATTGTATTTGTGTTTTTGTCTGAAAACAAGTTGGACTTCTCTATGGTCTATTTTTAAGGGCATACCTTTGAAGATGTCCTGGGGTTTCTCTCCCTTTGAAGTTGCAAAAATATGTATTACATTTCTTCAGACAATCCACTTTGCTTTTTTAAAATTTTTTTATTCAGGAGCTTGTTAAATTGTGCTTCTAGACCCATACTGTACTTATACTGGCACATATTGTGGTAAATCTGAGAGAGAGTTGCTTAAGGTTCTTAGTCAGTCTGCCCCAGGGCAGCTGTGGCTACAACTGTAGCTTGCCTCCACCAGTGTGTGAATGTGAGAGTGAATGAATAGTGGAACTGTAAAGCTCTTTGAGGGCCCCGAAAAGTGCTATATAAATGCAATCCATTATTAAGGTTCTTAGTGATGTACAGCAGTGTCATCCTCTCTGTTTGATTTCAATTCCTTTCATCAGAAAACCTCTGACAAAACTTTAACTTGCATTTCTTACGATCACCCTTTGTTTCAGACCCTCAGGCTTCTGCATCTTTAGATCAGTGCCTCTATAAAATCAGAGGGGGGGGGGGTTGAATGCAAACAGCTTCAGTTACCACAACACCAAGCTACAGAGTGTTTAAACAACTATTACTATGGAGATATGCCTTTCCACTCTCTGTTATATAATAAAGTTTAAAATTCATCCTTCTGAGGATAAAAGAGAAGTGTGCTTTAACCACCTAGAGCGTGTCGGTGTGTGTTGTCTCGTAGCCTTCAATGTTCTGAATAGTCCTGTGGAGTTTATCTGGATATATAGTTTCAGGTTTATTCAAGATTATGTAATGATCGGCACATACTATACAATATTTTGGTAATTTTATATTTAATAAAATAACTGCTATGCCATGATTTTTTTCTGATGCTGCTCAAAACATATACACTTACCTATTTGTTGTTTGCTCATATGTTCTTAGTTTATCTTGGTGACGAAAAATTAACTGACAGGCCCCTGCTCAGTAATGTCATGAAGATTGTTTTCTTTTCTAGCACGAGCTACCCAGTGGAGTTACTACATATCACAATCACTGCAAACCAGTAATCATATGTGCTAACCCTAACCCTTATCCCACCCGCACTTTGGGAGAGCTGCACCAACCATTGTTAGCAAATGGTGCTTTTCAGTATCAAACTAAAACAAATACCTAAATCCCAAATGTCTACTGAAACAATTTAAAATATAAAATTAAATGTGATTCAGAACATGTTTGCTTTTCTTTTCTATAGTTTAACAATATCATTATCATATCATAAAAGGTTTGAAAGTCTTCCTTTTTATTTATAGTAAGATGTGTCCAC
The DNA here is from genome assembly GCF_964374335.1 of Astatotilapia calliptera. Taxonomy (NCBI): domain Eukaryota; kingdom Metazoa; phylum Chordata; class Actinopteri; order Cichliformes; family Cichlidae; genus Astatotilapia; species Astatotilapia calliptera. The sequence continues at coordinate 5,658,704 of NC_137436.1, forward strand.
AGCATAAAAAGCCTAACCATGGCTTCAGTCATTTATATGGTGTAGGACTTATATACATCAAACTGTCAATAAAATCTGCATAACTGCACTGTTTGGATTTGGCTGCTAGACCATGTTAAATTGATGATGTGATTTTAGTGCACTGCTCTGTTGACTCCAGAGGATTGAATTGCTGCCATCCTGTCACTACAATTGGCTATTGTCTCTGGAAGCAGGCTTAATATTGCTATCCACCATTTATTTTTTTGCTTCTTGACCTAATGGGCAACTGTGTCGACTTGAGCTTGTCAAGCTGAGCGATCAGGAGCTTGTTCTGGTTGTGTTTGCAAGTGCATCATGGATAAATCTCTGGTCTTTTACTGAAAAATGGTGGGACCAGTGCCAACTTGTGCTAGAAAAGCTGGCGCTGGATTAGCTCACCCTTTACTGTTTTGAAATCATTTGCCTGTATGGAAACAGAGCTATAATTAGCAAGTAAATGACCACTCTGATTTATCATTTATCAACAGCTTTGTCTCACTAATCACCAACATATAAGATCTGCAGGAGTTAGAATGTAATGTGAAGAACTTTTTAATAATTCCTTTAGAACCTTAACAAAGAAAGCCCCGATGACGGAGTGGGGCATCAAGCGTTCAGCGTTAAACAGTGGAGAAAGATAGTGTCCAGTCAGGTTCTGTGTGGATGCTCCTTAAAAGAAATCTGAATGTCAGCCACACCAGCACCAAATATTAAATCCCACAAATAATTGAAACAATAAGTTGGTTTTGACATTTTGCCAAATGGCTAAATTATAAGAAATCAAAATCAATACCAATTTTTGCAAATAACTGCAAAAAAATGTATATGTTCAATATCTGCAAGCTGATTGGCTTTATGACACATCAGGTGGTTAAATCAATATTTGCATTTAAAATAACTCAGTTTTGTTGTCAACTAGTAAATAACAGTAATTCCATTTGTTTGAAAGGTGTTTATAATTATAGAGGAACTAGAGACAGAAGATTACTATTAATGTGAACTAGCACATTTTCAGTTTGAGTTAAAAAAAATTTTAATCTGGAACTAAGGTCATTATTCAGTTCCTTTAAACTAAACTTTAATTGGTGACTGAGAAGCATGAACTAACATGGCATTATATGTGACTGCAAGTGCTGACCTAATTATTGAACATTCAGAGCAACAAATTGGAAGCAAATGTTTTCTAAGTGCCCAAAGGCAGCATGCAAGCTCGTGAAATATGGCAAAGCAACAATAGTATGCTGGACTGCAGGTATTTAGTTTGTAGAAAATCTGGGCATTCACAGAACCAACCTAAATGAAAGACAAAAGCTCACAATTTTATATGACAAAGCAAAGTTCTTCATTTTATGGAATTTTTGAAACTTACATTCATTAAATTGCAACTAATTCTCATTAGAACATATTGGTAGTGCAATCAGGCCGTATCAATTCAGTGGTTATTAGCTAACGTATGCTAGCATATGTTTTCCCACATTTTACATATGTGATAACACACCTTATTACATTTCAAAGTGATGCCATTATTTAAAAGTGATTATTTTAGAGTAGATGAAATGAATAATTAAAACATAAACCTCTAACAAAGATTCAATATAAATCAGACACTCAAATTCTACATTTTTAACTTTTTGTCATCACTGAAGTTTAAAGTCTAGCTGCAAAGCAGAGGGATGTGTGTATGAGAGAGAGCCTTTTTATCTAACAGCAGGCACTTGCTCTGATACTTAGGTAAAGCAGCAGGAGGGATGGGGCATGGAGGCAGAAAATACGCAGAAAGCTCAGGTTCACATGAGGCCATGGTATTTCTGTGGAACTGCTGCATACAAGGAAGAATACAGTTGTATATGTGCTATGCGTGACAGGAAGAAAGAAAGAAAAAACAATGTGGGCAGAATGGGGTTAAAGGAGGTGAGCAGGTGGGACAGCATAAATAACAAATTAGTTTAAGGGGCAAAGAGGAAGAAAGATTGTGACTTTCAGCCCTGGATTGTATGGGGGTGGGAGGAAAGTTCCAGTCATGCTGCCAGCTGCGGTGACGTATTTAAGCTCTACTGCGTGTTGTGCTTGAGAGCACATGGACTGTACACACAGACACACAAACATGCTCCAAACACACAGCAGGATGTAATGCTTGATCTGTGGTATTTGTGAGCATTGATAAAACTAGACCCACAGGACACTTGTCAGAACACAGATTAATTCATTTGGCCTAGTAGATGGCATTACATAACACTGGGGTTAGGTTAGCAATGAGAGAAGAAGATGCAAAGAAGATGAAAGCGATATAAATAATAAATAATGGAGCACATGTCTGGTGCAGTCCTTGAGCTGGGCATTGTCAGCAGGAACTCAGCAGATATATACAAGTACAGAGAGATTAATGAGAAAAAAGACATACTGAGTGTTCTTTTGAAAAGGCTGTATTTGCCAACTGCACACTGTGTACAAGAAGGACTGCTCTTTTATTATGAGATTTCAATCCTGCAGTATTTACATAATCCATAAGTCCCTTAACTTTAGTACAAATTACTTGGTGGAGTTATATGTGAGCAGTCAAATGTGCAGTTCAGTCAGGTCAGACTTTGACCTGCCCCCAACCCCCTCCCTCCATGCGGGTACAAAGTCAGCGTGATATCCTTTTGTGGCCATGTGAGAAGCGGGCAAGTTATTATCCAGTAAATGTACAGTGAGTGAGCGAGTGTTATGCATCCTGTTGCCTGTATGTCTACACCAGAGTGTTTCCAATGGTGGCAAAGCTTCTGAGGAGGAGAATATTCCCGTTTGTTACAAGTGGGAGGAAAAAAAGCTTCAGACAAGTTCTCGACCCAGTTCTTCGTCTTTCGCACGATAGATGTGATAAAATCTGACAGCTGATAAAACGGATGTCAGTCTCACTGTTTTCATAAATATTTAGTTTGAAGTTTTAAGTAACTGAGGAATCATGGTGGAAACTACTGTCAGACATTTAGAGACAACTTTCTAGTAATTAGGAGTTGGCATGTAAATGCAAGTTTATGTAACATGGGTTGCTGTTATTTTTATCGCGTGGGATTATTTGTCATGTGAAGCTGCCTATAGTCACCCTCCATAATCCCATTCAATATTTATTCTCCACATAGTAAACAAAGATTAAGCTTAGGTTAAGTTAAATGTTTATTAGGTTTATTAATCTCCTGGTCTTTCACTTGACTGAGCGTTTTTCAGGCTTTACCATAATCTTTATCCTATAGTAATGTGTTAGACGTGATGTATTATGAGCACATTAGCACTCACAGAACCAATCCTGCTGTTTGAATACTTGCACTGTTGCAGTGTTAATATGTAACCATAACCTAGAAAACAGCCACACAAGTAGGACACGAGCTGACCATCTATAGACTGAAACAAACATGTAAAAAAGGTTAGTAAAGAGTATACATTCATTAGTTAATCTACTGTTTGCACAAATCTAGTGTGTCACGTACTATAGCATCTTAAACTAGGCCAATATAAATAGATACTGGTATTGGGGTTGCCACAGTTTTTTTCTTTTAGTTTCTTTTTAAGTCTCTGAACCCTGTTGCAACTCCTCATTGCTCTTAAGTGTAAAGTTTCTGTGACAAAGTAGAGAAACGTGAACCACCTGCTCATCAGGATCATCAAGCTGAGCTCTTATTGTGTTAAATCCTTCCTCAGGTAACTTAAAACAGATTGGATTAAGGCAAGCAAGGTAAACATGCTGTGCGAGTGTAGTATACAAGTGTAATCCTGATCAAGCCAACGGAAATAGCCCAGACAATCCTATCACCCTGCCTGCTCCTACTGTACATATATTAGATTAGCATTTGACCACCTTAAGTATAAGAAAACAGGCCAAAAGGTCACATTTGTAACTATGGCTCTATTAGAGGTTACTTCACCTAGTTACATATGCCACATGTTAATGTGGTCTGACCTAGTGACATGAGGTATTTTAAAAACAACTGTGACACATTTCCATGCAGCGTGAACATGCAGACACTTACGGGAAATGGAAGACATTCCCTGACAATCTTTGGTTAAATATTTCACAATCTGTTTTCCTTCCTAGTTACACATCCCATATATGGTCAAAATGAATGCGCTGAATCTAATAAAGCGTTGTAAACGTGACACTTTGTTCTGTAGTGTGAGATTTTATAAATGTAAGTCATTTGCACAGAGGGTAACAGAGGGTAGGGACAGATTATATTGTTTGTGTGGTCATTTAAGGTGAAGGCCTTGTTGTTTTTGTTCAAGCCATAACCTTGACTTTTTTCTATGTAAAGGAAAAATGCCCTCCCGCTGATTAGAAGCTCTTGTGACTGTTAAGGGCCATATATAGAATTCACCTTATTCAACCCCGGTGTAAATCACAGGTTAAACCGCTGATCTCAGTGACATCAAAAGATATCACCATATTATTTAGAGTATTTGCACCACTATAAAAATCAAAATGTAATGATAAAGCCACAAAGAATATCAATGTTATGGTCTCAAAAGGATTTTTACTTTCCTGAGATTAATAGTAAATAAATATGTTCTAAATAATCATTTTTTTGTAACAGCATCTTAGTGTGTGTTTTGAGTATGCCTACGTTAGCTATTAAAACATGCATTGTCTAGTAGGATGTGCTAAAATTCCAAAGGCCCTGAATCATGACCAAACCAGCTCCTTCTAGGGAAACAAGTAATGGCGTGTTTGAGTCAAGTTAGCCATACTGAAGATGACATATAAACAGAAACAACAAAAAAGTCACTAAAATGCACTTTAGATAAAAAAAATTCACATTGTGCATGCAAAAGTGTGTGATACTTTTATGCATTTTCCACTTTTTATTTTTCACTCATACATTAATCTACACATCAGGTGGCGAGTAATGAGCAGAAAATGAAAGCATTTCAGAGAATGAGGTAATAGAAAGTTCATCTGAGGTAACGCTGTCCATGAAGGGCACGATAAAAGCAGTGTGCCCTGCTGTGCCCTGGATTTCCCTTTTGAAAAGCTGCCAACCTGTCAGCCCTCAGTGTGCGTCATGATACGCTGCATGAACTGGAACGGAACTTTGTGTGCGCGTGCTCGCAAACACTTTTAATATCAGAGCAGCTGCGTTTCAGTGTCTCTAAACACTCGTACAAGTTTCTTCACAATTTCATTTTCGGGATCAGCTTTTGTTTGCGTGTCTGTGCGTGTTTGTGCTTGTGCCCTGTTTGAACATTTCCGAATGGCCCCTGTGCGTTCCTCTGACCTCAGCCGGGACATGCCGTGTTTGTTGATGTGTGTTATGCAACCTCAATCAACCACTAATTCAGAGTCATCTGAAGTAGCAACATTCACCATCCGCATACTATAGTATTCGGTTGCCTGAATCCACTCTGCCATCGTGTTACTCGCTTTATCAAAGCTTGACTGGCAAAGATTTCAGACTGCATGAGTCATAAGTGTGACATTGTTGTGATAAGGTAAATCCTGCTATACATTATAAAATGTCTTCAGGTCGTGACATGTGGATTATTGATAATGTTTCACTGGATAAAGACGTCCATGTGAATGCTTGAAAAAAATCTTTTCACTTCTCCCCTGACTTCTAGGATCACAGGAAATGATGTTTTTGAGGGTCATTCCACATTCACTGTGGTTCAATATATGTGGCAGAGTAAAGAATCAAACTAAACATTTGTTGAGAATGTCCACAATACCTAACAGAGTTTTATCAACAGCCTATAAAATGGGCACCTGCATAAATACATATAATAAAAAACCTGCTCTTTTCAAGTGCTCACGATTGCATCTTGCTCATTTGCAGATAAATAACAGCTTGCAGAAACAAAGACAGAACTCACTGAATTTGCATGTGCGACCTGCATAACGTCAGTCTTGTAACGTGGGCGTGTTACCCCTTACAGCAGAGAGGTGGTATTTAATATCATTCCATTTGTCCTGTTTGTTGCCGGCAAATATCACATTTTGACAAAACTGAGAGTTGCTGCTATGTAACCATTTCCATTACTGGAATAAAATATCAACAAAATATGAATTTCTAGTGAAAATTTCAAATTATTTTGCCATTTTAATTCATTTACACCTTACCTGTTATCTATTATTACTTGGGCCTATCTTAGCTTTACCTCGGCTAACCTCTTCCTTCAGACAACATGTCTCTTAATAATGTTTCTTATCAGCATTCAATGGATAATGCAGACTAAACAAGAACTGTCAGAACACATTTTTACGTCATGAAAAAAAGCAACACGTTAACTTGCAAAGATAAAGAAGAAAGCGATCTAGAAAGGAAAGACTGCAAAACAATGAGTGTGTTTCATTTGTATTAAAAGAAAAGTTATAGACTACAAGGAGACGTGTTTAACAGATATCCTTATCTTTGCTGAGATTTGCTGTATCTGTTCAGAAACACCCAAAATACACGTCACATCAAGGTCTGCCACATCAGCATGTCACTTTGTTTTTTTTCTTCTTTTAAAAAAAGCCATGTGGTTAGGTCATGAATAGTTTAAGGACTTTAAATAATCCGTTTAAGAAAGGAACAGTCTGACAGTTTGGATAGTGCACTTATTCACTGTGTTGTTCACAGCTAGACGAGGAGATTGATGTCACAGTCACATGCGTCTGCTCCGTGAAGCTAGAGTAAGCAGTCAGTTAGGCTCTCATAAAGACTTGTTTAACATGTTGTATCTTCTGTTCAATTACCGACAAGCTAAAACTGCAGTTGTTGTTTTTTTCCTTTTTCTTTTTTCTCTCTCTTTTTTGTCCCTTTGGGGACAGGGTAACTAAATCCAGATAATCCTCATGCTGTAAAGCAGCTGTGAGATCCAGCTGTGTAACATATGGACAAATATGGGATCTTGATCTTCTTTTCTATTTCCAGGAAAGAAAATCTGCATATTTTCCCCAATGGACCAACTATTTCATTATATTCATTCATAGAGGCCAGACATAAAAAAAAAAACCCAAAAAACCCCCATATAAATAAATAAATGTAAAAAAAATCAATAAAGATCTCCCTTGTCTCAGCATTGATGTGATCTTGGGTGGCCCAGAAGCATGCACACAACTTGCAAGTTGGGTACAAAGAAGAAAAACGTTCCAAAGGGACACAGAAAATGCTTGGCAGACACCACGAGTCTGCCTGCTAAACTACAGTGGCTTGCAAAAGTATTCAGCCCCCTTGAACTTTCGCACTATTTGTCACATTACAGCCACAAACATGAATCAATTTTATTGGAATTCCACGTGAAAGACCAACACAAAGTGGTGCACACGTGAGAAGTGGAATGAAAATCATACATGATTACAAACATGTTTTACAAATAAATAACTGAAAAGTGGGGTGTGCGTAATTATTCAGCCCCCTGAGTCAATACTTTGTAGAACCAGCTTTTGCTGCAATTACAGCTGCCAGTCTTTTAGGGTCTGTCTCTACCAGCTTTGCAGATCTAGAGACTGAAATCCTTGCCTGTTCTTCTTTGCAAAACAGCTCCAGCTCAGTCAGATTAGATGGACAGCGTTTGTGAACAGCAGTTTTCAGATCTTGCCACAGATTCTCGATTGGATTTAGATCTGGACTTTGATTGGGCCATTCTAACACATGGATATGTTTTGTTTTAAACCATTCCATTGTAAATGGCCTGTATTTGTATAGCGCTTTTACTAGTGCCCAAGGACCCCAAAGCGCTTTACACATCCAGTCATCCACCCGTTCACACACACATTCACGCACTGGTGATGGCAAGCTACATTGTAGCCACAGCCACCCTGAGGCGCACTGACACTGGCTTTATGTTTAGGGTCGTTGTCCTGCTGGAAGGTGAACCTCCGCCCCAGTCTCAAGTCTTTTGCAGACTCCAAGAGGTTTTCTTCCAAGATTGCCCTGTATTTGGCTCCATCTTCCCATCAACTCTGACCAGCTTCCCTGTCCCTGCTGAAGAGAAGCACCCCCAGAGCATGATGCTGCCACCACCATATCTGACAGTGGGGATGGTGTGTTCAGAGTGATGTGCAGTGTTAGTTTTCCACCACACATAGCGTTTTGCATTTTGGCCAAAAAGTTCCATTTTGGTCTCATCTGACCAGAGCACCTTCTCCCACATGTTTGCTGTGTCCCCCACATGGCTTGTGGCAAACTGCAAACGGGACTTCTCATGGTTTTCTGTTAACAATGGCTTTCTTCTTGCCACTCTTCCATAAAGGCCAACTTTGTGCAGTGCACGACTAATAGCTGTCCTATGGACAGATTCCCCCACCTGAGCTGTAGATCTCTGCAGCTCGTCCAGAGTCACCATGGGCCTCTTGGCTGCATTTCTGATAAGCACTCTCCTTGTTCGGCCTGAGAGTTTAGCTGGACGGCCTTGTCTTGGTATCTGGCTGGGGAAATTCTGATACCCCAGGAGGTGCCGGACTTTTAGGTTTTAATGTAGCTCAGCGGCTGGCCACGAGTAATGTGTCAAATAAACATCTTGTGAACACATCTTATGAGAGTTGACTTCGTAAGAGAAAAACTTCTGCACACGTATGTTGTGTAACTCATTCTCATTTAGAATATGTCTGACATTTTTGAACTTTTAATTAGGTAAAATTCTAATCTGTCACAATCTTTCTTCTTCCTTGGATCCTTTCCAAGAGGAATTTAGCCTCTTCCAGAGAAAAAAAGATCCTTATGTGCTCAGTGGAAAGCTCATAATGTAATAATAACTGGCTTGAAATCACTTTAAGTGATGCATGCTGGAAACTGCAAAACAGGCAGATATCAACATTTTCAGGCAGTGTGCAAAAAGGTGTTTTGAAAATAAGGCTGCAGATGAGTCATGGCATGCATCAGACACACATTACAACACCCTCTGCCCCTGTTCTGTTATGATGTTTATGAGAGCAGGCTGTCCTGGTTTTTCAGGATGTGAGACGTGTGCTTATTGAGTATCACTGTTTGAACTTAGCTCACTCCATCCAGCTGAAAGTAAATCTATCACCTTGGTTGAACTTTATGGATCCCCTACGCATTGACGTGCAGTATTACAGGAATAAGACAGAATCCAAAGGTTAATAATGGTGTGGTTTACAGGATTGTCAGGGTTAAAAACATACAAAGAAAGATCTGTCCATTAAAAAGTATTTACCTTAAATAACCAACAATCCTTCCCAATAAATCAGTCATCTCCTTATAAATAAATAAATAAATAAATAAAAGTCATATATAGTTACAATTATTTGGTAAGACTCAATGAAAAAACAAACATATGCCCTTTTCACTTTTAAGCATGGATAAAACTGACTTGGACAGTTGAAGTTTATAGATACAAAAACCTGAGATTCTTGACTTAGTGCAAAAGTTTAACACTTCATGACAATAGTTAACAGAGGTACTGCAGAGTGTGCAGGTAGGGTTTTTAAGAAAAGCCAACTGAGAGTCTGTGACAAAGGAGAAGAGAGACATGGATGTCATCTCAGGCAGGATGACATCCACATGAAACTACATTTCCCTAGAGTAGCCAAGAGCCTGAACGTCACATAGACATCATGATCTGGTGGAGAACAGATGGATGAGCCAGTGCTTTTAAGCAAGAGGCAAGTAAGGACCAGGAGCCAGAAACTTGTGCTTATCTTCTGTAGCAAGCAAGCACAAGACAAACAACTAAGGGCCCCCGAGAGGGCAGGAAAGATGGGAAACAACAGATAAAAATGCTGGGCAGGTGCTGGAGAATGTGGTAACCATGAAACTTACAAGTTTCACTTTCAATCATTGTTCTCTTTCATTTTCATTCAGCTTTAGTAAAAAAGAAAAGGCTTGGTTAATGCTGGGAAAAGATCAAAGTTTGAGTCAAAACAGACTATTTTGCAACACTAAAATGTGCAGCAAAAATCAACTTTCGGTATTTCAGGGTTTTTATTGGACCAGTAGTTGTCTCTTATCTTTAAAAGGTAATCACAGGACATCACAAAAGCATGCTCAAGTAACCTATCCTTGAATTTTCTGGGGGAGGACACTCAAAGCAAAAAAACATTTTCAGGGTACACTGGCAGCACAGTGGTAAACTGGATAGCGCTTTTCCATCACAGCTAGACGGTCTTAGATTTGAATCCTGTTTGGTGGGTTCTCCATGTGTTTATGTGGGTTCTCTCTGACTACTCAGGTTTCCTCCTACATGCATGGGTTAGGTTAACTAGCATTTCTAAATTGGCCATGTCTTTGTGATAATACCTCTGATAGACTTGCTCAGTAATGTCTGTTCTGTCAGTCATGAAATAAGGAAAATTTCAGTATGGTTATCATGGCATGGGTGAGTAGAGTTTATAAGACCATATGGTCAGAGGAAGTCACGAGGGTTCAAAAAAAAGAAATGAAGAGTAAATCCCCAATTGGCTTTTAGCTATTAGTGAGACAGAGAAAACCTCAAAAGTCAGATGACCACCTACGAGCAAGCACTTTGTGACAGTGGGAAGGAAAAGACCTTAGGGAGTCAGAACCAGGCTCGGGGTCAGGGGTTAGGGTTAGCTGCTGCATTTTCTTGATATCTAAGAAAGGTCCAAATATTTTGATGGTCAACAAAGTACTCCCATTTTAAAAGTGAATTCATTCCTAGATAGATACCTCAATAAATTTACTGTTACTTTACCTTAAGTTTAGTTTTTTGTATGTTGCCAAATGTGGTCAGGATTCCACTTCCATTGAATTTAGGCAAGTGAAAAGCCTGAATTTCTAGTCCTCAGGAAAACTTGCTTCTGGCCACAGGGGCTGCTATTGTGAATGTGCAGCAGATGTTATGTAGTGTTCCTTCAAATGACTGAAGCTTTAGTATTGTGTTACTGTGCCTACAGCAACTAATTAACAGCATAATTTAGGTGCTTGTGTTGATGTTACATAATGGTCATTTCTAAGGGGGAGGATGCCAGATAGTGTGTGAATACACCACAAAATTACTCGGCTGTAACAATAAATGAATCCACAGAGAAAACACGGCTTTGCTTTTCCATTCCTTTTTTCTTATTCACTGTTCTTTTCTCACCTCTCCTCTGCGCTCCCATTTACTCCCCGTCACATCCTCCCTTACTTTCTTTTCTCGTCCTGTCCTCTTCTGCCCTTTCTTTTCTCGTCTTATCCCCGCCTCGCCTTCTTTCCTTCCTCTTTGGCTGGGGTCCCAAAGTTTGTTAAACCACTTGGTTTTACTTCATGGAGAATCCTTTATATAAAAATCTATAAAGCTTAGATTCTACATAATATCTGTACATAAATTCACTTTTATATTCAGACATTTTCTCAGTTATTTGATTTTACATTTTCATTTAAACAAGATTAATTTTCAATTTTGTTCTGTAGGTAGAGAAATGTGGACTTGCTCATGTGGACTGTTGTACTGGTATCCAGACCTCTGCTGCCTCCCATACTCTCTCTGTGCAGGTCTTTCCCCACAGAACGACCAGATTTCTTGGACCCAAAAAGGACTCTTTGAGCCAACAGAGGGGACATGACCCCAGTGTTAATTCCTCTGTTGATGGTGATGTCCTTTATTGATGTGGCTTTTAAGCAGCGTCACCAGAGCATGTCAACAATTCACCTGAACTGACCCTGAAAAGCACACAAACAACTGTAACTGGAAAACAGTTGCATCAGTAATGAAAAACTGCTTTCACTGAATTTTAAAAAATGCTCAAGAATACTTGTACTTTTTGTAGTTACATATTGTTTGCTCATTAATATATATCAACTTCAAGGCTGTGTCAGCTTTTGATTCTATTATTAATCAACCAACCATTATTTCAAGGTCAAGGGCATGACAATGTATTGTATTAGCTGGTGACTGCCCTCTTCTGGAACTGAAGAAGAATGTGGTGATTGTGTTGATATTAGCATTTAAAAATAATTTCGACACATTTCCGCTGAGCCCAAAATCCCTCTCTTGTTCAGTTCAATTACAAAGTGGCCCTGAGTTTTTCCTTTAAAGCATAAATCTAAGGTTAAGGCCTTGCTTTATTTTCTGAAAAGAAGCCCAAAGATAAACTTGACTTTGAGACATGCAGTTTTATGGTAACATCCTTCTTTTGGATGTCTCCCTATGCATCCTAAGCAGAAAGTGTCCAGGCCAGTGTTTCTAGTAATATTTGAACAACATAAAAGAAATGACTCAATCTGAGCCTTAATAATTAAAATGGTGGACTGCAAATATATGGCACTATCAATTACATAGTGGACACAACCACTGAGTCTGAAACATACAAAATACCACAAATTAATAAAGGTGCAATTGTGATTTGTTATTGTAGTAAAACAGTGACTCAAAAATTGATGGGGTCTTTCAATGACGCGATCAATTTGCTATATAGTTATCATATCTCATTAAAATTACTCATACACGCACCTGCCACTTCATTAGGTACACCTGTTCAGTTGCTTATTATCACAATTATCTGTAGGGATTAATGAAATATGCTGATTCTGATCAGGTAATTCAATGCATTTAGGCACATAGACATGGTGCAGACGACCAATTGAGGTTAAAACTGAGTATCAGAATGGGAAAGAAAGTTGATTTAAGGCGCTTTAAATGAGACATGGTTGTTTGTGGTTAGCTTGAGCAATTCAGAAACTTGGTCTGCTGGGATTTTCCCCACAACCATCTATAAGGTTTTCACAGAATGGTCCAAAGAAAAAACACCTACCTCTTTGGCATCAACAAGATGTTTTCATCCAGAGTTCAGAGGAGAATGTCCAGACTGCTTTTAGCCAAACGGAAGTTAACTGTAACTCAAATAACAGTTGCAAATAACTCAAATAACTCGTTACAACCAAGATAAGCAGAAGAGCATCTCTAAATAAAAGCATGTTGAACCTTGAAGAAGATGGGCTACAGTAACAGAAGAGCACGCTGTCTTCTGTCAGCCAAGAAAAGGAAACTGAGGCTATAAGTCACACAGGCTCAACAGAATTGCACAGTGAAATATGCAAAAAATCTTGTCTTGTCCGATGAGTCTCAATTTTTGCTAAAACATTCTGATGGTAGGCTTAGAATTTGGCACAAACAACATGAAAGCATGGATTCATCCTGCCTTGTAACAAATGGTCAGGCTGCTGCTGGTGGTGTAATGGTATGGGGGACCTATTTAGGTTCCTTAGTAAGAAATATATCTTGTGTCATTGCTGCAGCCTGCCTGAGTATTGTTGCTGACCACATTCATCCCTTTATAACCACATTGTACCCATCTTCTGGTGTGGAATCTATCATGTTAGCATTTTAATGAAACAATGCTTGATGTAATGAGGGTTCTACCCTTATTATACCCATAGTCCATTCATCTAAGGAATCAAGTTGCCATGTAAAAAATAACATACTTTATTATAATAAAAGCATAACATTAATTATATAAAATTCTATTAAAGGGTCAACGATTTATCAAAATTTGATAATTCTGGTAGATAAGATAAACGACAAGGTTTTATAGGAATGCACACAGTGTGTTCTATTGGCAACCGAGAACTCTATTCTTTCGTAAATCTTGAGTCATCTAAGGTTAGGCTCAGTGTCCACGCAGGAAAGACTCAATAAGCAAAACATGAAAATACTTTTGTGCTGATAGCAAATACGTAGCCTGTGTAAAAGCTGTACGAGGCAATAGACACAATCTGACCTGAATGCCTAAAGCACTGAAGGGAAAATTAGTTAGTTTTCAAAATGTCTCCACAGTCTAATGACTGTAAAATTTCATTCCCAGTAATGATTAGTGATTTGATTTTTGGCTTTTTTGTGACTGAAAAGAAAACCATGTATCAAACCCTATTAATATTAATTCCATTTTTGGCTTTTGCATGTTTGCAGTACAGTGTTTCAGATCAAATCTGAATAAAAATGTTAATTTACAGAGCAACAGCTTCCCTTTAACCAATTTTCTAAATCTGTGCTTGAAGTTTGTTTATGGGTTTTAGCTTTGCCATTTTTATGATTCCAGGAAAATCAGTTTGGACACCGGACACAGATTTTAATTTCTCATTCACTTTGGATGCAATTGATAGTGCTTGGGTGGCTGGCAAGAACCCTACCTCACTGATGCCCTTAATCACCTCATTCTGCTACTGTCTCTCACACATGTACCACAATACACACACACACACACACACACACACACACACACACACACACACACACACACACACACACACACACACACACACACACACACACACACACACACACACACACACACACACACACTATAGTGACATGAAACTACTTGGGATATTGTGCACAGATGGTTAACACAATAAAAAGATAAATAAAAATGAATTAGCATGAGCTGCCCCTGCAGCCACTCATTCATTTGGTCTGGGATTTTGTCTGCTCCGAGTGTGTTGACAAGTGCAAATGGGAATTAATCGGTAATGTCTAACCGGATTACTATAATATTCAAAGAATTTAAACTAAAACAGCCTTTCATGTGTTCTTCACATGAAAAAGTAAGTCAGGGTTAAGGCTAGAGTGCTAAAAGTATGGTTGGTTGTGATAAACCTTTTGCCGTGTTTAAATATCAGACAGATTTCCTGCCAAATCATTCAAGCACTGGAACCCTTATTGGAGGTTGTTGGAGGTTCTTGGTGTCGCAGGCATCCTTCATTCTAACCTCCAGGATCTTATTTTCTTATTTACATTCCTTCATATAATCACTGGCTGTGACACCTTGTTTTCTCTCTTTTGTTGCATTTTACGTGCTACTCTTACATTGGAAAAACTCTGTATACCATGCCATACTCGTGCATTTAAAACTTTTTAATAAAGATTTTTGTTAAAAATCTGGTTTTCTCAATAAAACTCAGATAATTTAAATGGCCTGTATTTGTATAGTGCTTTACTAGTCCCTAAGGACCCCAAAGCGCTTTACACATCCAGTCATCCACCCATTCACGCACACATTCACACACTGGTGATGGCAAGCTACATTGTAGCCACAGCCACCTTGGGGCGCACTGACAGAGGCGAGGCTGCCGGACACTGGCGCCACTGGGCCCTCTGACCACCACCAGTAGGCAACGGGTGAAGTGTCTTGCCCAGTAGGCAACGGGTGAAGTGTCTTGCCCAAGGACACAACTGAGACTGTCCGAGCCGGGGCTCGAACTGGCATCCTTCCGATTACAAGGCGAGTTCGATTACAAGGCGAACTCCCAACTCTTGAGCCAAGATCGCCCCATTTAAGTACAAATCGTTGTGTCATTACTCTTTTAAATTGTTTTTGAAGTATGTCTACTTTCGTTTTGGTTTTTTTTGTTTTTTTGATGATCACGGAACCAATTACCACTTTATAATGATGGGATTTGTTATACGGCACTTGGAAGCATTTTCTTTTGGGGTGGGGGGTATACTTGCTTGTTTTAATTCATGCTGATTACAGCTGGATTAACAGCTTTATGCACCTTATTAAATTATATTAATATTGACCTACAGGTCT
The DNA here is from genome assembly GCF_964374335.1 of Astatotilapia calliptera. Classification (NCBI taxonomy): domain Eukaryota; kingdom Metazoa; phylum Chordata; class Actinopteri; order Cichliformes; family Cichlidae; genus Astatotilapia; species Astatotilapia calliptera. Next base: position 5,674,170 of record NC_137436.1, read on the forward strand.
CAGTTGACACAGAATTTAAATTACCCATTTAATTTTAACAGCAGCTTAACTTGTTTGTGTACCTTTTGCAATGTAACTGTTTAAATATGCTTACTGAACCATGTGTTTAGGTGTTGAAATTTGCTTAATCCTAAAAGAGACTTAAAGGCTGTAAAAATAATAATCCATGTGGGTGAAATGCGAAAGTCGATCATTCCATGGCCCTTAAACTTGAGGGGAGAGCTGAACTCAAAGCTGACCCTTTTGTTATGTACTCTTTCCTCTTTCATCCGAAATTTTAGGCCTTTCCTTATATGGTGTCATGTGTCCTGCTTTTGTAATTCAAAGGCCTTTCAGCCAGCTTTCTCCTAATGTTTATACTGATCTTCTGTCTTTGCATTTAGAATTTTTTTGATGTAAAATATTCAGTCTTATAAATTACAATTAGAAGTGGCTCTCTTTCAGCAAACTTCATTTCTGGCCCTGGACTGTTTTATCTTTGTACAAGATGATTTGAAAGTTTACCATACGGATAACAAAAGAAAATAACAACTTCCATATTGAGTAAAAAGTTGAACTACCAGTAAGTTTGGGTTTAATCACTTTTTCATCGCCCAGGGGTCCAGTGTGAAGTTATTGTGTGATCACTAAGAGTTTTTTTATTGTTTGATGTAAACTTGGTGGGAGTTTTTACATATAGCAGGTGGTATTAGCTCCAGATCCTATCCCAGATGTCATAGGGCAAGAGACAGGGTACACTAATTTAGGTCATTTAGAATCACCTTTTAAACTAACCTTACTAACTGCATGTCTTTGGACTGTGGGAGGAAGCCAGAATACCCAGAGAGAACCCACTCAAACACGGGGACACAGAAACGCTCTGTCATGTCACACTGTGGAAGGCAGGAGGAAGGACCCAAATGCAGAACTCTGAGTGCACAGGGATGAACTCAAAAAGGCAGCTTTATTTTGCTGTAAAACACTTGAACACTACAAAACAAAAACAAAAACAGGAAAACTTGAATAATCAGATACAAAGAGACGAGGGAAAGCAAAACTAGATGCACTGTCGCGGTACAAGACAAGGACTATCAAAATAAAACAGGAAACACACGACAAACACAAAGGCACGGACTTGATACTAACAGTGGGGAACAAGATAATAAACATGAAGGCTAAACTAAATCTACACTAAAAATGAGGGGCACAGGAACTAAACCCCCAGAACCCCCACTTGAGTATTACTGGGAAGGAAGGAAGGAAGGAAGGAAGGAAGGAAGGACTGAGATGACTAAGCATAAACGAAAGATAATCAAACCAGGAACAACAATTGTCAAATATAATTAAACTCAGAATGGAAACAAATACTGTGACAGGCCCCAGCCTGATGCTGGATTCAGACTGAGGTAACAGTGCTAAAGTAGGAAAGATATGATTACAAGGCTTGATACAGAATTTTCTTTATATTTTCGTCCTTAACAGGTTAAACCACCAATAGCATACATGTGATCTTGTGAAATTTCGCGAGTCCAGGGAACTAACTACTCTTACTATATTGTATCATGTCATCTCAACAAGAATAAGTTGTTGAATTTCATGCAGACACCACATGATTTAGTTAAATTTACCACAGAAGCATTGAATTATTTTGTTCAAATTGCAAGGCAGACTCTTGTAAATGTAACAACCACCCAATTTAATTTTTTGGAGTGTAGATCTAGATGAGTATATTTCTCATGAGACAAGCAAATTTGAACTGTAAATAGGAGTTAAAAATAATGAAGGCTAAAGGCAATACAGCTGATGCAGAAGTAAATCTAATAAAAATGCAGAATGTACACGTTATCAATTACTCATAGTCTATCAGTCACTTTCTCATTATGTCTCACCCCCACACTGTAAAAAAAATCCGTAAAAATACAGTACAATCTACTGTATAAACGTGAAGGAATTTTCCGTATTAGTCATTTACAGGTATTTTTCTGTATTTCTCAACTACTGCAATGCATTGTGGGAAAAAGAACCTGAAAAGGAGGGAAAAGTAAGCGCAAGAGCAGCCATTAGGCTTCTTTCAGGCTTCATCTGGATTTTGGATTCTGAAGTTGGAGAAACTGCCTTCAAATTTCTGTGGTAAGTATTAAAACTCATGTTTCGTTTTATTAAAATAATGTTTTTCAAAAGACTCCGTGTTTTTATTTAGAAAGAATTGTTAATTTATTTGTTAACTGGTTTCGGCTGTCTCCAGACAAGTCAGGAATATTTTGCTGACTCATTTTTTAAAATAATTGTTATTTAGGTTTAACATGACTTAAGCTTTATTTTAATTAATGTTAAAATAATTTTTACTGTGATACCACCAGTTTTGCCCTTCAGTGGCTGAACCAGTTTTCATAAATATTATAGTTAGCTGTCTGTGTCTCTCTGGGTATTACACAGCTGTGACTGCTAACTAGCTAATTAGCGAAAGTCAGCGATGTGGATAACTGGGAAAGTGAGAGCTTCATGGTTCTAGAAATTATTCTAGGACTCTAATAAGTACTGTATCAATACCTGTGTTTTACAGTTGGCTCTACTGTACACTTTAAAGGGTTTCAGGCAAAGTTACACTAACCCTAGTTTAAGCCTCAGACCTTCCTGGCTGACGCTAGCAAATGCTAATGTTAGCCTCTGATTTGGGCTGCTAAAGTAAAGACTTTTAGCTAGCTGACCAGCATAGATTATTTCGGTGGTTAACAGACTGTAGTGGTAAAATTATTGAAAGTATAGTTTCACCTCAGCACATTTACAATTACAGTATGTCTACTTTGTAGCACATAGAAATGTTTAGTTAATATTTACAGACAGACACATTTTCCCTGTAACTGTGTTTTTACTCCAACATTTGTTGAAAATGTAATTTATGAAATGCTGAGCAGCATTTCTTGTATGTGGAATATTTTTGTCACCCCACTGTGCTAATGTGATTAAATACTAAAAATTATTACTAAAAAAATTCAATAATAAATCAATAATAACTATTTCTTGATTGAACTATAATGTAAGCGCAGTGCTGGTGTGCAGGGGCTCTATATGCCTTGTCTATATCAAGCTTTTAGCCAAATATAAGCAGAGATATTTGTATCTTTCTTAAAAATCCAGATCCTTACAGATTATTTGAGAAATGGATCAACAGCTATCACTACTTGAAGCACTTTAAGTCCTGCAGTGGAAAAATATCCCTTATTTCACCTTTGATCACACACTTTGGTTTTCCAGTGCAGAGCAATGGCCAAGAAAAGGAAAGACTTCCCCGAGTGAAAAAAAAGATGAAGATACAAGCTGGTGATGATCCAGAGCAGCTGGTCTCAGGAAATGAAGAAAAACCCTGATCACCTTCTCTACAAACACAAGGTGAGTTTAATGTTGTGGTTGATTTAGTTTTTCAAGGTATGTATGTTACTTTAATTATAAACTGCTTTTGTTGCAACAGAATGGTGTTATGTGTATGCAACTCTACGTGAATTATAATCCTTTGTAGGGCTGCGTGATATGACCAAAGTCTCATTCAATATAAGACGTATCTCTCCTGATAACGATATATATCACAAAATAGTGCATTTTCTGTAAATTCTGTGATTCTCGGGCAACTCGACTTATGTGAAATGTTTTCAGTTGGGCGTCGTGTACCAGGAGTCGAGTGTTTTGACCGATGCATGAAAGGTGGTTAAAGAGGTTTGTCGTGTTCGAGTGGTGGTGGGGACCAGTTTGTGGCATAATTTGCATAGTACAGTTTTCTGGGGCGTGTCAGACTTTTCATAACCAAACCATGTCCATGCTACAGAGGTAGCCCCTCATTTAACAATAAGGTCCTCAATTTCTTTTGACTGGTCCTTCTGGTTCTGCCTCATCCTTGCTGGCCATGCTGGTATTCTCTGTGCCTTCATCTGCGTGGTGACTGTAAGCGCCATTTATAGTTACTTGATGTTTTTATTTGAGGTCATTTGTTTGATGCATATTCTGAAATTTTATGTTTGAGAATAATGTATATCATTTCAGTTTAGTTTGAAAAGTCTCAACAGAAACTTGAGCTTTATTGTGAAAGGTTTATGTGGAAAATAAACAAGCGGACGGCGGAGCCACACGATGGTTTTATCCTCATTGTTGGTAACGAAAGTACGCGTTAAAAACAGTCACTTGTCCGTCCATAGTGTGGTTATTTTAAGTATAAGAGAAGGAGAGAACTTTAAGAAATAATATAGCAACTACAGTGACCATCAAAACCATGAAAAAAATATTGCCGTAAACAGTTTATTTTGCAACACCACAAAACAAAGAATAGTGTATAATATGAAACGATAGACATTTTTATATCGTAATCTGATATATATCGTCATATCGCACAGCCCTAATCCTTTTTTTGTTTATGTTGTTTATGCTCTAGGTAAAAAAAAATTATAAAAATACAAACTTTTTAAAAATGTCTTGTTGTTTCTCTTTTTTTCCTCAGAATAAATTGCGACTAGTCTCAATGGCTGACACGGAGGAGCAACACAGCGACACGTTAACTCCGACTGCTGCAGTTCCTGTATGAACTGAGCAACTCTTAAAATCCAAGGAAAAGCTGAGTGTATTTTACTTAAAGCTCAGATGGACCTTGATGTACTAACATGCAGGCTGCATTCAGGACTTTGTCACACTGTTATATGAAGAGCGGTAACAAGACTTTGTAGTAATTTGTCTTACTATTGTCTTATTTGTTGTGATTTAGGGTCTGTGCGCACAAGCAGAGGTTTTTGTTTGTAAGTGTAACCTCGTTTTCAGAGCCTTGTCTAACATTTAATGGTCATGAAATATGTCAGACTTTTTCCTCTACTTAACCAGCTTAGAGAATTTGAACACCGTGGAGAAAAAGGTGTGCATTAAGGATTTTGAACTATGATGTTTAAGTGTTGTCACTGCTGAGGATTCGTGGACACAGATCCTTATTCACTATGCTGCTGTTTACAGTTTAACTTTTCATCAGAACAAGCACTTCTAATTATACTTTGCTCCTCACTGACAAAACAAGTCCCGTAAATACACTTTTATCTTTAAGTTTGGGACAGTAATCTGTCTTAATTTATTATGTGTTGTAGTTATCATATGGGGAAAAGTCCTGTGGTTATCCATCAGTCCTGTTCGAATAAACCCAAAGTTCAGGAACATCTTCTTTAGATCTGTTCAGTTGTATTCATGTGGCACCACTTAAACAGTCAACAAATTTTGACTCAAGTATGTTATATTGTAAGGTAAAGAGCCCAAAGAGTTAATCTCAGACAAATGTTCACGCAAATGTGAATTACATTCACTTCATTAATGAAGTGAATGCAATTCAGTAATCAAAGGTGTTTGGCTATAACTGACTACATGTGTATACTGTATCATAAGTGGACAGAGATGGATGTAAACCACACCTTAACCATTTGGCTGAGGCAAAACTACCACAAGGCAGTGATTCTAACTAAAAGGTACTCTGGATATTATTAAATGTGAACATGTCGTTAAATATGACATTTTTTGTTTGTCAGGTGTCCTGTTTGAAGAAAACACTTGGTAGCCACTTGAATGAATGTAAATAAACACATTTACATGAGGGCAACCTGATTTCAAGGAAATAAAAATGCTCAAATTTGAAAGCTTGTGAGTTATTTTGTTCATGTATCAGCTGTTTAGTAGTTTTATGACAAGATGGATGCTGTCATTATATTTAAGTATAGTGTTTGAGTTAAGGAGAATAAAAGAATATTTAACATTAATTGTACCAATGTTGTTGTGTACGAAGCACAAATTAATTTAAGTTTTAATTTATGAATTTTTGAGTACATGGTGTACTAGGTTGTAATTGCATAGAAATGTACGTTTAAGGATATAAAGAACTATATTTAATGAGTTACAGTGAAAAGAAGTGCTTGGAAATAGTAATATAAACAGAAATTTCAATTTTTCTATTAACGGAAAATATCAGTTAATGATACAGAAAATATACTGTGAATAAACGGAATTTTCTGTTTTATAGCTGAAGGAAATGTCCGTAAATAGTACAGAGAGTATACTGTAAATCTACAGAATTTTCCGTTTTATCATTTACAGAAAGGTCCGTCAAACCTCCGTAAAAAAACAGAAAATGTACTGGCAGAAAATTACCAGGACATTTTCTGTTTTTCTACGGAATATTTTTTTACAGTGCAGCCAGTCATGACAAATGGCTGCCCCTCCCTGCCCCTGATTATGTTGGAGGTTTCCTCCTGTTAAAAGGAAGTTTTTCCTTGCCACTGTTGCCAAGTGCTTGCTCATTGTCTGATTGTTGGGGTTTCTCTATATAATTAAAGGGTCCTTACCTTACAATATAAGCACTTTGAAGTGACTGCTGTTGGGATTTGGTGCTAAATGCTTAAATCTCGTGTTGTGCTTCCCAGTGAGCATACACTGGCGTGACTTTCTGCCGCTGCTCTCCGTGTGTGTTCGTTTGCTTAGTTCAGTTTTATTTTTACACTAAAGTATTTGATTTTACTGTTTCCCTTTGATTTGATCCTGGTAAACCTGGATTTTATCATTTTACCTGTGACTCTCCTGGGTACCTCCTTACCCTTATCTTCCCTGCTTAGCCTCTATGTCCTTGTCTTGTCTCGTGTGCATTACTTTCCCTGGAACACTCTCTCACTGTCGTTCTCTAAAACCTAAAGAGAATTATGGATTTGATCAACTGGTCTCTGAATGCTATTGACACCCTTTTCTCAACGAGAAGTCAGGGCTTGGGAGAGCCCGAGTGCCCTGGAGGGACTTTCCCTGCCGGTTACACGATGGACGGGTGGCAGAACTGGAGGGTCATGTGCCTGGCGGGACTGTCGATCGAGGACGCTGAAGATATCTATCTATTCGGAACCGTGATAACAGGGTTCTTGTTGATCGGAGTTGGCTTAGCCCTGGTTTATCGGAGAAATAAGAGAGTGGAACCGGCTGTTCAAACCCCCCCAAGGCTGCCCGCTGGAATCGAAGCGATGGGACGAGGCGCGACCTCTCACAACGAACGTAATATGGTTAACACCTTGGAGACGCTTACAGCTGCTGTGAAGGCTCAAAATAACACCATTGAGCGTATGGGGGGATACATCAGAGAGAGGCCTGCTCAGAATGAGACCCTTGAGCGACAGTTGGAACACATCGTGGAACGGATCACTGCAGTTGTGAGGTCTCAGAATCAAAAGAATGATAACACCATGGAACAGAAGTTTGATGCCATCATGGGGAGGCTCGCGGCTCTCCAACGGGAGATTGAGAGACCAGCATCAGAGTGTTAAAGAGCAGCCTGAAAATTCTCCTGGGCTGCTCGCATGGAAATTTACAAAATCAATATCAAAATTGTGGACCCCCATCAAGGCTGGAGCCGAACAATCACTCCCTGATAACGACTGTGTTATGGCTGTTCTTCCCATCCCACGCAAGGCCACCTGCTGTCTACACCGGCTCTCTCTTACCCTTTACCCGCCCCTGTTGCTTGTCTTGTGTTTCTATGGTGTATTGATAGTCATGTGCTTTTTGTGCTGAGGTGTTTTTTCTGTTATCAAACTGTTCTCCCACTAGGAGCTCAGTCTGAGTGGAGTTTTTTTCTCCTCCTCTTACCTCATGTTATGTATTTTCGTTGTTTTTTTTCCTATCAGCCTACCTTTCTGACATGTCTCCCCAATGTGATGTTTGTGTAAAGTTGGTCAGAAGGTTCCTTTGTAAGTGCGCATGCGCCATTAGCGTGCTGCCTGCTGTAACCTTAATTTCCTTCGGGATTGATAAAGTATTCTGATTCTGATTCTAACCAGCCTATACAAGTTATCAATTACTCATAGCCTAGCAGCCCTTGCTGGCCTTCTCCACGTACTACTGTTTGGCTGGTTAATGCACTCGAGCATCTGCCTTCTCAAGTTGCCCACAGTATGTACAGTACCAGGTAGGTAATCGCAGCTACTTTTCTGGCACTGGGTTGTAATCGTGGCATGCTGGCTTACATGGCTGTGTGAACAAATGGATAAACTATGATTCCCCTTTTAACCATATGCTTGATATGCCTACCATTGCTTGGCTTTACTATTGGACTATGCAATGTTCTTTGTAGCCATACCAAAGGTTTGGACCTTTAAGCGGATGACGGAATGCACTATTCAAAATACCCCCATAACATCTGAAACTGCTCCCCAATTTTGCTCTCTCTTTAATGAAAGTAACCCTGATGAACCACTTGCATGCTTTAGTTTGGCTTGTACCAACACTATGGACTCAATTGCTCCTCTAAAATGTAGACAACAAAAATGTAAAAGTCAGCCTTGGTTAAATAATGTCACTTGTGCCGTCAGACAGGAATGCAGGAAAACAGAACAAAAATGGAAGAAAGCTAAGCTCCATGTCAAGGTAGAAAGAGCAAATTAAAAAAAAAAAATAAATAAAAATAAATAAATAAATAAATAGAAAGAGCAAATTATTTCCCTTAAGATTTTTACAAAGAATTCTGGTAAACCTGAAGTCCTATTCAACAGTCAACTTTGCATCCCACCACTACAGCTATATCTGAGACTGCCTCACACACTTGTGAGTATTTTCAAAGGTTCTTTACTGAAAAAATGGCTAATATCAGGGCACATATCCGGCTCCCATCCCAAGACCCTTCTGAACCACTTACATGCTCTTCCTTTCTTACTTAATTTAAACCAATCTCATTATCCCATCTTACTGATATAATAATGCACATGAAACCAACTACTTGTCCCTTGGATGTGTTACCTACGCCATTTCTCAGAGATGTGCTGCAGACAAACAGCCCTAACATCCTCGCTATTGTTAATGGCAGCATCTCAAATGGAATTGTTCCGCGTTCTTCTAAACAAGCTGTTGAAGCGGCTGGTTTGGATCCGTCAGTTCTTAGCAATTTTAGACCAATCTCCAAGCTGCCATTTTTGTCTGAGGTTCTCAAGAAAGTTGTCCTCCACCAGTTGCCCTCATTCTTAGATACACATAGTATTCTGGATAAATATCAGTCTGGTTTTAGAGCCTTCCATAGCACAGAGTCTGCTCTACTTAAGGGGTTGAATGATGTGCTTTTTGCTACTGACTCTGGAAAAAGTACAGTTTTAATTGTTTTAGACCTGAGTGCAGCATTTGACACTGTTGACCACACAATCCTATTAAACCATTTGAAGACATGTGTTGGTATTCAAGGTTCTGCTGTAAAATGGTTTAACTCTTAGAGAGCAGAACATACTCCGTGATGCTGGGTAACAAATACTCTTTACCTCCTACACTTGCTTGTGGAATACCTGAAGGCTCTATTTTGGCTCTATACATGCCCTCATTGGGCTCTATTTTTCAGAAATACCAAATTTCCTATCATTCTTATGCAGATGATACCCAGTTCTTTCTCTCTCTAAACCAGGTGCTGATGGTACATTGCAGAAAGCTTCAGATTGTCTTGCTGGATGTCATTGAACTTTCTCAAACTAAACGATGACAAAACTGATATTATAACTTTTTGGCAACCAAGACTTTGTTAGTCTCATAAGCAATTACTTGGGCCCACTATCAGCTAATGTACACCCCCATGTTAAAAATCTTGGTTTCATTTTCGATTCTACCCTCAAGCTGGACAAACAAATAAACTCAGTTGTTCGTGGCAGTTTTTCCCAGTTCAGGAGCATTTCTAAACTCAAAACTATCTTGTCATCTAAAGATCTGGAAACCGTTACCCATGCCTTAATTTTTCTGTAACTCTCTCTATTGAGGCATCTGTCACTCAAGCCTGTCCCACCTGCAACTTATTCAAAATGCAGCCTCAGGGCTCCTGACGGGTACCAGAAAGAGAGAAAGTATTACTCTGATACTCGCATCTTTACACTGGCTGCCAGGTAAATACAGAATTCATTTCAAGGTTTTATTTTTTTGTTTTTAAAGCCTCCTGGCTTAGCTCCAGGTTACATTTCAGATCTCCTTAGCCTGCACCAACCCACTCGAACTCTGGGTTCCTCCAGTCAGATGCTTTTACTGGTTCCACGCTCCCAGTCAAAATCCTGAGGTGACAGGCACCACTCCTAAACTCTGGAACAGTCTTCCCTCTTTTATAAAATCCTCTTCCTCTCTGGAAATCTTCAAATCAAATCTGATGACCTACCTGTTTTCAAAGGCTTTTGAATCTCGTTGACACTGCTTTTATTCTGTTTTAGCTATTCTGGTCTTTTATATCATTGGGTGATGTATACATGTATTTATGTCTACATGTGTACGTGTCTGTGTGTGTGTGTGTGTGTGTGTGTGTGTGTGTGTGTGTGTGTGTGTGTGTGTGTGTTTTGTATTTTTCTTTTACCTCATTTCTTTTAATTCTCTTTTATTTGATTAAATTATCCCTCTGTTCAGCACTTTGGCTGACACTTTTCTTTTAAATGTGCTATACAAATAAAGCTGACTTGACTAAACTGAATTTAATAAAATCATCAAGGCAAGGTAGATATGACTAATTACAGATGTAGAAAAAATGAACATACACTATATGGACAGATTTATTGGGCTCTTGAATGAATCCAAGTGTTTTCAGTTCCATTGCCACAAGTGTATGAAATCAAGCACCTAGCTATGCAGTTTACGTGTAAGACTTTGAATTCTCATGTGGTGCTGCAATAGGATTCCATTGTTGCAAAAATTCAACTTCAGTTAGCAGCAACTCAGTCTGACATATGGTGAACATTGAGTGGTATTATTGAAAAGCTCAAGAGTGTAGGAACCACAGGAACTCAGCCACTAATTGGCAGATCCCATAAAGTGCTGATGCTTATAGTGTGTAAAAGTCAAGTCCATCTGCTGACTCAATAACTGCAGAACTCCAGATCTCCTCTGGCATTAACAACAGCACTACGAGCTTCATGGCATGGGTTTCCATGGTGGGACATACATTGCACAAGTGTAATGTGTAGGTTCCTAAATACTGATGTGCATTTGAATTATTCTTTTGAATGAATACGATGAGTAGAAGTGTAAAGAGCAGTGAAGGTAACCCCAATGTCACCTTCACTCATCTTTCGCAAGGTCCATGAACATCATTTGGGACAGGTCAAAGTACCTGGCTCTCTGTCAGGCAGCTTCCCATGTCCAATAGTGGAATGTGTATACTCACTCAACATTAAACCCCATCTTACTCAGTATGGTACTCCATGACACCTCAGTTGAGACCTGTACCTGTACCTTCAGCTGTGCAGCTAGACCAGCTGGTCTTGGAGCTCATGTCTGCTGATGACTGCGCCCTTAACCCTAATACAGACGAGGAACTACAATACATATCAGCTGCTTTGCCAAGACAGCGAAAGCCTTTTGGATCACCAAGAAGAAGAAATAAGTCTTATATCAGTGCCATCCTGTAAAACACAACGCTGTTGATGGTGCCAAGCTGTCTGAGTGGATTGTCCAATGTAATGTCTAATCACAGTCACCAATAAATTTGAATCCAACAACTTCTTTGGATGCCTTGCTAGAAGAGTGTGACAAGACTCTTTGTACACATCCACAAGCATAAAAGCATACCGAGCAATTGTAGTCATCATGTTTCAATATGAAACAGAAATGCATATATGCAATTTCACCAACAATGTCTACACACTATAAGAGCAATAACTGCAGAAGTACGTCTTCAGTGAGGCATAAAGAAAGTAAATCTTCCGAACTGAAGTGAAGTGAAACTGTAGTTCCAAAGGGTGAGGCATGTCATAAGCTGGAGAGCTGGAGACTGCTAATACTCTGTTTGAAAAAGGTGACTAGTAAGAAAGGAAACAGAAAAGGCTGGCAGCCTCAAGTTTAAAGCTTACCGAGAAACAGCTGTTGAAGAAAAGAGGAAAAGAAGAAGTGAGAGTTCTGCCTTTCAATCTTCAGCAGCCCACAGTTTCCTTTGTCACATGTGCACAAATGTCTTTGTCCAGTGGACTGATTGTCCACAGAAGATAGACTGTTGGAGTCAAATTGTTAAATGTTGCCATTATTGTACTTAAATTTGTAAGTCTTGGTTCAAACTATATGATCAAGGACATTCCTTTGTTTTTGACCCCAGAAATTTTGACATATACAACCTAAATTTGGAAGATGATAGTCAGAAATCGTGACTTATGAATGACATTTTTTTCCTTTTCGTTCTTTTTTGTCTTGGTGGAAACAAGATTCCATAATGGTTGGGCTGAATTGAAACAGCGAATGCTGTTTGTTGATTACAGTTCAGCATTTAACACAATAGTGCCCTGCAGACTGTTCACAAAGCTGAGGGATCTGGGTCTTAACAGCCGTCTGTGTGCATGGGTGTTGGACTTCCTCACTGGCAGAACTCAGGTGGTGAGGGTGGGCAGGTGCTTCTCCAACAGCATCACCATCAACACAGGAGCACCTCAGGGATGTGTCCTCTCGCCACTGCTCTACTCCCTCTACACTTCAGACTGTGTGGCCACCCAAGCCATCCGTGCCCTAAACACACACACCCGCCCTCTCACATCATCTATAATTGACTGAGACAGGACTCTTCCAGACACTCTAAACCAAGGCACAATGTACATTTCAATTCCTTTAATTTTAAATATGTTTATATTGTCTATCCTGTAAAATAGTCAGATGTCTATTCATATTAATGTACAGAATTCACCTGCTAGCTGCTACTACTGCACATTCACCCAGTGTATATACTATATGTATGTATATATATATATATATATATATATATATATATATATATATATATATAATGTTCTTCCTCTACACCCCCCCCCCCCCAATTTTTGCACATGTCGAGGAGCGTGTCAGACTACATTTCACTGTGTGTTATACTTGTATAACTATGCATGTGACAAATAAAGAACCTTGAACCTTGAACCTTGAAACCAGTTTAGCCCAGAGGCTCTATGTCTGACATTGCTGGTTTAGGGTTACGGGTAAGGCTAATGTGAGAGCGGAGTTTTGTTTTAGCCACATGGCCAAATTTTCTCAGATTTTCTACCATGTAAAGTCTCACAGGTATTTTGACATCTGTGATCATTTATTTTATTTTCATTTATTCAATTAAAAAACAAAAAAACCCTACCTTAGTGATTATATTTAAAGCTACAAAAGAAATCTTATTTTATTTAAGAATGTTTATGAAGTTTATCAACTGATGGGAATTTACAGTTTTGGACTTTAATCTATTTTAAAACTTAACCCCCCCCACCCCACACACACACACACACACACACACACACACACACACACACACACACACACACCACCACCACCACTATTCTCCTGTTTATTCTCCTTTCCCCCCCTCTCTCTCCATGGGTCTCAGTAATTTAGCTGAACCCCAGTTCTTTATGGGCAGTTTATGGGTTCTGCGTGACTCTTTCCTAATGAGGTTTGGTTTGGTGGTCTCCTAATGAAAAAAAAATTGAAGTCCCATTGTTGACAGATTGCTAGTCACAAAATAAGGCCCTGTATGGTCAAATACAGCCACAAGACAAACAAGCAAATTGAGCAACGCGGCAAAGGCTGAACCAGGTCAGAGAGATAAAGGTTCATTAAGCGAACCTAATGGAAGTGGGAATGACCCCCAAACAAATTATTTCAGTCAAAGTCAATCAGCGGGGCTGTTTGTGTTTGTGACTGCCAAAACAGAATCTTGGTGACAATTAGGAGTAATAAGGCCCCCACATTTGTTCTCATGTTTCTAAATGTTAAAAGAGAAAAATACTACTTGGTTAATTTGTCATATTGTAATTGTGCCTGGTTTCCTAGAAGTGAGATCTAAAAGCGCTGAATGGAGCACAGATGGTCTTTTTTTAAACATCTACGGCTTTTTGCCAACTTGTCAAAAGCACCAGCATCAGCTGTAGTCAGCTTGGAGTTATGCTTGTGCCCATTGTGTAATTGGAATGTATGGCTAGGCAATCTCATTATTGTCCAAATCATTAAAGCATAGCTGTTGTCACTTGTCTCAGAGGAAAACAGAAACAATGCATTGTACAGTCTTAGTAGTGGTCATTATCATTAGGATGCCCTTGTGATAATAATTAAAATGTCCCACAATTATGAGCAACTCTTTTAGCCTGCTCACTGTTTTTGACCTGCCTCTCATTTCATTCAGCTCTGTTCTCCTCTGTCACCTTTTGTCCTGCTGTCTGGCAGAGGTTGTCCACATCCATGCGGCATCTGAAGCGTACAAGGGGCTGACAAAAACAAAGGCATTTGCCACAAAGAGGGCAAAGATAATCTAGAAACAGGGAGAAAGTCTACTATACTGGGGCAACTTATTGACTGATTTGACACCAAGAAGAAAGACACCCAATAAATACTAAATTCACTGCAAACAAACAGATCTGCCAGTCTTCATACTGACCAACAGTGGACTAACGTTTTGAATCCATGGCATTTCAGTAGTTGCCAAATGATGGGAGAAAAGACTACAACTGAAATGAGAGGGAGTAGTTAGAGCACAACATGGGAAGACAGAACACAACACTATAGATGTCTATAGATAGTCTAAGACCCAAGCTGACATATAGACACAGACGAACAGGCGCACGCAGACACATTCCCACCTCCATATACACAAACAAATACTCGGCACTCACCTGACATGGAGACAGTCGCAAATAGACACTGTACACACATCCACACTCCCCAAACATACTCTATATCCCAGGTCCGGGTACCCCTACTCCCAGAAGGGCAAACTGTACCCGCACCCAGGAGATGTAACCCTTCTCTCTGGGGTGGAGGAAAGCAGACTGCCTCCTTATCTGCAGTAGCAGGGAGGCCCCGCACCCCAGACCCCAATCTGACAGCCAGCACCTCCTCCCAGCCCCCCAGCCCCAACGGTTAACAGAACGGGGGTGAGTGAAGACCCCAAACCTCCCTCCGCCCGCTCATATGTAGTGTTGCTGCCTGCTGTTCTAAAGTGCATTTAAAACACAGGAGGGCATGGTGCTTCCTGCCAGAGAGCAGCACGGCTCCTCCCGAATGAAACCCCCCCCCCCAAAAAAAAACTGTCATTTTATACGGTTTCCTTTAGGACACTCAAGCATATGTGCAATATATCTAAAGCTTCAGTCTCTGTAGATTAACATTTTTGGGCTTAGCTCTGCATGACCTCTAGTTATTTTCTCTTTCTTTTAATTTTGTAGCCGCTTTAAAACTTTTCTCCAGACTACAAATAAATGAAAAATACTCATTGGAATGCACAATTATGTAATTATGAGATTGTATTTCAATAACAGGTACAACAAAGACAGAGCTGTCTGTGGGGATGTTGTTAAATGCATGACTTTATCATATTAACCTCATTATGTGGTAATGATATGCCGGTTAGTTCCTTTGTCACTTAATAACTGTGCTGAAAAGGTGAAGACACGAAATGGCATGTCATAGCATTGCTGTGGGCTCTAGAAATGGTTAGAGGCAGAACACTTTAATGTAAATTAACAAGTCTACCTCCTTCTTGTGAAAAATAAAATACAAGAAGAAGAAAAAATCCCCTACTGTTTATAAAGTAGAAAGGAGAATGTCACACCTCCAGATATGTACAACATTTGGAGACTTGAGCAACCAACTAAGTTAAAAAAAATAAAAACAAAAATCAAACAATTTGGAGGTGCAAATGACTCCTACTGTATGCTCAACTTGATGTTTCCAAGAAATATACATCCTGTGCTAACACTCCCCCAGTCAGGCACACCATAGTTTCACTCTGATTCACAGAACAGCACTCAGACAGTGTTTTGCAGACTGAATTAGATCAGCAGCAAAGCATTCACAACATCTTGTTTCCCAGAATTATAAATAAAAGAAATTCAAAGAAATGCCAGCTGGTGTACAGTTGTGGATTTGTAGATGATTCATTGTTTAGTTGTGAGACAATGAAACAACTAATTAAAATTCATCAAAAAGTCCGCAGACTGATATATAATCCCACTGTCTGTGTGAGCTACGTAGGACAATTATAATTATCATAGTTTCCCTCAGGTTTTTTGGGTCAGATGACACTTTAAGCCTGTTTAAATGCACTTTAAACCCCAAAAGACTGTACAAAAACTAGTCAGGCTCCTCTTACACGTCTACTTGTGTTTTTCGTTTCTTGACGTGACGACAGTCTCTAAATTATCTGCTGAGTTTAGCTGTACTCCGTTTGACTCTGTTTTCTTTCCCCGTGAGTAGGTCAACTGGACCACAGCAAAGGCACAAGAGAGCAAAGGTCTGATTTGTAATCAGGTCACCATTATCTGACAGTGAAAGCCATCTCTGGAGGAATGTTGCACCTCTTTATATTCAATTTTGTGCGTCATGAGCCGCTGGATTTCGTGACCCATGACGCATTTAACTCAATACAATGAAATTAACTTTTTTCTTTCTTTCTCTTTCAGTGGAAGCTAAATTTGTCTTTAGTTGTTGGTAATAATTTGAGACAGAGTTCCAGAGTGTCAGAGACAGTCTTACTCCTGGTCTAAAACGAACACTGTTGACCTTTGTGATGGGCTCAATAATAAATAAGGCACGGGAATGTGCGACCACACAATAACTTCACAAGAAGCTAAAGTGATGCTGCCAGTGCCAACAATGTCTAATTGAGCATCACAACAAAATGGAAGCATATGCAGAAGATCTGATATATTGTGTAATTAATTGGGTCCAGACTTTTATTGTGATGTTGAGTGGAGGTCTGCTTCAAACAGAAGTTTGTAGCCTCGCTGATGGAAACAAAAGGTCGTGGCCTCATGCAGTCTTCCAACAGAATATACAAGGCTTCTTTGTCAAGAAGCCCAATTTCCTCCTGAGCTGTGTTGGAATTACATGGTTCATGTGAGGTTAGCAAACCTTCCCATCCTCAAACACCTCCAGGGCTCCCACCAGAGCTTGTCCTTTTTCACTGTGACTGCAAAACTATTTAAGTAGCTTCTTTTTTGTTCATGTTACTCCTTGGTAAGCTGTAACAGGAAAACAGTTAACCAACTGTAATCCACTGAAAAACTTCATTTCATAGCATTATAACTGTGTATTATAAACTCAAATTGCCATTTACTTCTCTATATAAGTGATGATCTTATATAACGTGATGATTTTAGATTCTGTTTAAACACTTCACAAATTCCTTCTACTTTTATTTCCATTTAATAAGAATGCAAGTTACACAGTATTATATTCATTAGAGCTCTTCCTAGCAAACAATGGATAAACAGCGGGGTGCTATTTAAATAAATAGGCGTTGAAGTCTCTAGATCACATAGTTTTAGATCCTGCCAGTGTCAGATGTGCAGTGCTGTGAAAAATATTTTCTGATTTCTTGAGGGTTTTTTGCACATTTGTCACACATGTTTCAGATGATCAAGCAAATTTCTTACTTTTTGTTTATTTTATAAATCTGTCTTGTATGGCAGCATTTGCAAACAGAACCATCATCTGAAAGCACAGTTGTGCCAAACATATTTGTTTTGCTCTATAAATCCTCCTGTCATTACTGTTTTTGTTTTTTTTCCCTTTGTTTTCCTTTTATTTATTTAATTTCATTATTAGTACAGAGCTGACAGGTGTGGAGAAATTTTATTATTAGACAAAGATAACCTGAATAAATACAAATTCTAGTTTTTAAAATGATGATTTCATTTGTTAATGAAAAGATTATCCAAACCTACCTGGGCCTATGTGAAAAAGTAACTTGTGTTTCACTTGGATTTTTGCCTGTGTGAAAAGAAAGTAAATCATGGGGGGAAAGCTCCAAGTTCACAAACTTATACAAAAAGAAAAAGATTATTCAGACTGGAGTAAACAAGCTATAGGCCTGAAAATGCCCTGAATTGAGGAACAGCTGTTAACCTTCCCAGGAGAGGCCAAGAGTTTGTGACTCATGCAGGAGGTCACAGAAGAACCATGAACAACATTGAAAGACCTGCAGGCCTCACTGGCCTCAGCTAAGGTCATTGTTAATGACTCAACCAAATTATTTTCATTTACCTCTTTTCACACTCTGTGTTTATATGCTGCTCTGCATTTGATCATTAATTATCAGTAATCTCTGGCACCCTCCACAGTGATTCTTTTGTCAGTTGTGGCAGATGGCTGCCCCTCCATGAGCCTGGTTCTGGTGGAGGGTCCTTCGAGTTTTTCCTTCTGACTGCCACCAAGTGCATCAGATTGTCGAGGTTTTCTCTGCATTATTGTAGACCCTGTTGTAATTTCGGCGCTATATAAGTAAAACTGAATTAACCGAAGTTCAAGAACTAAAAAAAATATTAGGTTTAGGGGAAAATTACTTTTCACATTTCCACGGTTTGGACCTTTTTGTCCATAATAAAAAAAATCATAATTTAAAAACCCCATTTTGCATATCGGGTTTTCTTGGACTAATATTAAAATTTATTTCATGATCTGAAGCATGTCTCACAGTCGTCGAGCCATGTCCATAAAGATTTGCTTTGCATCACTCTAAGGGCAATCACAGAGAGATGCTGCACATAACAGGTACAAGATACTGGCCGCAAGGGATGGAAAGAAGTGTGGTCTTACCTGGACGGCTCCAGGGTCATTAGGCAAACGACCCACACTGTAAAGTCATGAACCTGGCTTCCACTCGCCCAGTCTTTACTCCAGAGATTTGGGACAGCTCACTCAGTCCAATCAGTCTTGAGTTTGTCATAGTCACAGTTTTTCACCCTATGAACAGCTCTACAAGATATAAATCAAATAATAATTTCTAAATAAGAAGAGGAGGGAAGCAGAAACCCGGAGATGCTTGAGTGGCGTCCTCTTTCAAACGTCCCATGTCTCACACACTTGCCCTGTCTCCTTCTTCTTCTCCTACATTTTAATGGCGGTTAGCAAACAACTTTTAGGTGCCTTTCACTTGCCCTGTCTTTTCATTGAGGGCAATTTAATACACCTGAAGGTCCTTCAGCCCACACCCTTCACATCCCAGTGGCCAGATCCTTGAGTGGGCGGTACTATGACACATGTAGGTGTGACAAATATGCAAAAATAAACTAAGAACTCAGGAAGCCGGCAAATATTTTACAGCACTGGATGTAGAACTCACACAGGTGTCAGGAAAGTCTACATAGAAATCTCTAATATATTGAATTCTATAATATTTTCACTGTGAAGCAACAATGCTAACAACTGAGCAACACGCTGCTCCCTGTGTTAACAGTGATGAGGACACAATATATAAGATAAGATAAGATAAGATAAGATAACCTTTATTAGTCCCACACGTGGGAAATTTGTTTTGTCACAGCAGGAAGTGGACAGTGCAAAAGTTATGAGGCAAAAATTAGAATACAATAAGAATAAATACAGTACACAACTGTACAGAATAGAATAGAATAAAATACTATATACAGTAGAATAAAATAAAATAAATATACAATAAGATAAAAATAGAATACAAATACAAATACTATATACAACTGAGTAAAAATACAACGATGACAGAAAGGATTATTGCACTTAGTATTATTGCATATGTATGGATGTGTGTGCTTGATCAGTTAAAGTCTTTATTATGGAGTCTGACAGCAGTGGGGAGGAAAGACCTGCGAAATCTCTCCGTCCCACACCGTGGGTGCCGCAGTCTCCCACTGAAGGAGCTGCTCAGTGCTGTCACAGTCTGCTGCATGGGGTGGGAGATGTTGTCCATCAGGGATGACAGCTTAGCCGCCGTTCTCCTGTCACTCACCACCTCCACTGGGTCCAGAGGGCATCCTAGAACAGAGCTGGCCCTTCGGATCACCCTGTTCAGTCTCTTCCTGTCCCCAGCAGAGATGCTGCCGCCCCAGCAGACCACGCCATAAAAGATAGCAGAAGCATATCAGCCCCAGTACAGATTGGGGTTAGACAATATACTGTATGAGCTAGTGTGTGAAAGCTCTTGCTGCATTTCACATTTCAGATGGCTGCATAATTTGCAAATGAACAGGTGCACCTTGAATGAAATCAAAAACTCAAATTTAGATTTCAGCTGTTAAAAATTAGGAAAAAGCTCTTTAGAAAAATCAAGCTTTCTGTCTGATTACAGTCATTCGTGTAAACAACACTGAGCTGCTAATGTAAGCACTGCCATTACCTATCCAGCCAGATAACTTTGACTATTTGCAGATATTATTGGGTAAACTGACAACTTACTTTGGGCTGCCTTTGAAAGACTGAGATCTTTGTCTCTACTTTTCACATATTGTGAATATCCACAATGTTTCCTTTTCTCCTAGCTTCAAGACCTGCTGCTATCAATTATCAGATGAATCTCACAGAATTTGATGCACCTTATCTTATTATCTGTTCAGTTACTTGATTAAGAGCTGAAAAGTCTGCTTGAAGTGATTGAAATGGTCTCAAGACTACCATGGTCATAGATGACTACTCAGACGGGCAGCTTAAATCCCTCCTAAAATGTTTTCACTTTTGACTTGTGTATTTGCACATCTGCTCATAATTTGTTATATTTAAAAAAAAATATAGTAATATACAATTTGAAATACTGGACAGACACAACAAATCATTCGAAGAAATTGATGTTTAATCTGATTGTGTTTTATTTTACATTATGGTCAAATCCCATTCACACAGAACAATTGTTAAGTAAATAATTTTGCAGTAGTTTATGGCTGGTACACTTTTTATGTTTCATAAACTGAGTGTTTCTTGTCATTTGCATTGGAGCTTCAAATGGAAATTACTTTATATTTTATTTGTCTATTTCCTGCACTGATATTGATCATTTATTTAACAACATCTTAGAACTAAACACTGCACACTGTCTAAATACTGCTCTACACTCTCAGACAATAAATAACCATTTGACCTTTGGTTACAACAGTTTCTTAATGAGGCAATCTCTGTGGCAGTACCCCCTGATTGAACCTCGAGGGTACTTGTACTTATCTTCGCTATATGTACTTTACAGAGGCCAGTCGAGAACCTCCGGTGACAATCTTTTACTCAAATCTAAGGGTACCTTTTAAAAATGCAAAACTAAGGTAAGGTAATTCTTAGAATTACCAGTTGACATAATATGCATAGCCTTAAAATCTTGGCGGAAATGTTGGTACAGAAAGAACAAATGAAGGTTCAGGGTGGTTCAAGCCCTGAACCTTGCTACTTTCTGGTGACAGTGCTAAAGCTGCACCCCCACACCATAATATTTTACGTAATTTCTAACTGAGCACAGGCTGTCTTCTGATATTATATCTTAAAATCTAGAAGAAACTGTACTGTACTGCCTCAAATTGTAAATGTACATCTTTGGCCTTTGATAAAAGATACACAGATTTCCCTTTGAGTTAAACAATTAGCCTTAGATGGTACGTTTGTGTAGACTGTACCTTTTGGGACAGAATTAGATTGTTACTATACCCCTGTTTATACGCAAGTAGTTTGGAGGTTTTGAATATAGTTTCACTATGAGCCACTGTAATAAATGAGAGTCACATCAAAGGAGAAATGTACAGTTTCTGTAATTAAATAGAAAAATATGCTTCTTATGGTCTTATTCACATACTTTCAAACAGTCTTTGAAAAAGTTAGCATTAATAATACTTCTTTAGATAGACAATCAATCAATCAATCAATCAATCAATCAATCAATCAATCAATCAAGGCTTTATTCGCCACGTGCAGGTTGCCCTGCAGTGAAATAGGACACCCCCCCCCCCCCCCCCCAACCTTACACACACAACACAGACATCACATGGGGATATAGGTCGGAGATCGGTAGCGTTACAGAAAAAAAACACTGAAATATACACTACAATGGGAAAGTACAAGAGGAAAAGAAGAGACCTCTACTCATGCTGGGCTCCTGGGAGGACAGCATGAGAACAGGAAACAAAAAAACTCCTCTGCACAAAAAAGCACATAAATGTCCACAGCACACCAGTATGAAACACGTAACAAGCCACAGGGTCGGGTGGGGGGTGAGGAGTAATCCGAAGCAAACACAGCAGCCATCCTGCCCAGCGCTACCATTCCAGCGCGGGCTCACACCCGCCGTGTTCCCAGGAGGGAACAAGCAATGAAGGCGTTTGGAAAGGGAGGGGGGATGAGTGTGTGCATATCAGTGTATATGTATGTGTGTGCGTGTCCAGAGTTCAGCTGAGACAGTGTCCTTCGCCCTGCTAGGCTAAGTAAACAGTCTTCCAGCCAGCCCAGGTGGCCTTGCATGGAATGGGAAGGAACAGACTAAACACAGTCGTTATCAGGGTGTTTTTGTTCGGCTCCAGCCTTGCGACCGCAGCTGGCGCCGAAAGGGTATCCGCATGAAGTGATGGTGCTTTTTACTTTAGTGCAAACAGCTCATATGAATTTCAAAGCTGTTCTAACAGTCCAACACTGGTCTCTCAATCTCCCGTTGGAGAGCTGTGAGCTTCTCCATGATGTTATCAAAGTTGCCTCTGTGATGTTGTCATTCTTGTGCTCAAAGAGCCGATTCTGAGAACTCACGACCACAGTGAGCCTCCCCAAGATGTCATCCAATTTGCACTCAGAGATGTTATTCCAAGTGAGCCCCTCCAGATGTAATCCAGTTTGCACTCAGAGGTCTTGTTCTGAGTATTCACGGCAGCAGTAAGCCTCACCAAGATCTTATCCGTGCTGCACTCAATGAGCCCATTTTGAGAAACTCACTTCTCTTCCCATCGTTTCAATCCCAGCGGGCAGCCTCGTGGGGGTTTGAACAGCCGGTTCCGCTTTCTTAGTTCTTCGATAAGTCAGGGCCAAGCCAGCTCCGATCAGCAAGAACACTGTTACCATGGTTCCGAATAGGTAGATATCTTCAGCACTCAGGCTCACCCTAGCCCAAACTTCTCGTTGAGAAAGGGGTGTCAATTGCATTTAGGGACCAGTTGATCAAATCCATAATTCCTCTTTTAGGTTTTAGAGAACAGACTGTGAGAGAGTGTTCCAGGGAAAAGTGATACAAAAAACACAAGACTAGACAAGGACATAAGAGGCTAAGCAAGGAAGCTAAGGGAGAGGAGGAGAAGAGAAAAGTGCGACCGCCTTCGTCAAGAGCAAGAGCAGGAATACAGACAAAGAAATACATTGGGATTTCAATTCTATATATGCTGTTTGCTGCTAAGCATTGTGCTGTGCAATATGGCCAAATATCTCCACTTTGGTCTTGTCTGGTCAAAGGACATTGTTCCAGAAGTCTTATAATTTTTTAAGATTTAACTTTGCAAATTCAAGCTCAGAATAATCAGAATAATTGTTCAGTCGTATTCTAATTATACTCTCTTTAAATATATGATGCCACCTGAAGCCTGCAGAGTTTGAGATGTAGTTCTTGACTTTTTGGCAATTTCTCTTACAACTGTCCTGACCTTGGGGTGAGCTTGCTGGGAATATTGTGTTACTGTGTTAACACACCTGAGTGCTCTAGGTCAGCAAAGTGCCAAAATTTCTGGTTTTATATAGATGGCCACATTTTCTGATTACCACTTAATCAAGTGCATTTAATTAGGACCACCTTCCAATGAGAAGCAGTAGCTGTGGACTAATTTCACTTTCTGTTCCCCATGTCTGATTTTATCAGTCAGACACAATACCACAGGAACTAGTACAGACTTGCAGGCTCAACACAAAAGAAACATAACTTATCAATGTATGTAAAAGAACATTGATGACATTCTTTTCATGGGGTTACCATTGCACAGTTAAAGCATGTATTCAGTTATTATAATCTCTAATGTTATATATATACATAGCTTTATATAGCTATATATCTATGTATATCCAGCCATCTTGTCATCTATTTTCCAGGGTTGGGTCTCGGGCGCAGCAGCCTAAGCAGAGAAGCCCAGACCTCCTTCCCCCCAGCCACCTCCTCCATTGTCTGGAGGAACACCAAAGCGTTCCCAGGCCAGCCGAAAGATATGATAATCTCTCCATGTCCTTGGTCTGCCCTGGGCTTTCTCCCTGTGGGACATACCCGGAACACCTCACCCAGGAGGCATGGAGGCGTCATTGTCAGACGCCTGAACGACCTCAAATGGCTCATTTCAATGTGGAGGAGTAGCAGCTCTACTCTAAGCCCCTCCTGGATGGCCAAACTCTTCACCCTAGGGTGAAAGGGTTGTGGTGTGCTGGTGTGACCATAGGTGAGGGTAGGAATGGTAGCTCGAGAGCTTTGCTTTTACGCTCAGCTCTCTCTTCACCACAACGAACTGGTGCAGTATTCGCATCACTGCAGCCACAGCACTAATCTGTCTGTCAATCTCCCGCTCCCCTCAATCATGAATAAGTTCCCCAAGATACTTAAACTCCTCCAGTTGGGGCAGTAACTCGTCCCTGACCCGGAATGGGCATTCCAGCCTTTTCCAGCTGAGGACCATGGCCTAAGACTTGTAGGTGCTGATTCTCATTCCTGCCGCTTCACACTCAGCTGTGAACCACTCTAGTGGGGTTCCAATCTCTTCGAGGCAGTCTGAGAGTCTTTTTCCATGGCCTCTCTGAACTCCCCCCACACCCAAGTTTTTGCTTCAGCCACCGCCTAAGCTGCGGTCTGAACATGAACATGATCCATTCGGACTCAATGTCCCCAGTCTCCCTCAGAATGCTTTTGAAGCTCTGCCAGAGGTGGGAGTTGAAGATGTTGTGAACCGGGCCTCTGCAAGGTGTTCGGAGCACACCCTCATAATATGTTTAGGTGCCCCAGGTCTATTCAGCATCCTCCCAAAAGAACTGAGCACTTCTCTTCACCCGAGTGTCCAGAACATAAGGCTGTAGATCTGATGACTCGATTAAAAAATCAATCATCAATGTGCAGCATAGGGTGTCCTGGTGCCACATGCACTTATGGACACCATTATGTCCGAACATGGTGTTCATTATGGACAAACTGTGGTTTGCACAGATTTCCAATAACAGAACACCGTTCGGGTTCAGGTCTGCCAGGCCGTTCCTCCCAGGTCTCACTGTCATTGCCCGCATGAGCGTGGAGGCCCCCAGTAAGACGACAGAGTCCCCTGGTAGAGCACCCTCAAGCACCCCAACCAGGAACTCCAAGAAAGATGGGTACTGTAAACTGTCATTCAGCACAAAAGTGCAGATGGCAGTCAGGACCATTTCCCCAATCTGAAGGCACAGGGAACAAACCCTCTCGTCCACCAGGAAAATCTCCAACGTACAGAGTTGCAAGTTGAGGGAATACTAAGATACCCACCCCAACCCACTGGCTCTCACCAAATTCCAACTCCAGACTTGGACAGAGTCCAACCTCTGTCCAGGATTCTGGTTCCAGAGCTCAAGGCCTGCATTGAGGTGAGCCTGTTTATACAGACCCAATCAAAAGTTTAAGACGACTTGAAAAATGGCAAAAAGGCAAAAAAAATCATATTTTGGATGGTTGAATCTTAACAAGCTTCCAAGTAGAGCATCTACATGCAACAAGAAGAAATGGGAGGGAGACAAAACATTTTTTGAGCATGCACTTTATTGAAAACAACGCTTAAACTGAAACAGGCTGTTTTGCAGCTGATCAAAAGGACCACACCTCAAAAAAACCTGTAAACCCACCCAAAACAGAAATCAAAGTTCCAAACACGAACTCAGTATTGAGTAGGCCCACCGTTATTGTTGATCACTTAAAAAATTTGTTGTGGCATACTTGATGCAAGCGTTTCCATGAGGTGCATGGGAACATTTCTCCAAGTGGTGTGTGTTTCCCTTGCCATCTATCCCTGAATGTTCTCAGTTGTGGTCTTAAACTTTTGATCTGTATCTAGCCAGTACCTCTCAACCTCACGTGACACCTCAGGCCACTTCTCCAGAGGTCATGTTCCATGTCCCAATCTCTAGTCTTGGTAGCCGGGGAATCACCTCAGCATCTCTTGCAGGTGGTGGGCCTACAGGAGGGTTATCAGCACTTTTTATGTAAAAAAAAGTGTTCCTGGTGTGGTATGGCAGTCCTATTTCTATTGCAGTTTCTGCAGGGAAGATGCAATAAAGTCCTTAACTTATGAAGTTTGATCACATTTGAAACTAATAAGGGGGTGTGGAATTTATCCACTGCCAATATCTGGGTCAACACGTGCTTTGAATATAATCTGTCATCTGATGACTGACCTGGTCTGAACCCTCTACCATGACGCCAAGCTGTCAGTGTGAGTAGATGATCAGAGATGCCAACACTAAGGCTGCTCTAAGGCTCTCTTCTAGAACTGCATGACAGTTCTCTTCACCTACCCTTACTCTTATATCTCATCAGTTTTTCTTTGCCTCTTCCTTATCCCTTCTCCCTCACTTATCCTTGTCTGTTGCTTTCTGCTGTTTCTCTCTTTATTTTTCTCCATCTTTCCCTACTAATTTTCTTCTCTTGCAAAAGGTTCTTCCTTCTCAAATGTTTTCTTCTTGTTTTTTTCAAGTGCCCTACAGGCAGTCATTTGGTTAAATTAATTTCACTTTCACACACTCATCCTGTGACATCAATAAAACAGTATAAAAACACCCTGCACATAAAATTGGGTTGCTGGCAGGTTGTACTCAACATATCAAAAGTAAATGCCCATTCTACAGAAGAATATGCATCATTAGTGTTATACAGATTTTTAAGTACTTTACATCTGTTCAATCTCCAGCAATGGATTTATGTTCTGTAACATCATATTTGTAGTGGCTTTTGTGACACCACATATATCTGAAAACAGCTGATTGATTGAAAAAATATTCTAAATATATTAAATGAAATCTCAACAGAAAGAAAAGGCCTTAGCATTGTGTGTCATGATTAACTGTATGTATCAGCTGGGCATGGAGTGGGGTTAAAATATTACTGAAAAATACTGAAAAACAACTGCTTACACTGTGCTGATTCATTTAACAGAGATGCAGATCAGACACTGCAGCTGATGTCCACTCTCCATCATCAAAGCTTTTTTTTGTTAACATGCTAAAGGAGTTAACAAGAACTTCTTCACACCCTAAATCCTCTGCATCACATTGGCCAAGATGGTAGGTAATAGATGATTTACCTGTTAACATGCTTAGTGACTGAAATCACATTCAGCTCTGCCAACTCCTTTTCCAATTTTTTTCCCTGTACCACTATCTCCAAGTCATACACCATAGCAGATCTCTCTACCACCTTGTAAAGTTTCTCCTGCTTACTGCTGTCCTTCTGTCAAAAAGGCAGTTGTAGAAACTGGGGGGGGGGGGGGGGGTTCTGTTGATCAATTAATATGATAAACTTACATTATGTAACACAAAATTTCATATCAAACACAGGACTGGCTGTCGCTAAAAATGGGCTTCTGTACCTTCTGTATACCTACGAAGATATTCGAATAAAAAAATTAAATGCAACAATCTTATAGTGAATCTGTTAAACATTAGCAAAACTTCAGTAGCAAAAACTTCTCGGTTAAAAAAAAGAGGGGGCATGGTGGGAGGGGGGGGACCAACAAGTATGAACATTCTTTATGTCAGATTTTACAATGCTACGAAATTCGAGTACAAATATTTCTAGGAAATGGGTGGAATGACATTTAACCCACACTTCCTGGTGTAACTAATTCTAACTCACTTTTATACTGTTGCATAAAAAAGAGGAATTTAAGCATGTGATGTTAAACAAAACAGCACCAGATGTTTATCTGCATGGAAAGCTGGCTCTGTGCCAGTGCTTTAAATGACAGTAGCTGTGTTTTGATGGAACAGAGGGGAGAAAGGGGACTGTGTACTGATTCCCAGAGCCTGAGGAATTTGAATAGGTTACTGAGGACATCTGTGCGCGAGGGAATGCGATTATGGGTGTTTATTGCCCCACCTCTGCAATTAGTGAAGCTCTGGAGGAGATAAGGTATTTATGGTTGACTTATCGATCCTCTGAATTTATGTTTCTGATTAAACTGATTTCAACGGATATCCAAACTGAAATGACTAAAGGAATGAGAAATCTTTGCTTTAACAGGCAATTTTTTGAAAGGGATAAAAACAAACTTCAACCACTGATTAATTATATTGTCTACAACAATTGTGTGACTGACTGAAACTCTGTTTGGGGATAATTGTCTCATTGTGGAAATCAGATAAAGTCGTATTTTTTTGTAAAGGTATGGTAACACTGGTGGCCTAAATATCTGATGACGTCATTGCTGTTTAACTATAATCCTAGAATCATTCTTTAACACAAACCTTTTTTGTCCATTATAACTACCAGGATTTAATCTTTGACCTACTACTGTTAATAAGTTCCTACACACTTGTAAAATTTATGGTTTTTGTGATTTCTTGTCAAATCAAACACATTAGAAGCTCAGAAAGGTGTCCTCCAAGGAGCAATATTGGGTCTCCTGTCATCTACTCTATGAACTTCTCTGCTATTTATATGCACTTTCTAGAGCCGCTTCCAGTATTGCTGTTGGAAAAGTCAAAGAAGAAAAATGTTAGATGGTTTATGTTTATTTATGTGTATTACGGACTGCTGTTCATCCCTCTTTAAGATAAAAGTATCTGATGGTGAAGGTGATGCACTATCAGGACACTAATGTAAGGCCAGTGGAAGTATCCGTTGTACTACTGTCATGAATTAAAATCAATTTCAAACCTAAAGAACTCGCTAAACAATATACAATACTCTCCTTGTCTACTTTTTAGCAAAAGGATTGTGAAAACTTTCTCATTTAAATGCAGTTTTAATTACCCAGTCTACCCAGTGCAAGAAATAAAGCAAAAGTACCACAAATGGATCTTGAAAGGCATGATTTAAGACAGAATTTGCGCTGAACATCAAGGGGATTTATTCAGTATATAATTTCTTCCAAACAAATAAGAAGTACAATAGCGCCCCCACTCCTCCACCTCCATCATTGCGCCCGACTCTTCCCTACACTTGTTAGTCATCAAGAATTGAGAGCAGTTGATTTTTCCTCATGAATGTGTTCTTCATCTCTTCCCTTTCATGCAAACAGAATTTCACCAATGCTTAATTTAAAATGACTCAGATTCAAATAAAAATAATTGAGTTTTTTCCAAAGTGTTTCTGTCTGATTAATTATCTTGTGTACTGTATTTTTTCCCATTTTGAACTGCATCTCACTTAACATCCCTCTCTTGTCCTCGGATCATCTCACAGTATTTGTATTTCTTTAGTTTTTTCTGTCCACCTCCTCTCGTTCTAGTATCTTTGCTCTTACCCTTTCTTCTCATCCCTCCCACCCCTCTATTTCCTCCCGATTGATGCCATCTGAGGTTGCAGGCCCAGGCCGCCGGAGCTGCAAATTTACCCAGCAGCACACGTCACTAACAGGGGAGCGCAGAGCTCCCAAAATAGCCCAAACAGCAATTGGTTAAAGGGGGCCCAAGTGGTAGTTACCAAGGACCATTTCTGACAACAAAATGAAGCTTTCAAGACATTTTGCGAACACGCATCATTTAATGAATCACCCACACAACTGGCTGATTAATCATTGTACTTTGGACAGCCCTTTGGAAGTTCCTAAGATTTTGCTTCGAAACAATTGTTCTGAATTCACTTTATTCTATTAAAGTAAACTTGCTGCTTAATAATTTGGTTCTAGTAATAAAAAGAAACCAGGCTCCTATGATCCTTGAATATTCAGCATAGAAACATAACATGTGCTCTGATATAGTTAAAATACATGAAATTCTCCTTTGCCATAAGTCATGTGTTAGAACTAAACTCACCGATTAGCTTAGTAAAGTGGCAGCAGGACAATATTCTCTTTGCATGCTCTGCTTTGTGCATAAGAAGTTATGCTATCTTCTGTGCCATCCAAAAATGGAAAATCCAGGTTAGAAACATCTTCTTTTAATCACTGACAAATACGATAATCGAGTCATGTCAGCATATTCTAAGCCTGCGTCCTTCAATGTTGTTGAAAGATAGCAACACAAAAAGAAGAAGAAAAAGGTGTCACTCAGTATTCAGCCTAGCTTTACTGAAGGAGATCTTTAAATCATTGCATAATTGTGTGTTGTTGTTGCATGAGGGGAAAATGCCTGGTTTAATTAAAAGCAGCTAACAAAGACAACATGACTGGTTTTCTTGTTTCACAGTACGAAAGGCAGTTCCTAGAATTTTAGCAATCATCTCATTGTGGAAACGCCTGGTTTATGAATCCCCACTCTGGCTTGGAACTGAGATGAAGGCTTATAGACTGAGAAAACCTTCTTTTATGTTTGGCCAAACTCTTCACCCTTGCCGATCAAAGGCATTGAACTACACATAACTTTGCATAATTGCTATGTTAGGTCATTTTTAACGGAAACTGCGAACTTTTCTGGTTATCAATCATGTTTAAGACTGGTTTTTGCAGGCAGTGTAATGACTTGTCTGTAAATACATGCATGCAGTTTCACAACAGGAAAGCATGTATGTGTTTTATTTGTTCATGTTTGCAGGATGTAAACCAAAGGTCTGCTCAAGTGAAAACAAAACTCCTGGGGTCTCACCCAGCGTGATCTCACTTTATTCACTGAATAAATCTGTCATTTGTACTGCGATTAAATAATTACAGTTGAGTTCTAACAGGCCTTTATTGCACCCATTGTGGATACGCATGAGCCACACACATTTACACATGTAAAACAGATGAAACTGTCACTTTAACACATACTTCATGTGGAATAATTAGCAGTTCACACAACAAGCACCCTGAGAGAGAAGGAGAGTGAGAGAATGATTAGTGGGGTTATTGCAGAAATAGTGTCTGTGGGCTGCTCGGCGTGGTCATTCATTCAGCTCTTAAAATGCTTCCAGGATTCCACTTGATATTACTTGCGGGATAATGGCCTGTATTTGTATAGCGCTTTTCAAGTCCCTAAGGACCCCAAAGCGCTTTACACAACCAGTCATCCACACACTGGTGATGGCAAGCTACATGTAGCCACAGCCACCCTGAGGCACACTGACAGAGGTAAGGCTGCCAGACACTGGCACCACCAGGGCCTCTGACCACCACCAGTAGGCAACGGGTGAAGTGTCTCGCCCAAGGACACAATGTCCAAGCCGGGGCTCGAACCGGCAAACTTCCGATTACAAGGCAAACTCCCAACTCTTGAGCCACGATCGCCCTAACTGAGCCAATCATTTCATCAAACAATAGTGTTGTTTATACCCCTAACTCAGTTTTGAAGGGAATAGAAGAGGTGCCAGCTTCAAAAGAAGCTTTTGAAATGGATGTAACTCTGTGACATGGGGTTCTTGGTAGGAAGGTTTGATTCTCGCCTGCTTTTAATTTTTCCTTTTCTCTGACTAAAACTCAAGAACATCTACAGACCTTAATTTATTGGTTGCAGTGCAGCTGCTGTACCAATTTGTGAGGGAATTGAACTAGAGGATCATTAGGGGGTCCTATGGGACTCCCATAGGGCTTAAATCTTGGAGTCTCCACCATTTGACCTTAGAACTGATAAAGCTGCTCAGATGAGAGGTGAAGCATCTTCAATCAACTTAAAGAAGTCCAGACACTTTTCTGTCCAAGCTCTTTGCACATTTCCATAATGACTAAAACTAGCACCATTGAAGAAACAATGGGCTCGGCGTTCAGTTCCTTGATCATTAATATGCAAATTCTCATGACCATTGATCAACAACCACTGATCAACCACTGATTCGGATAATAGGGTCAGAATGTGCATGAACAACACGAAACATGACTCCATCCTGCCTTGTATAAACAGGCCAGACTGGTTGTAGCTTGGGGGATATTTTTATGCCACACTTTGTGGTCAATAATAGCAAGTAAGCATTGTTTAAATGCCAGAGCCTACAATTTGAAAATAGAATAGAGAATATGTGTCAATTTGGTCCAATCTGAGTAAAGTATGTCCAAGCCTGTCCAATTATTTTGGTAGTATAGGTCTCTAGATAATCATTTGGGAGATGCTAAATGTGTCCAATTCAAGAACAGCTCATACTGAAAAACTTGAACTCTGTCAAGTAACTGGGGACATTTAAAAAGCCGTGTTAGTGTGCCTTGCATGCAAAGTTCATTCTTTTGTCCATTCAAGCATGAATTTCGTTTCAATTTAATAATGCCAATGTATAATTATTGTAATAAATATCAACCTTCCTCTAATAATTCCTCGAATAAAATTAAAGGCTAATTTACAGCTCATGTTTTTTAGGTACATGAGGCGAGACACAGTTTGGACAGCATGTCTCCAAAAGTTGATTCTGTTCATCTGGATGTAGCGTTTTCAGTGGGAGAAACGTAACATGAACCATTTATCCACAATCTAATTCAATCAAATTTTTAATACTTATGGTAACTTTACTAATTTGGATAGTTATGTGAATTTGTTTCCTGTTATAACTGACAGTATTTATAGTACATATCTTTAAATATTTATGCATGATTTCTTTGGTTTCATGACATCTAGTCTTGTTAGAGTGTAGTAGTTGGAAAATATCCACTTGTAGAGACTTATCTTTACTTATAGGTGAGAATATATGTCTGTGTTTTTGTTTCCCCCCCCAAAAAATAATATATAACTAAATAATTCAGCAACATTTTGAACAGGTAAATAAACCAGAGCGACAGAGCAATAATTGCTTTCGCTTACTTTTAACACTTAATTATGAAATTAATTACTAGCATTAATGAGGAGACTGTCACAACACTTAAAACAAATTTTCTGCAAACTTCCTTTATTATGGAAAGCACATTGAACATTCTCATAATACCTGTACAAACACATTGCTGGAGATACATAATTTGCAACATTCCTAGTGTTTGAAGATCCCTGATTTTTCTGTGCACCCACAAGACCTCAAAATAAAACCATAGCCAGCAGGAGTTAAATTGTGCTGTATTTTCAGAAATGAGAAAGAAATGGGAAAGCAAGAAAAACAGAAATGTATGAGTTAATGTAGATAGGCTCCAATATTATATTATAGATACAGATAACTTGTTTTAAAGATTTAAATAGGACTCATAAAGTCCTATTTGGTGATATGCAGAATGTAATCCTGAGTCTATTTTTAAAGACATTCAATTAATAAATAATTCAGTTCAAAAATGCCTAACAATACACTGATTTATGTTCAGCATATTTAAGTCACATTATCCACATGTAACATTTTTGGAAACAGCAAAAAAATAAATAAATAAAAATGCACTAACTAAAAACATATACATGGCATGGTTGTGGACAGGTAACATGATTGCTGTAAACTGTGCGTACTGCGGCTCATTTTAAGCTGAAGACTTAAACGGTCTTGAATAAAGTCAAATATACGGTCACTGACAAAAGTCCTTTAATGACTCTGCAGACTGTTTTCTTACTTTTAGGCAGAGCAGAAAAACAAAGGCCAAAATGTGACAAGTTGGTCAGGGAGGCCATCTAGTGGTCACATGGATCATGCCAAAAACTCTTGGTAGCTTGACACTTAAACTTTACACTAAAAATGTATTGTATCACTTACTAATGTATGCATTATATGTAACAGTGCCAATGAAATGATCTTTCTTTTAAAATATTGCAATGCAAAAATGCATAAAGCAGTAGAATGCTATTACATATCAAGCACTCAGCCTTGAGGTTGGCAAATATTACTCTAACCCTAACTGAGGCGGGTCAACGCCTTCACCTCCAGCTTGGAAAAAACCAGTCAGAACCTCATATGTAAGAAACACCACCATGTTTACAGGGAATGCACGCAGCAAATTGATGCCTAGGCTCCTGAAGAAAACCCCAGTTCCCTCCACTCTTGCAGTCTCAGCTATGCAGTGGAAAAAGCCCTTATATTTCTTTATCTCCCTTGCTCCATCCATCTGAAGGCGCGCTTTGATGACGTCCATGGGTGTTCCTATAGTCCAACCGGCCATTCCTGCTATTCCTCCAGCCAGCATCACAACATACCAATCTAGAGGAAACATTACACAACTTTTATCATCGGGTAAATGCTAGTTAGGCTCCTCATATGAGCAGGTTAACATTTTCTACAGGGATTTGAATTAGTTTCAGGTGTGGAGCCACATTTAAAGCAGGTATTTTATAGAATTATATATAGCAAATTATAGAACTCGTTCTTGTACAATTCACCACACAACTGCTGGTTGTGTTGATACAGCTGACACAGATGAGTATTGAAGAAGATTTGCACATACTTAAAACAATAGCAGGCTTTCGCCCCCTGCTTCACTTACCTAACTTTTTCTTATTGCCACCTGCAAACCATTCACAGATAGTTGCATATGTCAAAAAGTAAGTGGCATATGATGGCCCATCTCTTAACATGATAGGAAGAGCTCCTCTGTAGAGCCCCATGAGTCCCTCCTGCTTGACGATGGTTAGCAGGCAGTGAACTGGACCGTGGTACTTTAGCGTGGGCGTCTTGGTTAATGCTCGCCTGGACTCTGTCTGACACTGCAGACGTACTTTCACGATGTCACCTGGAGACATCACTGATACCTGTTGGTCGGCATATCACAAGAGCTTCAGCAAAAAAAATGTTGCATGTTAGCATTGATGTAAACAATCTGTACAACTGCAAAACGTTATTGAAATCTCCATTACCTGAGCTACACCGCTGGCCATTCCAGACAGGAAGACTTCCAGTTTGGTGTTTGGACCACAACAAGCTCCTCGTGCCTGGCTCAGACACTGCAAGCAGTTCCGGTATGTGCCAAACACCACCGAGGACGTCATAGAGACTGTGGCAATGGGTAAGGACATGCCTTTGAAGAAGCCATGCACCTGATGAGATTAGAGAATAAAAAGAGAAACCACTGATCACGTAACTCCAAACGCTCAAACGCTAACACAGAAAACTAATGCTGAATTACACACAGCAACACATTTTCAAAACATTTATCACTCTATAGCATCGCCTCTTCTTTCCCACAGGGTTACGTCACCTCTTCTGAATTCAAAATGGCTTAATAATAATATAGCTGTATGTGGTGAGTATATTTAAGCTACATTCTCCAGATGCAACGTTTTTGGAAACAGAAAATGGAAATGACTAAGCAGTTGTAGTTTTGAAAGCTAAACGTACATTTTCAATCTTGAACGATCTAAGATTACAGCTGGTAAACAATTAACATCAAGAGGCAATTCAATTTAAAATCATCAATTAACCTAACCCCACTAACTAAGTTTGCACTGTTGGAGGAAGATTACCTGGAGAGAACCCACACGAACAGAGGAGAACATGCAAACTCCACACACAAAAGCCCTGGCTAGATGGTGGAGTCTAATATACTCACCACATACAGCTATATTATTATTAAGCCATTTTGAATTGAGAAGAGGTGACGTAACCCCGTGGGAAAGAAGAGGCGATGCTACAGAGTAATAAACATTTTGAAAATGGGTCGCCTACTGACCCAACAGATCCACAGAGGATGCCATCGCCCATGTCCTGCACACCACACTCAGCCACGTGGACAAGAAACAGGGTAACTATGTGAGAATGCTGTTTGTTGATTACAGTTCAGCGTTTAACACAATAGTGCCCAGCAGACTGTTCACAAAGCTCAGGGATCTGGGACTCAACAGCCGTCTGTGTGCATGGGTGTTGGACTTCCTCACTGGCAGAACTCAGGTGGAGAGGGTGCAGACCTTCAAGTATCTTGGTGTCCACATCTCCTCAGACCTGACATGGGCTGCCCACATTCAGGTCCAGACCAAAAAGGCTAGGCAGCGCCTGTATCACCTACGACAACTGAGGAAGTTCAGGGTCTCTCCAAAGATCCTCAGGATTTTCTATACAGGCGCTGTGGAGAGCATCCTCACACAGAACATGACATCGTGGTTTGGGAACAGCTGTGTGAAGGACCAAAAAGCTCTCCAGAGAGTGATCCGTACAGCAGAACGCTACTGCAGGATTGCTCTCCCCCCGCTTCAGGACACCTACACCAGGAGATGCCGGACTAGAGCAGCGCAGATACTGAAGGACCCGTCCCATCCTGGCAACAAACTGTTCCAACTTCTGCAATCTGGTAGAAGGTTCCGCATCATCTGGGCAAGGACAGAGAGACTCAAGAGGAGCCTCTATCCCATATATATATATATATATATATATATATATATATATATATTTTTTTTTTTTTTTTTGCACATGTCGAGGAGCGTGTCAGGTTACATTTCACTGTGTGTTATACTTGTATAACTATGCATGTGACAAATAAAGAACCTTGAACCTTGGAGTCAAACTCAGGACCTTCTTGGTGTGAGGCAACAGTGCTAACCACTGCGCTCCCAAGCTGCCCGTATTTGATACATTTTATATGTTGTTTAAATGATCTGAAAACTATAGTGTTCCATTTTCACCAACACTGGAGCTGTAGCTGTGCACACTTAATGTAACAAACTGATCTGTCACATGTGCTGCTTTTCCACAATTCTATTAGCTGAGCTGGTCCGCCTGAATCCCTGGATTTTGTCACATTAGCTTGAATTAGATCACACACCCACACCTTTACTGGGCATTTATGGTTAGGCTATAGAAGTTCCACTTACCCCTTCTTTTGAAAATGTCTCCACTACACACTGATATACACCTGTGAACTGCTTCTGTGTTTGTATTCGAACCTAGAGAGATTGAGAATATCTAGTAAAAAAAGCAAAAACAAATTATGTATGTTGTATTGCTTTGAGACATATTCGCCGTACCTTCACAGTGTCCAGAGGGTAGCCCACTGCAACTCCACATGCCCCTGTTTGTTTACAAGAAAATAGTGCAAGTACATAGCACACACATAGATGTTTGAGGTTATAAGTTTTAACTGCTACACTTAAAAATGGGGGACGGTGACAGCAAGGTCAGAAATGAGAAGTTACTGATCTGATGTTTTGTGTAATTTAAAAAAGTAACCTTGACAGGCTTTTCAGGGTAAACATTTTCTGTCATAGGTGGCAATCAAACTGCTAGACATGGAAAGTTTAAAGTTGTTGTGGATAATGATGATAATGATAATGCCAGGTTATATCTTTTTTTTTTAATTGTCTAGTTAACATATCAGTATTAAGATCGTAACATTTACCAGGACAGAAGACGGTTTAGCTAGTGAGGACAGGACTCATTTATTTTAACAATTTACGGCAAAACATAGCGATCAAAGCATCATATGCGTTAGCATTAATCTAATATGCTGTTATTATAGAGGGTGTCCAAATTCATATCATGCTAGCTCATTAGCAAATTCCTCAGCTAACGTTAGCTTACATTCATTTATAAAATGATAGATTAATGTAAACCGGCACCTGCAAATGATCCAGACACGAAATCAGCCAAATGCATCCTGTCATTTGGTGACTGACCGACAAATATATGCCATATGCGAGCCCATTCTTCCTCTTGAATGCGCTACATAACCTTGACTGTCGCTCTGTTACGTCAATTTGTGTAACAGTGAAACGTCACCGCCGATGCCGACGAGGGAAAACGTTTTTTCCGACTTTACCTGAACCTAGCCAAAATGACCAAACTCAGCTTAGCGACACTGTTCGATAAATTTATAAATGCCAAAAAGAGTCATGTGAACTTAATAAACCCAGTTCGCCTTTATGTAGGACACTGTCCATGCATTATATATAAAATTGTGTGCGTGTGTGTCTGTGTGTGTGTGTGTGTACAGCTAGTTCAATAACTATTTAACTCCACACATGCAAGCAAATCAAAGCATAGACGTTCACGTTTTATGTAATAAGGAGAAATGATACAGGGAAAAAGTATTAAACGTATGAAGAAAGGGGGGTGCAAAAAGGCATGGAAAGTCTTGCCACTAGCTGAAATCTATCAGTAATTATGAAGCAACCCTGCCAGTTAGTGCAAATTGGTTCATGCCCAACTGATGGCTATTAAAAAGGCCTCTCATTACCAAGGTGTCACACAAGAAACATTTTGTGATGGGTAAAATGAATGAGCCCTCTCAAGACCTTTGCAACTTTATTGTTGCAAAATATACTGATGGCACTGGATATAGAAGAATTTCTAAACTACTGAAGGTTTACATGAGCACTGTTGAGTTCTAATAATGGTCATAATCTGGAATCTGTGATGTACATATTGAAGTAATGAACCGGTATTGAACCACTTCATCAGCTGTATTGAAAATAGGTTCATTCATGCAACAAGAGGGAAAAACACACTGGACAAAGCCTACAGCAACATCCAAAAAAGTTATAGAGCAACCACATCGAGGTTTGTCAGACCACGTGTCCATGCTGCT
The DNA here is from genome assembly GCF_964374335.1 of Astatotilapia calliptera. NCBI lineage: Eukaryota > Metazoa > Chordata > Actinopteri > Cichliformes > Cichlidae > Astatotilapia > Astatotilapia calliptera. The sequence goes on from NC_137436.1 coordinate 5,712,326, forward strand.
GATCCCTGCATACACTCCCGTCAGGAGGAGAGCCCCCCTTAACCACAAAGACTTTGTAAACCTGTCCAGAAAGTTCATCACATTAGCTGCAGGACTGTTGTCTGTTGAACACCAGGACCTCAAGGAGCATACTACATCAGTGCTCTGCTACATAATCTTCAGTGTTGACAGTGTCACTATGGACTAACGTCTCTGGTTGTATTCCCACCAGAAACCTTGGATAACTAAAGAGGTTTAGGTCCTGCTGAAGCAACATGAAGCTGCTTTCAGATCTGGTGACGGTACAGTGCAGTCAGATCTGATCTGAAAAGAGGTATCAGAGATGCCAAGGCAGCACACAAGAGGAATATGGAAGACCACTTAAGCATCAACAATTCATGACAGGTATGGTAGGGAGTTCAGCACCTAACCAACTACAAGCCTGGCAAACTACACTGAAGTTGGCCACAATTGTCCCTGCCTAAACTGACCAATATTAGCAGCCTTAAAAACTACCGACCAGTTGCTCTAACACCTGTTGTAATTAAGTGTTACGAGAAACTTGTCCAACACCACATCATGTCCTGTCTTGATCTAACAGATCAACTGAAGACGCCATTGTTACAATTGGACAAATCGTTCCACCGAGGACGCTATCACCATAGCGCTCCACACTGCGCTGAGTCACCTGGAGCACCGAGGAAGCTATGTGAGAATGCTCTTTCTGGACTTCAGCTCAGCATTCAATCATATCATCCCGGAGATCCTGGTCCAGAAACTGTCTCACCTGGGACTCTCCACCCCCATCTGCCTCTGGATCAAGGACTTCCTGACAAATAGACCACAGTCTGTCAGACTCGGCCCCCACCGGTCCAGCACCATCACACTCAGCACCGGGTCTCCACAAGGATGTGTTTTGAGTCCCCTCCTGTTTACGCTCTACACATCCGACTGCTCCCCTACCCATCTCTCAAACACCATCATAAAGTTCGCGGATGACACCACAGTGGTTGGACTCATCTCAAGGGGGGATGAGTCGGACTACAGAGATGAGGTCAACAGACTGACTGAGTGGTGTTCAGTTAACAACCTCCAACTGAACACCACGAAAACTAAAGAACTTATCTTGGACTTCAGGAAGGGCAGAGCAGACCCGGCCCCACTTTACATTCACGGGAGCTGTGTGGAGAGGGTACACTCCATGAGGTTTCTGGGCGTGCAGATATCTGATGACCTCTCCTGGACTGCAAATACTACAGCGGTGGTTAAAAAGGCCCAGCAGCGTCTCCACTTTCTGAGAGTGCTCAGGAGGAACAACCTGGAGGAGAGGCTGCTGGTGACATTTTACAGAGCCACCATAGAGAGCATCCTAACGTATGGCATAACAACATGGTATGCAGGGTGCTCAGCTGCAGACAGGAAAGTACTGCAGAGGGTCATCAACATAGCCCAGAAGATCACTGGCTGCTCTCTGCCCAGCCTGGAGGTCACTGCAAACTCTCGGTACCTCAGCAGAGCTGGCAATATCATCAAGGACCACTCTCACCCCAGCAACCAACTGTTTGAACTATTACCGTCAGGCCGACGGTACAGGTCACATAAAACCAGGACAAACAGATTCAGGGATAGCTTCTTTCCCAGAGCTATCACCGTAGTAAATAAGCACAAAAACAATTGAACCTATTCCATACCGTCACTGTCATTATATTATGCTGCTATTCATACTGTCATTATATTAATGCTGCTATCCTGTATATATTGTACATACTATTGTTTGAGTACTTACAATTTTTTTTTTGTACTTTTTATATTTTACATTTATATTTATTATTGAAACTTGCACCAAGGGAGTGGCACTCCAATTCCGTTGTACTCTGTACAATGACAATAAAGGCTATTCTATTCTATTCTATTCTATTCTATTCTATTCTCCACACCACCATCTCCCACATGGAACAACAGGGGCGCTACGCCAGGCTGCTCTTTGCTGACTTTAGCTTTGCTTTTAATATGATACTCTTGGATAGACTGCTAGTAAAACTTCGGACTCTGACTTCCTTCTACCACCTGCCGCAAGATCACAGATTTCCTCTCAGTACAGAGAATTAGAGTGGGTCCTCAGCCCTCAGTCTTAACACCAGCTCTCCACAAGGCTATGTACCAGGTCCCCTACTGTACAATCTGTACACACATGACTGCATCAGTACCAACCCAGACAATGGCAGCATGCAGAGTTGAGGTTCAGAGGCTGTCGGATTGGTGTGCAGACAACAACTTGGACCTCAATACCACCAAGACAAAAAAAAACTGAGTCGACTTCAGATGGAGGACGATCGTGCTGCAGCCCATCAGCATCAACACAGAGTGCGCGGAAAGGGTTTCCAGCCTTAAATTCCTGGGTGTGCACATAGACACAGACCTCCAATGGATCTCAAACACTTCAGCGGTTTTAAAGAAGGCCAAACAGCATCTACATTTTCTGAGAATCCTCAGAATAATGTACCTGAAGATGGAGCTGCTGATCATCTTCTACCGTTGCTTCATTGAAAGTGTGCTGACATGCTGCATCTCTGTACGGTTCTCAGCTGCGACATGGCACACAAAAAGGCACTTCAAAGGGTCAAGGGACATCCTCTTCACTCCCTGAAGGACCTGTGCAATGAAGAGTTATCTTATCTTATCATTGAAAGCTTTGTTTCAATGACATCTAGTGGCCAAACACAAGACATCAAAATGGTGTCTCAATAATCATGCGCTGAGTGTAAATAGGGTTTGTATGAATTATATAAATACATTCTTGGAAAGGTGCACTGACTGGTAATTCAGACTGTTGATTCTGTAAACTTATGTAATGCAGTAAAGAAAGGGGGTGTTTGTGTAACTAGGGCAGGGTGTGATTATCATTAGCAGCTGCAATGTTTTCAGCAGTGTCATCTTGTGGGAGGGGCAACACTACTGAAACTACTGTAGCCACGTTTGCATTGTCAAGCACATAATTGCAAATAACTCCAAGATATGTGTCCATAGTCAGGCTACTCCTTCTAAGTTTTCCAGCTTAGTCTTGGCCTTGTTCTCCTCCTCATATTTTTTCCCCCAGCATGTTCTTTAGTGCATGTCTAGAAGTGTACGTGGGGTTGTCGAGGAGTCAAGGACAACATGTGGAGAGCTACAGAAAGACCTCAAATCAGCAGGTACAATTACTTCAAATTATTTAAGTGCCACGCTCACAATGCAAGACTCCATTGCTAAAGAAAAACCATGTTGAATAATGTTTAAAGTGTGCTGAAGAAAGGGAACTGCATGTCATACCAAAAGCACCATACCAGCAGTGAAGTCTAGAGGCAGAAATATCATGGTGTGTGGCTGTGTTTCAATATGCAGCACTGGCATGTGTCATATCACTGAAGGAAGGATGAATGGAAAAATGTGCCGAGACATTCTTGATAAAAATCTGCTGCCGTCTACAAGGAGGATAAGGATGAAATGAGGGTGCACGTTTCAGCAAAAAATGATCCCAAACACACAACCAAGGAAACTCTCAGTTGGTTTGGGAGAAAGAAATTAAAGCTGCCATAATGGCCCAACCAATCACCTGAATCCAACTAAAAATCTATGGAAAGAACTAAAGCTCAGAGTTTATGAAAGGGGCACAAATAACCTTCAAGATCTGAAGACTGTGTGGAAGAATGGGCCAAAATCACACTGGAGCATATGACTAGTTCCTCCATAAGGAGGCATAAGGAGGTGTCTTTAAGCTGTCATCACCAACAAAGGCTTTGTGACAAAGTATTAAATTAATTATTTTAAGCGTGTTCAATACCTTTTCCCTGTGACTCATTATTAGACATAATCAATTTATGGACATCTGTTGTTTGATTTATTTGTATGTGTGGATCATATGGATTTTTATCAGCATCTGGTGAAAATTTCATGTCAATAGCACTTTGGAAAATTGTTGATATGTTCAATACTTATTTTACCTATACCCCACCTCTTGAGAATATGTTGCTTTGACTGCTTGAAACGAATAAACAGAAAACACTTCTTTTCTTTTATTACATCTTTTGTTTATTTTTTTTTTATTTTATAGTAAACATGACACCAAACTTACAACAAAACAAATGGCAGGAACAAGGCACAGACTGAAACAAACAAAACAACATACATAATTACATATTATGTAATTAGAGTATGTGTACAATACCTTGCATACCCAAGTACATGCTGTGTACTTTGTGTATGTGTGAATGTAGGCAGATCCATCTAGAGATATAAATAGATAGATATACAGACAAATAGATAAATAAAAATGATGATAATAAGAATAGAGAATGTACATCAATCAGATTATTTTGCATTTTAATCCTACTGGATTTGTGTGCCTTTGCAGCCTAATGAATGTTTTTGCAGGTTTTTTCCTTTTAGTTTTGCTTTCATTTTTATTTTCACCATGTGTGCATCCCTGGGTGGGGACACGGATGTTTCTTTAAATAATCACGGATGTCATAAAACAAATGTTTATTTAAGGAGAAGACTATCCAGGTGTTTTTTTTTGTCACCGTTTATCATTTGCAAAGTCACATTTAAAACACTCCCATATCTGTGTTACCAATCTACCATAATGGTAAGAACAGATTCATCTGAGCAGGTCCAACTAGACTGTTCAGCAGACTGCCAACGCACCATCTGTTCTGAACCATGAATTCTGATCGAATGTTAGTCATCTGATATGTGGGCCAGAAATGGGAAAGGAGCAAAAGTGGAGGTCAACGAGAAAACCACAACAGAAGTACAGCATTAAGAGTACCCATGGCTGCAGTAGAAAAATTTCTTTGTTTTTAACATTCGGTTTCACTTCAGCTCTTCAACTTCCTTCTTCTGCACGGCCCACAAAACAGCACAGACAAGAATGTTCCACAGACTAGGAGCGCCATATACTTTGTACACTGCCTCCATCAACAACAGTTATAATCTGGCAGATGGCTCCTTCCTGGACTACCAGCAGACTGCAACGCTTTTGCTTGTTCTGTACTTGGTCCATTATCCAGCCATGCAAAAAACACAGAAGTTATAACATACAAACAGCTGATTACCAAGTCCCCACTGTGGGTTTTTAAAATGAAAACAACAACACAGCTAAAGGTTAGAAACAATTCCAGCTGGTTATTTTAGGTGAATTTAACTGACACTTCCATATTTCTTTCTTTTTTCTAAAAGTAGACATTACAAAGGGTCTTACATTTAAAAACAAACATCAGCTTTCATTTATTGTAAAAACTGGCTTACAGGAGGTTTAGCAATTTTAAGCTACAGCAAAACCTTTCAGTTTTCAGCATGACAGTGAGTGGAGATAACACCGTGGGAACAATAACTGCAGTTCAACTCATCTGTGATTCTATTCTGATAGTTATTTTCAGTTGGTAATTTCAAATAGATTTGTATTAGAGATAAATCATGTCATTGGCAGATTTTACTTTGAGGTTCTTTCTGACTGGACTGAGTGGATTTCTCTTCAGTAGACAGATAGTTCAGATGTTAACAATTAGTATCTGTCACAATACTGGGTCTATGACCCAGTGTTTTGTGTTTGTTGTTTAATTTATATTATTTGATTTGGTGTTATTTGTGGGCACCCCATCCATCCTGGACACCCTCATGTTTCATGTCTAGTCACCCCGGTCTCTATGTTTGTGCATCTCCTGTGCCTCCCCAGTCATATCTCCAGGTCTCAGTGTCAAGTCTTTGCCTTTGTGAATGTCTCTTGTTACCTGTTTTACTTTGACAGTTTTACGTCCTATGTTAGTGTTTGCAGTTTTGCTTCCTCCCGGACTTGTTGTGTGTGATTATCCCCAGCTCTCCTCCTGTATCTCATTCCCTCTTTATCTCTCTGTGTATTTAAGCCCATTGTCTTCTTCTGTTTGTTCCTGGATTTTCTGTATTTCACCCACTGCATTTCCCATGGTCCAGTTTTCACATCTCAGGTTTTTTAGTTTCTTTATACTTGTTTGGAGTTTCCTCCCTGTTTAGGTTTTGTCAGTCTTCCTGAGATTTTTTTGTGTTTTTTTGTTTTGCCTCAGTAAAAGGCACGTTTTCAGTTTCAGTCCATTGCTCGTGTCTGCATTTGGGTCCACACTCTCTCTCCCCTCCACACGTCTGCCACAGCAGACTTGACAGAATTAATTGGTGACCGTGAAATGATTGGAGTTTTTCTGACTGAATAGAACTGAAACCCTTCAACACAGGGTACATGTCTTTATAAGTTCATTTACATTTCAACTTCATTTTAAATTTCAAGGACTCCTTCCTTTTACCTCAAAAACAGAGAAGCTGTCAAACAGCTAACTGATCATCTGCAGAGGAAGAGTTTCACTCAGAATTCATAATTCATCACAGTTTCGAAACCGCATTAGTGAATGATCTTTGTATGGTCTCTGACTCATGTCTTATTTTTGGCTAAGATGTGTCCTTCAATGTGCATATTAACCTAATATGTAGGACTGATTTCTTGCTATTGCACTGTATCTCTAAAAGTAGAACAATTGTGTCTCAGAGTGATGCTGAAAATAGTTCATGCATTCGTTACTTGTAGGATGGACTATTGTTTTAATATTCATTGCTGGAGTTCATTTTACCTATACTGGCTTCTCTTCATTGGCTCCCTTTAAAATTCAGAATAAAATTTAAAATCCTCACTTACAAGGTCTTGAATAATCAGGCTCCGTCTTGTATTAAAGACCTCATAGCACCATATCACCCAAACAGAGCACTTCGCTCTCAGACTGAAGGCATATCTTGTGGTTTCTAGGATATGTAAAACTAGAATGGAAGGCAGAGCCTCCAGCTTTTAGGCCCCTCTTTTGTGACTGCGGCTCCCAGTTTGGATTTGTGATAGAGACACCCCCTCTACTCTCTAAAATTAGGCTCAAAACTTTCCTTTTTGATAAGTCATATAGTTAGGGCTGGATCCAGTGATCCTGAATCCTACTTTAATTAGCATTTTCAATCTTTGCTTTTATACACCACTTTACATTTAATTGTTAGGTATTATTGATCTTTGGCTCTCTTGCACAGTGTGCATTTTGCCCCATCTTACTCCCCTCCCGGCAGATGCCCGCCCCTCCTTGAGCCTGGTTCTACTGGAGTTTTCTTCCTGTTTAAAGGGAGTTTTTCCTTCCCACTGTTGCCAAGTGCTTGCTCATAGAGGGCTGTTTGATTGTTGGGAATTTTGTTGTATTATTGCAGGGTCTTTAGCTTACCTTAAATAAAATTGATTTCAATTGAACTGAATAATCTGTGTAGTTGTCATCATATACCACAGGAAGAAGTTTTCAAAATGAACTTTCAAATTCAGTCTTACCAGCTGAAACTGATTTTAAGTTCTAAACTCTCTTTCTATGTCACTCTCTTCCTGAAATGGATGGAATCTTGGCTGTGATTGATTCTTGCGATTAGGGTTGGTTAGTCAGAGAAATAAGAGAGTGTTTTAAGTATGACTTTGTCTGAGATAAACAATGACAAAAACACACGGAGGAGCAGTCCTGCTCGGTTTTATGAGATCCAAAACTCTTTAAAAAAGAGTGGGGCGCTATACTGTGAAGCTCGCTCAACATACACAGGTAAATATCTTCAGATTGGTAAAGCTGTTGTTGGGTTAGTTCTTAGTTGTACAGTGCACATGTGACAACAATTAAAAGCTACACTTTAGCTATTAGTGACTCATGGTAGAAGTTGCCATTCATTTTATCTGAATCCTCGAATCTCACCCTTCCTAATGATGTCCCTCCATCCATTTCTTTACCACGTTAACTTCATCTTCCCTCCTCTGAGTGTAAGACCTGGTTACTAGTTGTTGCTGATACTGTTGTCATGGTGCAGCAGCTATAACAGCATCTAACATGATGGTTAATTTGTCACATTGTGCCGCATCTATTTTTAGTTTCGTTTTATTGTTTTCTCTCAGCGTTTTACCCCACCTCAGTGGCGGATCTACAACATTTTACAAGGGGGAGCAAGGTCTTTTTTAAAACAGCCCTCACCACTCCACAGTCTTTCCCCCAGCCCACTGACAGCAGGCATCATAATGCCCCCGCTTCGGCACCTTTCGCCACTCCGGCAGAACACACAAAACGACACAGCTTTGCGATCTCCCCAGCATGCAGAGTCTGATGTCGAGGCCTTCTTGGTATGCTTTTAAAATTGTTTTAAAGCTCAATCACAATGTCATTGTACTCTTATCTTCAAAACACCAATTTATACTCCTGAATGTCATCTTGTTGTGATTTTCTTTCACAAAGTCCCAAAATATGTATGACTGTAACTCTAATAATAAAAAGCCAAAACAATCTTACTTTTAAATGTGGTATACTTGCTTTGAAAACATATGTGCATAAACAATAGAATAGAGAATCTGCTAATAGTCAAAATAGCTGAAACAACTTAATTTAAAATATATATTTTTGCATTTCTTTGTGTCTGACGGTGTTGACAAAAACCTTGCACTTCTCCAGCAAAAACATAAATTATTAAAAAATTTTTACACCTGGGAGATTGTACCAAAACATGGTGAGACAGCCAAAACTTTGTGTAACAATTATATGTAAATATTGAAACCTGAAAATTGAAACCTGTTTTGTCCCTAATCTCAGGAATCACTGCAGTATAGTATGTGAAACTCCGCATGGAGCCAACAAAATATCCACATAAATACTTTATAACTATTTAAATCTTCTAAGAAAACAAGATCTTCTAGAAATATAATTGGGCAATCCAGTGTCAACAAGGAATGGGCTAAAAACGCCCCTGGGCTGCACATTAGAGCTTTGAAGCTTTTTTTTTTACTGGATTTATTTTAACATTGAAGCTTACTGTCCCAGAGTCTGATAAGGAAGACGCGGAAATCCCTTCTGTTTGTCGCAGAACAACGTGAAATCAATGTGATTGAATAATCATATTAATACGGGCACATTCCCGTGACAACAGTTTTAATAAGGTACAGCTTCACAAATTGCACATGTAAAAGTATTCGCAGAGCAAAGACTCTATAATAAACATGCTTTATTTGAAGAAATGACGTAGCGCTTGCGGCTGATTTGAAAGCGAAACGGAAAATAACTTGACAGCTTTATTCTTCTCGCTGCAGACTGCGGTATTTAAGGCTTAGAGAGTAAAAATGAAACATAAGAGCAGAAATGAAACTTCAGATCAGCAAGAACAGTGTAGGAGTCCTGTTCTATGAAATATTAAGAGCAACTACTGTTGTGAAGTTGTTTTGCTGCAAATAGAACGAAATAAGGAATAAAGTTGCGTCTAAATATCGATATTATTTGTGACTAAAACGCAAAGGGGAAACACAAAGACAAATATGCGACAAATATGTGTATTTGTATGCGATTAAAAAACAAACAAACAGAAAAAAGAAACATAAGCAAAAAAAATTTTTGCTCCTCGGAGAGGTCCGAGGGACCTTCCAGGACAGGTGACGCTATTTTCTGGAGAACATCTCCGGAGCAGGTTGGGTCACAAGTTACCATATACCTCGGTAAGAAGCGAACCACGTTCGTAGTACAGAAAACCCAGTTAGCCAAAATTCAGGAGGAGGTCTGCATTGACTGTAAATCAAAATCTTGCTGACTAGTACCAACTCGGATTACGCCTGCCAGTTTCTGTGGATGCAACTTACCATGCGGGAAACCGCGCTTTAACGTGTTTATCACATTTTAAAAGAAGAAATTCTGTTTTATTCAACGAGAGAGCATTCAAAATGTGCAAAATGCGATATATACCACATGAGTAAAAACATATAGTTTCATATCACCCGTAGCATCAAGCTGTAGTGTGTATTTATTTATTTATTGTTTTCTAAATGTTAAGATACGCGGTGGTGTCTGTTCCCCTGATTGGATAGCAATTCTATGCGGGCCGTTACCTGCAACTTCCTGTGACGCAAGCTCCTTTGACATACATATGTAATGAACTTCTGAATTACAGACAGTGTGGAGGAAGTCTGCATTGACTGTAAACATCGCAAAGGTTCATATAAAGCGCGTAGGTCAACAGGAGAGGTTTACCAGCACAAAGAGAGAAAATACTATTAGCAGGATTCGTGACTGTAACAGAGAGAGGCACGTTACAAGCTAGCTAATGGTAGCTAAGACAAACGTTATCTGATATTATCATTTAGCAGTGATCCATCAGCTAGATAAAACGCTTAGGTACACGTTTCGGAAACGTTAAAGTAAAGGTTGTTTGGGGAAAAGCTGAGAAAGACAGAAAGACATCGAGAACCTTTTGGTGTGCTTTAGATATTATTGATGGACTTCATTGCTGGATGCTTAGGAGGTAAGTCACTCATCACTTCTGTTCGTTTTTACCGTGTCAGATACCCACTGCGGTTCCTGATATTTGTCATGGTAGCAAACCATCAAAACACTGAGCAGCTAAAAAAAACTATCATACATAAAAACATGTGTATGTAAAACGTATTTAAAAAATATGATTATATACTCTCACTCTCTCACACACACTCACACATCTATCTATCTATCTATCTATCTATCTATCTATCTATCTATCTATCTATCTATCTATCTATCTATCTATCTATCTATCTATCTATCTATCTATCTGTGTGTGTGTGTGCGTGTGTAAAAAATGTATATATACATTTAAAAAAACTAACTTACTATGATGTTTTTGTTTGTTTGCATGCACACACATAATGTGTGATTATATGACGCACGAAATATTGTAGTTTCACTTTCACTAATGGTATGACACTGAAGTTTGCTTTCGCTTCTAAGAAACTGCATTACTGAGCCTCATTTTATTATGGCTCTTCCACCGATTGATTGGGTTCATTTATGGATGTAGATGTGGTTAACTCACTTCACTGTGTTCCAGAATTATTATTCAGTAGCTTAAATTAACTTATTCTGTACTAATTAATGTGTGGCAGAACCTTTCGAGGCTTGAAACACAGAGAAACATTTGTCGTTTTGCTGCAAGTAAATTCTAGTTATAAATGTATGCCAACTTTCTTTACGGCTCCCTTGTGTCACTTGTTTAGCTCAGTGAGAAGTGAAAGCATCCAAGCAGTGACACAAGCACCACCAGTTTTTCCTGCTGTAAAGGGCTTGGCTCATTCCAACCCATACACAACCTTTTACAGTCCAATTCTATTTTTTGTTGTGTTTAAAGTGAGTCACGTGGAAAATCATGTGCTTTTCCATGTTTAGTGAACCGTCTAAAAACAAATTTGGAAGTTGGCTACTGCAGTTTCAGAATGTCTGTGTTCAAGTTTATCTGGGAAAAAAAAGATCATATCTGCATGTCTGTGAAGGTTCTCAGTCATCCAGGTCATCGTAGTCTAAAGAGCTTGGAAAGAAGAGCTAAAACTATGAACACATTCCTACTGTTTTTTTGTTTTCTAATATCCTTGTTGCATTGAGGTCAGTGACTGCTCATCATTGTGTTATGTCTGATTTGGTGTGTTTCCCAGCTTACAACTGGAACTGAGCTCCCAGGGGCTCATTTTACAAACAGGTCAAGTGACAAAGCATGTGATTATGCAGGATTAGTACACTCTGTTTGTTTACCATGGTGCTACAAATGGTTGATTAACATACATGTGTGTTTTCTAAACAGTCATTATAGTATTATGTTTGCTAAACTGGTTCTCAATTGCATTTTTTTAACCTCAAACCATAGAATAAGCAAGTATTTGCAAAAATGTGATGGGATATGTCATTTGTTATTTGACTTAAAACGTATATATGTAAACATAGATGAACATGTAGTAGTATATGTTTTTATTTATATTTTGTGAAGGCCCCCCCCCCCAAAAAAAAAAAAAAAAAAAAAGATTTTGTTTTTACTGATACCGTCTTGGATTGCTGTACAGGTACGTTATCTAGTGAAGGTTTCGATATTAAAACTTAATGATGTTTGTCACCAGTTCAAGAGATATAATCAGCACGTGTTACAACATAGGCTCAGGTGAAAAGTTCAAGCTGGCATCACAACATTGGTATGTGCTTTACAGGCCCAGATTACGCAACATTCAAAGGCATGCTGAAGAGAGTTTTAGAGAGTGTTGATGCTCAGAGAGGTGGCTCTGAAGAGGCGATGGCAGTAGACTCTAAAATGACACAACTGCAGCAAGAGTTTTTGAGCTTCAAAGACTGGTCAAGTGGGCCATATGGGTTATAAAGACTGCTTTAAATAGAAACATATGAATAATAAATGAATAGCTACATATGAATTGCAGGATATCTCATGTGTAATCAGAGAGTGCCTCTCTCAGGGTTTCCTATTTTTGCTTCAGTTTGCTCCAGATTAAAACCAAATGATTATTCCAGTATTGTTTCATTGTCTGTAGGTGCGGCTGGAGTGTTGGTTGGACACCCATTTGACACAGTAAAGGTAGGTAATAACAACGTTATTGCCATTTTTTCCCGTTTTTTTTTTCTTCCCCCCCACTCTCTCTCCTTGCATGTTTTAAAAGTGAAATCAGTTGCTTATAATGTGTAAAACATGCATGATTCTAGTCTTCCAGTGTTGAGGTGATCATTCCAAACATCTTGTCTTTCAGGTTAGACTGCAGGTCCAGAATGCTGATAAACCTCTCTATCGTGGGACTTTCCACTGCTTCCAGTCCATCATACGTCAGGAGTCGGTATGTGGATTTCTTTAGTCGTTCATTTTCTTCATATTATCCAGTGCAGGGTTGGAGCCTACCTGAGCTCTCATAGGGAAAGAGGCGGGGAACATGCTGGACAGGTTACCAATCTATCGCAGGGCGTGCAGATTGCTTTCACAGATCAATCTAATGCTAGTATGCATTATACTATGATTACAGAGATCATAGTTATATATTATAGCTTATATAATATATATAACTTGCTTGTTAGATTAAAGTCAATAAAGTCAAAGTGACGTGTAGACTTAAGTGATGCTTGATTCTTTTTCACACACTAACATAGGGATGGATATCGAAAACCGGTTCTTGTTGAGAACCGGTTCCCACTGTTTCAATTCCCTGGAATCGTTTGCCATTTTTGCAAACGATTCCCTTATCGAATTCAGTCGCCACGAATGACGTCACCACGTTGCGGAGCGTCATTTACCTGGCAGGAAACACGGTGCCTAAGCGGCTCAAACGCTCAAAAGTTTGGTTATACTTTACGAGAACGGATGACAACAGGGCAACTTGCAATACTTGCAAAGTAGATATTTCATTTCAGGGAGGAAACACTACGAATATGCAAAAGCCATTTGTTCGCAAAACACGTGATAACCTTAAATGAATGTCGTGTTTTTAATTCCGCTCCGGACTCGTGAATCTCAACCAGCAGCAGCGGTAACGTTTGCACGTCCTCTCCCGTTAATGCAGCAGGTAAATAATCAACTAACAGTGTATATTATGTTAGCGCGATCTGCCTTATTACAAAACCTGCCATTACTGTGCATTTAGGTGACCATGATGAGACAGACAGAGTCTGGCTCAGATGCTGGCAGTTCTCGCTGCAGTCTTTTTTCCTGGGGACCCTGTGACACCCCGTTAAAGAGCCGTAGGCTGTGGATCTCTTAAGATCTCACTGTTGGGTTTGTAAGGCCATGTTACTCCTAAATTTCTATCTTATTCAAAGAGAAGATAAAAAACAAAGTTCTGAGCTAATCGACCTTAGTGTTCTCCTTTTTTAAAAAGAATCGATAGGAGAATCGATAAAGAATCGAATCGTTAAACAGAATCGAAAATGGAATTGGAATCGTGAAAATCTTATCAATACCCATCCCTACACTAACACCAGGCAGTGTTAGGAGAATCAGAGTGGGTCATTGTCCAAAGGTGCACTTTCTCACGTGTAACATACAGCAAGAGACATTGGCCCCATTGGGTAACACACACGTCTGAAAATGGCTTTGGTTTTATGGGCCATTTTAACCACACTTCCCATCACAATGGTGCTATGTTTTTACTTTCACTGTAATTACTTCACAGATTTTCCCTAAATCATCATATTTTCTTCTTTAGGATTCAGGATACTGTTGGAAATATATATAAAATGGTCATAAGATTTGTTATGCAAATGCATGTTATCAGTCTCACTGTGGTACTGCAGGCTGCTTTATCATAGGGAATGGTATGTAGAAAATAATTAACTGCCTTGAAAGATAAAGCAACTTATGGCTCTTGCCATCACTTTATAAGATGTAATGTAGGTGTTTTTTTCTGACCCTTCTGGTTCTCAAGAGAAAAAGCTGTTCAAACTGAGATCAGGGAAGTAATGACAAGTGTAGATAAGTTCCTCATTGTGATGAAGGAACAATATATTATAGGTCTGGGATATGAAAAAGCTATCAAGAATACATATAGGCTTTAATTTATAGTGTTAGCTTGAAATATATGGGCTTCTGTGAAAACAGAAAATGCGAGTTAACCTGTTTTTTATTTTTTATTTTTAATGATTATTAAAATTATTATTGGATATTAATGCTATTTAAAATTAAGTAACAAGGAAAAAACAGAAACTGTTTAATTAAAACTCTTTTTATCTTTTACCCTGATTTCATTTTATCGTGATGTGTTACTGTATGTCTTATCTTTCACGCTTACCACAGGTATTTGGCTTGTATAAAGGCATTGGATCCCCCATCATGGGCCTTACATTCATCAATGCTATAGTGTTTGGTGTTCAGGGAAATACAATGCGATGGCTGGGGGAAGACACCCCAAGGAACCAGTTCCTTGCTGGTGCTACAGCAGGAGCCATCCAGACTGTGGTCTGCTGCCCCATGGAGCTGGCCAAAACCCGCATGCAAATGCAGGGTACAGGGGTAAAGACGGGCTATAAAAAGATGTACAAGAACTCCTTTGACTGTTTGCTACGCATTTACAAACACGAGGGTCTGCGAGGTGTAAACAGGGGCATGGTTACTACACTTGTCCGTGAAACACCTGCCTTCGGGGTTTACTTCCTGTCGTATGATTTGCTGACTCGCAGCCTCGGCTGTGAGCCAGATGCCCGCTTTTTGATTCCCAAACTGCTCTTTGCTGGGGGTATGGCAGGCGTCACGTCTTGGGTCTGCAACTATCCCGTAGATGTGATCAAATCACGACTCCAAGCAGATGGGGTGGGTGGTGTGAACCAGTACAGCAGCATTGCTGACTGTATCCGGCAGAGTGTCAGAAAAGAGGGTTACATGGTGTTTACTCGAGGCCTCACTTCCACACTGCTAAGAGCCTTCCCTGTGAATGCTGCCACTTTTGCTACCGTCACCCTCTTCCTCATGTACGTACAAGGTGAGGACAGAGGGCCTAAAGACTGTGAGCCGGCCCCGACACAGACAGAGGAGCAGACCCGGCCCACCAACCTGTGACAGCATACAGTGCTCATCCTCAACCCAGGCACTTTAGAAGAATACAGCAAAACAAAATATATATTCAAACTTTTTATTACTCTGACTTGGTTTCGCATCACATCAGCCATTCCTTGTTTTGAATCCAAATATACTTATACTTTATATCAGCACTTTTTATTTTCTATGGAGCAAAAAGGAGAGCAAAACATCTTTACTTTTAGCAATAATTTAAGTTTAGTGTTTGCTTCTGTAGATGCAGAAGTTGATATACCTCTAATAAGGTGGGGGAAATAGAAGCTGACAGATTCTACAGCTTTTGAAATGACCTCATCCTTTGGATTATTTTGTATAAAAGAAAAGGATTTGTTACTTAGCCTCAAACCTGACAGTATGGCTAGATTGTGTGTATGGTATAGGCACTGGAAATTAATATCTCTATTTACATATATCTTCAAATTTGCAGGGTTTATTTGGATTTAAATATTCCAGAGAATCGTTTTTTAATGTATATCTAAAGAATTTCTCCTGCCTTATAAAATGTTTTTTTCTTTGTGTAAGGAAGCTAAAGCACCTGAAGTGTATCCTCTGAAGATTTGGGTGAGTAACAGGGAACCAATGTAGCGTGTGATAAGGGTGCACAACTTTTCACATTTAAACTGCTTTCAAACCAAAAACCATCACAGCTTCAGTCTCATCCATTGCACGATTAGCCCGTGCAGCACATGCCAGTATGGATGCAAGCAAAAAGCATCAGGTCTAACAGCTCTTCAGGGATCGAATGAAAAACGTATGGGTGTGAATCGAGGTTGCGGTTGCCGTTTTTGTTTTATTGTTTTGCCTGTGGGTGTTGTGTTCTTCCAAATAATATCAAGTTTTATTATTGTTACTCACTGCTGCGTTAAAGGTCTAGTATAAAACCTTGCTATTTTGTTTGTCATTATCTTCTTTTTAAAGGTGATTTTAAGTGTGTGCCTGATATTCAAGGCCAGATATTCATGCTGGGGCACTTTAAAGAAATCTGCTAGAATTGCATTTCTGAAACCAACAAATAACACAAGATTGAGGATGTTCCTTATTTTCTTGACCATTCATGTTTAACGTGTGAATGTGTTACTGCAGGCATGCGGCTTCTTGTTTTTACTCTAGGTCAGGGATCTCAAAGTCATTTTACATTGAGGGCCACACGCAGTCCACTTTCATCTTAAATGGGCCGGACAAGTGACACTCCACTTTCTGTTTAACTGCGCATTTAATCTATGAGATATATTAATAGTGCAATTTCAACAGAACCTCTGTTTTTCTAAGTTGTAAATGTGCAAAATTACAGAAAACATTCTGGTAGCTCACTGAACACACTGTACTGTATTTATAAAACCTAAAGCTTTCATTGATTAATGAAAGTCTTTTTGTTTTAACTGAAATTTCTATAACAGGAACCTCTCTGTTATTTAATTGTTTAGCTATTACTTAACTACTTTGGTATAGTATGAATGACTGTGGGGGAGGTCTTTATCAGCAGGAAAGGCTTAAAACGTATAAAAAAATAAAGTTAATCCAAAAATGTGTGCCCTTCGTGATAGTTTCTAAAGTCATCCAGAGACCAGCTGTCTTTGCTGGGCCAATTTTAGGCCCTGGGCCTTATGTTTGACACCCCTGCTCTAGGTGATTCATTGCACTTTGGTGTTCTTCTGACTTTGTCTTGTTTCAGGGAAAACAGATCCAGATTTCTTTAACCATAACTGCCTTTAAGCTCTGGTGGTGTAACATCCTTTGCTGAATGAAGAACAGCAAACAAATTTAAAAGAAGAAATTTTGGATCAGTGTTCATGTTTAAATGTAAATGTTGCTATGAACTTGAGGTTTTCTTCTCAATAAGGGGATGCTTTTCTGTCAGTCCTGTCAGACTCCAATCAAAGCTTTTTCGAGCTTTTAAGTTCTCACACTGGCAGCAAATTAAACCCAACATGTTTTGCATTAAAACAATCTACTTACCTGCAGCTGCACTAATTCCACGTTTGTTGAATGTAACACACCTGTTTTGATGTGGAGGTCTTTTATTTTAAGAGTTTAAGAGTTAAGTATTTTGGGGGAGTCTTTCAATGATGCTTCACTTAAACAGAGTTGTGTTGTGGTGGCGGTGATGAATGAAAGCATGATTGCCATGTATGCAAAAGTTGCTTTTGTTTAACTCTATATTCAACTTCTCAAACAGCGACTGGTATCTGTGGCTATAAAGTACATCTGAAGCATATTACATGACAAATATTTAATTTATTTAATCCAGCTCTTTAAAAGATACAATACTTACAGGATATAATTCTGATAATGCAGGATTGTTTTGAAGTGACTGGTTAAATATATATTATATATTTTTTATTCTAAAGTAATAATGCAGTGCAATGCCTTGAATGACCACGTTTAAGTTTAAACTGTCTTTAATCAGTTTAAGGTACCTGGTGTATTTTCACAAAAAAGCTGAGACGTGATATTTTTGCCATGCAGAACCTATTTGTCTATTTTGGCAATAAAGATCTGTACAACTGGGTAAATAAAAATAATTTCAATAGTTGCTTGTTTCTTTTATCTCAGTCTTCTTAGTCAATGCAGTTTTTCATCTTTACTTCACACCAACAGTCACCTCAAGATACTTTATACTGTAAGGTAAAGACCCTACAATAATAGATTCCTGACAATCAGACAATACTGCTTGTGTGTCTGTAGCTCTGCGATTAGCACATATGCATTTTCTGAACAGTAATAATCACACCTCTTCTTTACTTGAGTTGGAGATATAGATTTCAAGGGCCAAACCCGATTTGATCAAAGTGTAGTTGAAATACTACTACATTAAATACAACAACAAATACATTACACATTCTTTCAGGCTTCAGTGTTGAATTAAAAAACAACGACAACAACCTGCATTTACACTGACTCGTCACTAGATGACAACCTACCTTTGTTTTCAGAAGTTTACATCCACTCATCTGTGCGTGAATGTTTTCTTTTTAAATTTCTTTGAATTGTTCTTTTTTCCAGAAAAACTAAAAATCGAGAATTGGGTGCACAAATTTATTTTGGGATTTCTCTAATCCACAATAGATCAAGAGTATACATGCGGGCTCAAATATATACAAATCCTCCCCTAAATCTTTAATAAGTGATGCTGAAGGTCACAGCTAGACTGGCCGTGGAAAATTCCGGGCAATTGCCCGATGGGCCAATGGTGATTTTTTTTGTAGTGGTATAAACAATGAAATGTGGTGGATTGGGCAAGGAGGTCGGATACACCCTCCCCCTTGCTTGGGCAAGGGCGCTGAAAGCAGTCTTATCACAGTCAAACAGAAGAAAATAGTGTGGAGGTGAAAAGGAACGTGATTTGTCCCGTACTTCAGCTAGAATGAAAAAAAGACACAGTGCTTGAATTATTCTGTGTCTTCTTCTCTCAGTCTTTCCCCTCCCTCTCCTGTTGCTACTGATCAATGATCAGCTGATCGGCTTTTCTGACGCAAGTCCCGTGTTTTGTTTGTTTATCGCCCACTTTGCGTCAGAAAGAGGAAACCAGCGGATATCGCGCTAAACAACACGTTTAAGTTTGATAAGCTGTTGTTAGAATTTATTTTATATTACTTTCTAGTATCAGCTGATGTTTGCTGGAGCCATGTCTGTAAACGCTGCTGGTCCTAGTATCGGTTTTGATGTCTTGTGAGAGGAAAATATGAAGATGAAACCAGGAGATGTCCTTACTGAGCTGAGCAGGTGATGGAGAAACAGGTTTATCTTTTAGGTGACATGAATGAGTTGAAGGGAAGTTATGAAATGTTTCTGTAGCTGACAGCTAGTAACTGTGCAGGGGCGGGTCTAGCAGAGTTTTGCCAGGGGGGCAGGTAGGGCATTAACAGGGAAAGTGGGGCACAAAGAAATACTTTTCTTTCTTATTCTTATTTAAAATGTCTAGCTTTTATTAAATAATTATCTGATGTAAAATGTATAGAAATCATACATATATGCCAACAAGACTGTTTTTTTTTTGTTTTGTTTTTTTCATTCAAAGCCTTTTTATTGTTTTTCCTATAATGCCTGGTAGTCAAAATGCCAGGGCCAATTTTTGTGGCATTCCAGCCCTGCTGAAGGTTCAACAAAGTCAATAAAGTTGACAGGGCTGATGCATATTAACTTTTTAGTGATCGTGATTGAGTACAGGTTGTAGCGTCTCTTTGCTAGCATGAAAAAGGACTGGTTTGACCAGAACAATAAGAAAGTGCAAGGAACTCTGTGAAGATCTAAGGCAAACAAGTTAGAAAAGGTCCCTTTCATTTCTAAACAACTGTAAATTCCAAGATCATCAGTTTAAACAATTGCAATTAGAAGTTATTTGGATGTAACTTTGCCAAGGTTATAGGGCCAGACTTTCATCCTTTTATGAGGAAACTGATTAAGATGTTCAGGAACTACACAGGAACCACCAAGGCTCAATCCTTCAATAAAAACATCCTGAAAATGTGTTAAACCTAAAGTGTAAAGAGTAGAAGCTACAGATATTTGTGTAAAAATATAGGGAGTAAAATTAAAATTAAATACTCAAGTAAAGTACAGATACCTGGAAATTCTCCTTAGGTATAGTAATGAAGTATTTGTACTTCATTACTTTGCACCTCTATAAATCCAGCATCTGTTCCTTTAGCTAGCAGACACATTGTGCAATAAACTCTGCAGAAAGTTTGTGTGTTTTCCTGATATTTGTTGCTCTGCTTGCACTCGCTCCTCTTCTGCAGTGGTAGTTGGATGCTGAAGTGCCACGACCACAACTTATCGACATCAGCACTTAAAACGCTGTTTCAAATCCCTCCAGTCCACTTTAATGCCCGAGTGTTACACTATAAATGACACATAAATCATGCAGTGATGGATATTTTCATTTAAACTTTCACATTGTTTTTCAAACTATATCTAAACTCTAACCGATTACCAAATGCAGGGAAAATTACATCTTAGGATAACAACAAGAAGAGAAGTTGAACTAACTGTCTGACACTGAGGGCGACACAAGGTTGTGGATGAGGAGCTAAAACTTGAACAAGGCATGTGTGCAAATAGTTACACTGTAGTAAACCATCATAAACAGTTTTGTCACATCTGTTTAACAAAACCAAACCAATGGCTGATAAAAACTAGCACTAATACAGCATTACAGAATAACATCTGTATATTTATTTACTTGATAGTTAAGTAGAATGTGGTAGAAATATATAATTTCATATTAAAGGTATTTGCATATTTTTTTTTATCCAGAACAGATCTACTTACACCATGGACATAAAAACAATAAACAAATACATAAAACTAAATGAAAGCCACAGTTTAAGAGTAACAAGGGAAGCAAAACAACTAAAGACACAAAATTGAATACAAAATAAAACACACAAAATGCACACTTGTGATGTTATAGTTAAAAACACAAAACAAAACAAAAACCTTGGATGTTTTCATTTTTATTGACCTCAGTCGACACTGTCATGAGTTCAAGTGTGAACCAGAATTCATAAAAAGTTAGGATAAGAGAATCTTAGTGCTTAGATAATCCAACTGCATGGATTACATCCATTACCAAGGAAAGCCAAATTGTGCAGAGTATAATTTTATTTCTTTTATCTCCACCTGTTAATCCATTCTTCTCCTGTACTCATAAAGTATTTATATACTATATAGTTACTGAACACACTAAATTAAATGTAAATGTTCAGAAATTAGAAAAAAAGGCTGTATTACAGCGTTCTACTGAATTCAATTTCAGTTGAAGCGCAATGACAGTAAACCTGAATTTTTCGTGAATAGATTCACACACGGGATGGTTGGTAATGTCATATTATTATGTGGCTGCTGCTTTTATCTTTGATCAGAACACATACAGTGGGGCAAAAAAGTATTTAGTCAGCCACCGATTGTGCAAGTTCCCCCACCTAAAATGATGACAGAGGTCAGTAATTTGCACCAGAGGTACACTTCAACTGTGAGAGACAGAATGTGAAAAAAAAAAATCCATGAATCCACATGGTAGGATTTGTAAAGAATTTATTCATAAATTAGGGTGGAAAATAAGTATTTGGTCAATAACACATCAGAGCTGCTTTTCCACCATCTCTGGACCCGCACCAGTTTGCATACAGGGAGAACCGGTCAACTGAGGATGCGATCGCCATAGTGCTGCACACATTATTGAAGCACTTGGAACACAGGAACACCTATGCACGGCTCCTCTTTGTAGACTACAGCTCGGCTTTTAATACCATCCGACCATATAAACTCCGTCCCAAACTCCACCAACTGGGACTCAACTCCTCTCTGTGCAACTGGATTGTGGACTTCCTCACTAACCGCAGACAGAGTGTCAGAGTGGGTAAGAACACCTCTTCCACCCTTGTGGTCAACACCGGTGCCCCTCAGGGGTGTGTTCTGAGCCCTCTGCTATACACTCTCTTCACCCATGACTGTATTTCCTCCTGCGCGTCCAATCTCATTGTTAAGTTTGCCGATGACACCACAGTGCTCGGACTTATATCCAACAACGATGAGACAAACTACAGGACAGAGGTGCAACAACTAGAGTCATGGTGCCACGACAATAACTTGGTCTTAAACACCAAAAAGACCAAGGAGATCATTGTAGATTTCCGGAGGAAGGGTCATAACAACCATCTGCCTCTCTTCATTGGCAGTGAGGCGGTGGAGAGGGTGAGCAGTTTTAAATTCTTGGGGGTAACTGTGACCGAGGACCTGTCCTGGGGCAACCATATCACCTTAGTTGCACGGAAGGCCCAACAGCGCCTCTACTACCTGAGGAGACTACGGAGCGCACACATTCCCAGACCTCTGATGTTGAACTTCTATAACTGTGCCATCAGCAGTGTCCTGACGCATGGATTTCTAGTGTGGTTCCCCAGCTGCACCAAGGCCGCCCAGCAAGCACTCCAGCGGGTGGTGAAAGAAGCTGGCAGAATTATTGGAACAATTCTGCCAGAGATTAGTAATATCCAGAGGTGTGGACTCGAGTCACATGACTTGGACTCGAGTCAGACTCGAGTCATTAATTTTATGACTTTAGACTTGACTTGAAAAAATGTTCTAAGACTTGTGACTTGACTTGGACTTTTACACCAATGACTTGGGACTTGAATTGGACTTGAACCGGTTTACTTGAAAAGACTTGATATTTTACCCCAAATACAAAATTTAACATGCATATTATATAGAGATTGAAAATGTGACGTCATTCACGGGTAGAACCGCAAAGGATTCTGGGAACTCGTGGCAAGCGGTACTAGCGCACGCAGGCTTTCAATTAAAATCAGTTATACAGCGATAAAAAGAAACACAAGAAGCCGTTGTATTATTAACTGCAATAGCCGGTCGCATGACAGCCACGGGAAGCCGACGGGTAAAGAGATCGGTTGTTATCGGATTACCTCGTTGAAGAGAAATTGTTCGAGCCATGTTTCCGAAGTAACAAAGAGGCGACGGGTGGCCTGGATTGCAGCCATTCAAAGGTCAAATATAACGTCCCAGAACCCTCCAGCTCACAGGTTAGTCTGCTCCAAGCATTTACACGAAGGTCAGTGTCTTTTAGTACTTAATACGTCATTTTCATAACATAACTGGTGATATAGGTTACAAGCAAGTCTGGCGCTGAACAGAAATTGTCGCGCTATGCTCCTTTATTTATTGTGCATAAATAGTGAATTGTCCTGACACAATATTGCGTTTCGCCTCTGTTATTATGGTACATTGACAAAAACATATACTTTTATTCACAGGATAAAACAGGTTTTTTGTATCACTAATTGCCCAGTACGATTACAGCATACAGTATTATTGTCACTGCTACATTTCTGTGATGCTACCAGAAATTATTTCCACTACTAATTAATTACCGTTGAGCTCAAAGGTCCTATTAATAAACGGTTAACGAATGTGTATTTATGACGACGATTTGTGAGACTGGTAAACTTATGATACGTACGATGGTCTTTACTTTCTACACAGTGCATTTCAAGGTCCTGCACCCATCCGTCGGTAAACTGTACCTGGGCTTGTTGCAGTGACCTGAAGTTACTAAACTTCATGAGTGTATGCACTCACTCCAAGAACCGTATGATTATAAATATGCATATAAATATGCTACGATGAGATAGCTGACTTCATCTAACTAGCAAATGTTGTCCAGGCTACGTTGGTGATACAGTTTTTTTAATGTGTATGATATTTTTGTCATGCGATTTTAAAGCCGGTCCTACAACCGCATCCAAGAATAACATGCAGCTTATCTCAGAACTGTCGGTGAAAATTATTCTTGGAGCTAGGTTTAATTGAGCTGCATTTTAAAGAGGTGCAATTTCACAATTTGTGTATATTTTCTAAGTTCACTATTTTGTATGTGTTGAGAAAAACACAGATTTTAAAATTACATGGTCTAATATTTACATTTAGCATAACTGCAACATTATTTTTTCGTTGTTTTTTTTTTTTAAAGACTCGAAAGGACTTGAAATTCAAAGTTTCAGACTTGTGACTTGACTCGGACTTTTACACCAGTGACTTGAGACTCGACTCTGACTTGCCTGACATTACTTGAGACTTGACTTGAGACTTGAGGATAAAGACTTGAGACTTACTTGAGACTTGCAAAACAATGACTTGGTCCCACCTCTGGTAATATCTTCCCCACTTGCTGTCTGAGGAGGGTGCACAGTATCCTGCGGGACCAACATCACCCTGCGCGCCACCTTTTCCACCTGCTGCTGTTTTTTTTTTTTTTTTTACGGGTTGTACGGAAGCCCCAAACGCAATTTCATTGTTCTTTGACAATGACAATAAATAATAATAATAATAATAATAATAATAATAATAATAATAATAACAAAAATAACAAAAATACAACTCAATACTTTGTAACATAACCTTTGTTGGCAATAACAGAGGTCAAACGTTTACTATAGGTCTTTACCAGGTTTGCACACACAGTAGCTGGTATTTTGGCCCATTCCTCCATGCAGATCTTCTCGAGAGCAGTGATGTTTTGGGGCTGTCCCCGAGCAACACGGACTTTCAACTCCCGCCACAGATTTTCTATGGGGTTGAGGTCTGGAGACTGGCTAGGCCACTCCAGGACTTTCAAATGCTTCTTACGGAGCCACTCCTTTGTTGCCCGGGCGGTGTGTTTTGGATCATTGTCATGTTGGAAGACCCAGCCTCGTTTCATCTTCAAAGTTCTCACTGATGGAAGGAGGTTTTGGCTCAAAATCTCACGATACATGGCCCCATTCATTCTGTCCTTAACACGGATCAGTCGTCCTGTCCCCTTGGCAGAAAAACAGCCCCATAGCATGATGTTTCCACCCCCATGCTTCACAGTAGGTATGGTGTTCTTGGGATCCAACTCAGTATTCTTCATCCTCCAAACACGACGAGTTGAGTTTATACCAAAAAGTTCTACTTTGGTTTCATCTGACCACATGACATTCTCCCAATCCTCTGCTGTATCATCCATGTGCTCTCTGGCAAACTTCAGACGGGCCTGGACATGCACTGGCTTCAGCAGCGGAACACGTCTGGCACTGCGGGATTTGATTCCCTGCCGTTGTAGTGTGTTACTGATGGTGACCTTTGTTACTTTGGTCCCAGCTCTCTGCAGGTCATTCACCAGGTCCCCCCGTGTGGTTCTGGGATCTTTGCTCACCGTTCTCATGATCATTTTGACCCCACGGGATGAGATCTTGCGTGGAGCCCCAGATCGAGGGAGATTATCAGTGGTCTTGTATGTCTTCCATTTTCTGATGATTGCTCCCACGGTTGATTTTTTCACACCAAGCTGCTTGCCTATTGTAGATTCACTCTTCCCAGTCTGGTGCAGGTCTGCAATACTTTTCCTGGTGTCCTTCGAAAGCTCTTTGGTCTTGGCCATGGCGGAGTTTGGAGTCTGACTGTTTGAGGCTGTGGACAGGTGTCTTATACAGATGATGAGTTCAAACAGGTGCCATTCATACAGGTAACGAGTGGGGGACAGAAAAGCTTCTTACAGAGACGTTACAGGTCTGTGAGAGCCAGAGATTTTCCTTGTTTGAGGTGACCAAATACTTATTTTCCACCCTGATTTATGAATAAATTCTTTACAAATCCTACCATGTGGATTCATGGATTTTTTTTTCACATTCTGTCTCTCACAGTTGAAGTGTACCTCTGGTGCAAATTACTGACCTCTGTCATCATTTTAAGTGGGGGAACTTGCACAATCGGTGGCTGACTAAATACTTTTTTGCCCCACTGTAGAATGAGAGACAAATGAACCCAGTCTCATCATGCTATCTCAGTCTGATAATCTAATCTTTTATTTCCAGGATCTTAGAGCCTCTTGTTCCTCTTTCCACAGGTGTAACTGGGAAAGATTGTTCAATATTTTAAGAACGAGTTTATAATATTACATTTCCATGTGCAAAAGATTTTATCTGCTTCCTCACTGTATAAAATCTTGGCACAAAAATAGAAACTGATTACAATGCTGTACTACCAAACGGAGTCATCCAGGCATCTATATCATAGGATGATGAGTCAAAATGCATTCTGAGAATCAAAGATCTCACTGTGAAAGATGCTGGACATCACCACTGTCACTCTCCTCACATCAGCAAGCACTAATCAATCAAATCAATCAAATCACTTTTATTGTCACATCACATGTGCAGGCACACTGGCACAGCACATGCGAGTGAAATTCTTGTGTGCGAGCCCCACAAGCAACAGAGATGTGCAAACACAACAACACAAACGAGCAAAATACAAGAATGGCCAACCTGAAACTAATAAATATATGTACAATATATAATAGTGTATGCATTTCTGGATGTGTATACTAAATATTTTCCTACGTGTGTGTGTGTGTGTGTGTGTGTGTGTGTGTGTGTGTGTGTGTGTGTGTGTGTGTATACACATTTTTACAAATTAAATAGTAAAAAAAAAAAAAAAAAAAAAAAATAATAATAATAATAAAATATATAAAATATACAGAGTTGAATATGTGCAAAACAAGTGGCATTTATATACAGTGTGGAGTGCATAATGTTGAAGTTCCAGTAGTGAAGCTGAGGTGTCTATGACGTGTTCAGCAGTCTGATGGCCTGATGGAAAAAGCTGTCTCTCAGTCTGCTGGTACGGGACCGGATGCTGCAGAACCTCCTTCCTGATGGAAGCAGTCTGAACAGTTTATGGCTGGGGTGACTGGAGTCCTTGATGATCCTCCCCGCTTTCCTCAGGCACCGCTTCCTGTAGATGTCTTGGAGGGAGGGAAGCTCACCTCCAATTATCCGTTCAGAGCACCGCACTACTCGCTGGAGAGCTTTGCAGTTGTAGGCGGTGCTGTTGCCATACCAGGTGGTGATGCATCCAGTGAGGATGCTCTCAATGGCACAGTGATAGAAGGTCCTGAGGATGCGGGGGCTCATGCCGAATCTTTTCAGTCTCCTGAGAAAGAAGAGGCGCTGCTGGGCCTTCACTGTTTTGTTTGTGTGTACTGACCACGTAAGATCCTCAGCCAGATGTACTCCAAGGAACCGGAAGCTGCTCACTCTCTCCACAGCAGCGCCGTTGATGGTGATGGGGGTGTGTACTTCTCTGCACCTCCGGAAGTCCACTATCAACTCCTTTGTCTTTGCGACGTTGAGGGTGAGATGGTTGTCTTGACACCAGTGGGTCAGGGCGCTGACCTCCTCCCTGTAAGCCGTCTCATCACCGTTGGTGATAAGACCCACCACTGTAGTGTCGTCCGCAAACTTCACAATGATGTTGGAGCTGTTAGTGGCTGTGCAGTCGTAGGTGTAGAGTGAGTACAGGAGAGGGCTCAGTACACACCCCTGTGGAGCACCAGTGTTCAGTGTGATGGGGGATGAGGTCTGACCACCTGGCGTCTGTCAGACAGGAAGCTAAGGATCCAGCTGCAGAGGGAGCTGCTCAGTCCTAGATCCTGCAGTTTCCTGTCCAGCTTCGAGGGAACGATGGTATTGAATGCTGAGCTGTAATCTACAAACAGCATCCTCACATACGTGTCTCTCTTCTCCAGGTGTGACAGGGCAGTGTGTAGTGTCAGGGCTATGGCATCATCAGTGGACCTGTTGTGGCGGTATGCAAACTGTAGAGGGTCCAGTGAGTCGGGTAGTGCAGAGCAGATGAAGTCCCTGACCAGCTTCTCGAAGCATTTGCTTACGATGGGGGTCAGGGGTACAGGTCGCCAGTCGTTCAATGAGGAGATGGTGGAGGATTTGGGTACAGGGACGATGGTGGCCATTTTGAAGCAGGCTGGGACTACAGACAGAGAGAGGGAAAGGTTGAAGATGTGCGTGAACACTCCAGCCAGCTGAGCCGCGCATGACCTGAGGACGCGGCCGGGAATCCCGTCCGGACCAGTAGCTTTGCGTGCGTTCACCTTCCTGAAGCACTTCCGCACATCCTCCTCAGACACAGTGTGCGCACTGACGTCATCCGCGGTGCGCACACTGTCCGGTCTCATGGTGTTCGCTGTGTCGAATCTAGCGTAGAATACGTTTAGATCCTCACACAGAGAGGCCGTGGTCTGCGGTGTGCTGGTTTTCCCTCTAAAGTCTGTGATCGTGTTTAGTCCCTGCCACATACTCCGAGGGTTGTCAAACTGTTGCTCCACCCTGTCCCTGTACTCACGTTTGGCTGCTTTGATCGTCTTCCGGAGTTGGTAATGTGCGTGTTTGTAGTCCGATGTGTTCGCGGAGGCAAAGGCGGTGTTCCGTGCCGCGCGAACATCTCCGTTAATCCAATCCACTAGCAACATGAAAGCCTTTTTGTAGGATAATAACAAGAAAGCCCTGAGTAACAAATCTATGCAATTAACACATTTTCTTGTTTCTCTCATAACCTCATGCCCGATGAAACATTGTCACTACAGAATATTCTGTTCACCTACCCAAAGCAAAAACATTGATATAAACAGCAACAAAAGCTGATCATTCAGACGTGGGTGCATGAACCTGGTGCTCAAATACAAGAGGACGCTCAGTATCAGATTAAGCAGCAGACTGCTTGTGATATAACTCTGACTGTCACTCTTCAAAGTCCCCAAAACAAGAAATTCAGGTGCTGGATGATTGTGGATGAGCAAGCCAAAATGTCAGTGGAGCTGTGGGTCAGGGTGTCAGGTTTGTTTAACTGTTAACCCTGCAGTAGACTCTGACATACTGAAAGTAAAAGAAAAGATAATAACAAATGTATTTTTGTAGCACTGAAAGGGAGAGAAAGAGGCTTCATCGTGGATCAAGAACCTGAACCTCTAAGTACAGATTTATTCTTATTCATATACAATAAAAAAAAAAGGTTTGTTTTGCATAGGTGAATTTATAATCCTCATTTACATATTTCAGATAATCCAGCAAGATCTATATATTATTTTGAAGTTGGTTTTTTTTTTCTAAAACCACCATTTGGGCATTGTAAACATTGCTTTTACCAGCTCAGACACCTGTGAGCATCATCCCAAGTACAGCAAAAGACAACCAGTGTATTTCACTTTTATTTATTTATTTTTTGGCAGAAATCTGTTTAAATTATTTTTCATACTTCGCTTAAAGAGACCCAATTAAAGAGAGCTAGTTAGAAGTGGTCCGATTATAATAGTGATGATAAAACCTAGTAAAGCTGAAATAGACCAAGACACTATATCAGCATTGCTTATTTTCTAACTCTTATTCTTTAAGATTAGATGTGGTGTTAAAGAACATGTCTCATCATTGCAGAACATTATTTCAACATTTAAAAAGTACCTAATCTCTATTTTCAGACCTCAAAGGACACAATACATGCAATCATATCAATAATATGAATGCATGTGTTTTTTATTTATTTATTTTTGTAGGAATTCAGTTACTTAATGACCCATCTAACGCAATTACTTCCATCAATGTAGGTCTTCAAAGAACGTAAACTACTAACCTGCTTTTAAAGTGAATAAATATGTCTATTTGTCTATTTGTTTAGGTGATGAATGTAGATGATGTGATGCATGCAGACAATAATCTCTCTGCAGTCTAAGACACACTGTGGGTTCAAGAGTGCGAATCCACACAATACACCTGTGTCAAACACAAAAAGCATGCTGTACAAAACAAAAGAAAACCTTTGCCATGTGTTTAATATCACTACAGGGAGTGCAGAATTATTAGGCAAATGAGTATTTTGTCCACATCATCCTCTTCATGCATGTTGTCTTACTCCAAGCTGTATAGACTCGAAAGCCTACAACCAATTAAGCATATTAGGTGATGTGCATCTCTGTAATGAGAAGGGGTGTGGTCTAATGACATCAACACCCTATATCAGGTGTGCATAATTATTAGGCAACATCCTTTCCTTTGGCAAAATGGGTCAAAAGAAGGACTTGACAGGCTCAGAAAAGTCAAAAATAGTGAGATATCTTGCAGAGGGATGCAGCAGTCTCAAAATTGCAAAGCTTCTGAAGCGTGATCATCGAACAATCAAGCGTTTCATTCAAAATAGTCAACAGGGTCGCAAGAAGCGTGTGGAAAAACCAAGGCGCAAAATAACTGCCCATGAACTGAGAAAAGTCAAGCGTGCAGCTGCCAAGATGCCACTTGCCACCAGTTTGGCCATATTTCAGAGCTGCAACATCACTGGAGTGCCCAAAAGCACAAGGTGTGCAATACTCAGAGACATGGCCAAGGTAAGAAAGGCTGAAAGACGACCACCACTGAACAAGAAACACAAGCTGAAACGTCAAGACTGGGCCAAGAAATATCTCAAGACTGGTTTTTCTAAGGTTTTATGGACTGATGAAATGAGAGTGAGTCTTGATGGGCCAGATGGATGGGCCCGTGGCTGGATTGGTAAAGGGCAGAGAGCTCCAGTCCGACTCAGACGCCAGCAAGGTGGAGGTGGAGTACTGGTTTGGGCTGGTATCATCAAAGATGAACTTGTGGGGCCTTTTCGGGTTGAGGATGGAGTCAAGCTCAACTCCCAGTCCTACTGCCAGTTTCTGGAAGACACCTTCTTCAAGCAGTGGTACAGGAAGAAGTCTGCATCCTTCAAGAAAAACATGATTTTCATGCAGGACAATGCTCCATCACACGCGTCCGAGTACTCCACAGCGTGGCTGGCAAGAAAGGGTATAAAAGAAGAAAAACTAATGACATGGCCTCCTTGTTCACCTGATCTGAACCCCATTGAGAACCTGTGGTCCATCATCAAATGTGAGATTTACAAGGAGGGAAAACAGTACACCTCTCTGAACAGTGTCTGGGAGGCTGTGGTTGCTGCTGCACGCAATGTTGATGGTGAACAGATCAAAACACTGACAGGATCCATGGATGGCAGGCTTTTGAGTGTCCTTGCAAAGAAAGGTGGCTATATTGGTCGCTGATTTGTTTTTGTTTTGTTTTTGAATGTCAGAAATGTATATTTGTGAATGTGGAGATGTTATATTGGTTTCACTGGTAAAAATAAATAATTGAAATGGGTATATATTTGTGTTATGGTTAAGTTGCCTAATAATTGTGCACAGTAATAGTCACCTGCACACACAGATATCCCCCTAAAATAGCTAAAACTAAAAACAAACTAAAAACTACTTCCAAAAACATTCAGCTTTGATATTAATGAGTTTTTTGGGTTCATTGAGAACATCGTTGTTGTTCAATAATAAAATTATTCCTCAAAAATACAACTTGACTAATATTTTTGCACTCCCTTTATATATCACTATATTCTCAGCATTGATGTGTTTGATATATTAAAAAAGATCTGCTTCCTTTTGAGATTGAAGTTTTAATCCAGTGATTTTTCTTCTGTGTATTTCCTAAACATGTAAATGTAATTTAAGGTTTAAAATTTAAGGTGGAAAAGTGTGTTTAAATCTAAAATACACAGATGATAAGATTACAAACATGGTTCAGATGGATGATAATTGTGCTTTAGGTCAGAGTCATACTCTGACATGGATGGTCGCTATTAACTTGAGAGATTTGGTGATGACACCTGGTTCGCAGTATAGGAAGTGACAGTGGCAATTGCAAATTTTGGTTTCCTCTGGACAAAGAGATTTTCTGCCTACCCACGTCTAACTGACTTAACAAAAACAGCATATAGGAAATGCACTGGTCTACAAGCAAAAAGGGGAAAACTACAGACAATGACTAGAATTCATTACAAAAAGACCTCCCCACCCCCAAATGCTGTTTGTCAAGTCTCATGCTTTAGTTCTTTTCTTGGGCCTCTTCTTCAAAGCAGGCTCCACCCTGGACCACCTCTTCTGCCCAGGTTAATTAACAGGCAGCAGCTACAGTGTTATCTGATGTGGAAACCGTGTGCAGTGGTGAGAAATAAGAGTTTGATGATCAAACTGCACTGAATGAGGTTAATACTTTATATAATGGAATAATATACTGAAGATATCATTTTTTTTTAAAATGATAGGAAAGTGGACAAATTGGTGGAAAGTGGAAACATGGGGAACTGAATTAGATTCTAAATGTGAAAAAAAAATCACTAATAAAAGTCGGCATGCACTGCATATGAGTAATACAGTTAGAACGGCAGTAATGTCATGGGTTATGTGGTGGGGCAAGAACGAGAAGCTGATACTGCAATATTAAAATATATGTGCATGCATAGATTGTCTGGGCAAAAAGGAAATCAATGTGTGGGGTATGGTTCAGCAGCCAAGTCGGCATCGTCACACCTGAATATTATTCAGGCTTGTCTCTGAGGAT
Source organism: Astatotilapia calliptera (assembly GCF_964374335.1). Taxonomy (NCBI): domain Eukaryota; kingdom Metazoa; phylum Chordata; class Actinopteri; order Cichliformes; family Cichlidae; genus Astatotilapia; species Astatotilapia calliptera. Next base: position 5,744,458 of record NC_137436.1, read on the forward strand.
TTGCTTAGGGGCAATGAAAACAACACCAGTATATGCTTGAGGCATTAGAAATGCCACTGTGGCTCCGTAGGGAACAACAAACGGTCAGGTAAAGAAAGCTATCCAGCAAAAAGGTAGGTTTGTTGAAAAAAGTATCAGTTAAAAAAGGACGCAGCTAGCAGAACAAATCAAATTTAACTTTGTCCTACAGTATTATAACAGCCAGTCTGGAGCAAGTCTGGATGTTATAAAAACCCTTGGGTGATTATTAGAAAAGAAAAGAAAAGCTAGTAAAAAATCCACTGAGTTCATTTGTAGGGGCTGAGCTCTTAAATGATGAGCAGTGAGAAATCACCAAGATTTAATATATCAACTACTGTGTACTACCACACAAGAATCCCTTGAAATGGGACAGTAGACAAGCTCCAAACAGGTCAGTCAGCATAGGAAATACACATGTTAATGTTAAACAATGGCAAGGGTATTTAGGTAGTGCAACAAAAGAAAGACACCCAGAATAAGAAATTTTTGCAACTTTCAGCTGGGCAGTAGGATCAGTGATAAGAAAATGAAGCAAGAAGTGAGATAAGAAAAAGAAGAAAGTTGAAGAGATGTAAGTAGATGTTTTTAAACCAGCACATTCAACACATTCAACCTCTAAAACTAATTTTTATGTTTAGGAATGCAAGTAAAAAACTTAATCAAAGATAATAATGTGCTTTTTAAACAATATTTTTTTTAAAAATTCATTGATAGCAACAGTAATTATATTTTAACAATAAGAACAACAATTTGGTTAAAGAGCCTGGGCATATTGGTGGATTAACCATTACAGAAGCATAACACATAAAACACAGTACTGAGCTGTTCCAACATGTAAACGATACATTTTGTGGTGGTCAAATAACTTGTTAATCACTGTATGCTTTATATGTTAAGTTCCAGAATTATCTGGCTGTACAATCTCAAGTTCAAAAACACTGAAAACTGAATTTTTTAAATATTTTAAAATATTTAGATTTAGGCAAATCAGTTCCATGTTTGGCCACTCCTATGCAAATTGTAGTACTTGTTAAATTGAATTAATTGCTCTGCAAACCAGGTGGAGTAACTGGGAAGAAACTGAAGCACATGTACACAAACAAAACACTGGATTGATAACACATAAAAAGCACAACAAGCACAACAAGTCTAACTGAATCGTTTAGCAGAGTCGCATGTTCATGCAAGTGATGGAGTACAAGAAACTGACCATTCAGCAATTTGTGCCATGAATGTTAATTAAATTTGTATAGAGTGCAATGTTAGATGCAATCTAAAGCTCTGTCCCTTCTTTCTCGCACTTACACACAGACATGCATCCACAGCAGGTAAGAAATTCCTGGAGCCGGTCCTGGTGCTGCCCTATTTACATTTTAAATACTTGCAGCCAGCCCACTACTGTGTTCACAGTGCAACGCAGCACAGCTAATCTACACACCTAAGGCTAAAGCCAGGAGTCTGCGGGGGTTGAGGAGATGGTAAAGACAAACACTGACAAGAAAGGTGGCATGAATACACATGAGGAGCCTCACTGGAATTGGCTAAAGGCACTTATTCCATACAATGTTAAGTAGAAGCAAATATCTTTATCAGATTCTGAAGACGTACGATTATTTTAATGTCAAACATAGGAATGCAAGAAGTGAAGATGGATAGAGTACCTTTTCTGCCAATTGCCTGAAAGCCACTAAAGTACAGATGAAATTTAAGAGCAGACATGAAGATGTTTTAAAATGTTACTGAACTAGAACTACATAAAATGTACTTTTCAGTCAAATTTGTAATGATGTGTGTGGTGTGTGGTCTCTCACACTCTATTCATCCAAGTGGAGCCTTCCTGAGATCAAAAATCACCATTTCCAGATGGACCTTGCCAAAATGGCACTGCCACACTGTACAACCTAGGGAAGACAAAATCCAACTCATATGCAATCTTATGGAAAAACAAGATTCAGTTTCAAATGAATTTCAGAGTAGCTTTATTGGCCAAAAGAACTATGTTCTCAAGCTTTTGAAACCAACCTACCCATATGGAAAAGGTATATATAAATCTTACAAAGTTTGTATCTGTCTTGTGTGAAACTTGTATGATAGCATACAAGAGTGAAAACAGATGTAAGATCCCTTGAAAAATTATATAAATGAAACGTGTATGTTTTGGATACTTACTAAAACAATATATAAAAGTAATGAGAAAGTGGCCACTTTCATGAGTAAATCATATAAGCCTGATATGATTCACTATATGAAGTAGCCCACATCTTATGCAAGTCTTTTATAAGTTTTTACTATTTCTTTTCCATATGGGTAAACTTCCTTGTAGTATCCAGATCTGACAGTTTCAGTTCCTTCTATAGATTATTCAGGCCAAAAAAATAAATAAATATGGCGGCGTATTTAAAAGCTTCTTTGCCTGTTTCACTTTGTGATTTCTGCATCACCATAGTGATCATCTTTCAAAATCTACATTTTAGTGAACCCTTTCTGTGGATGTCCACATGTTTTTAGACTTTAAACTAAGACAATGGATGCAAATCTAAAGGAAAAGAAATTGTCCACACACCTAGAGCTGCACTTTTTAACAAGTGGGTGTTTGTATGCATTATTTGCAGTGTTAACTATACAAACCAAAGTGTAAAATGTACCCATTCTACTGTAAACCCCCCACACAAGCAACCACATTCACACATTGACCAATTAGCTGATAAGCTTCAGACCAAAGCCTTGAACCCCGGTGAACTCAGGCACCAGTGAGTCTGCTCAGAACTTGGAGTGCACAGATCTTTGGTGTGTCCCCTGGTGTGTGCATCCACACACCAGGGGACAAATGCTCTTGTCCCCTGGTGTGTGGATGCAATGGGGGAGTTTTGGAGGTTTAAAAAAAAGTCCTCCAGAGAGGGTGTCCTCCAGCTGTGGGGGGTTAGAGTAGAGTCACTGGGATTGTGTGTGTGTGTGTGTGTGTGTGTGTGTGTGTGTGTGGGGGGGGGGGGGGGGGGGGGTGCCTCTGTGTGTGTGGAACAAAAGGCCTTGATCCCTGAAATCCTGCAAAAGGCAGGAGAGGAGGTGTTAGAAGTGATACAGTATAGAAACAAGTTGACCTGGGCTTCTGGAGCCTTTTTCTCCTCTCATGTCAACACCCTGTCTACACATATCCACTTCAATAACTAAGTAGCACTTACACTACTGTCTACCCTGGACAACCTAAAACTGATTTGTAGTCTTCTGAGTGGAAAAAAATATAATAAAAAAATAAACTGACAACGTGTATTTTTATGCAGCATAAATGTAAGGTTGGTCAGTTAATGAAGCAAAAATGGGGCCCTGCTGCTCTCTTAACCCGAAAGCACTTGACAAATAACCTTGAAAATGAACTTTTCAGTGTGAACAAAAACAAGCCAAAACGCGTTGAGGAAAAAAAAACTACAAGTACCTTCTTCTTATGGCCCCTAACACATTTGCTCCTGTTAACACTTCACTTTGAAATTGACCCTGGCACGACGTAAGGAGGAGCAGGCGGGGAAGACGAGAAAAGGAGGAGGTGTTTCGCGGGGAGGGACGGCGAGAGGCGTCCAGGGTCGTCCGTGGACTGTTTCCTGAAGGGAGGTGTCGTTAATCGATGTCCACATCTCAACTGCACACCGGAGAACAGGACTCCCAGAGGTTAAACGGACGCAATGGACTAAAACACTCGCAGCGTGAAAGCAATCTATGATCTGTGAAACCCTCCAGTAAGATACCAGTAAGAGTACGTGGTTTTCATTGATACTCATCTTAGGTCACTAGGCGCTCAGGTAAGAAAGATAATGGCTTCCATCATTGTTTTGGGTTGTGATGTGGAGTTACTGTTCGGCGTTCGTTCAGGGTTTTTTTTTTTTGGGGGGGGGGGGGGGGGGGGTTTGGTGACTAAGAAGGCGTCAGTGGTATGTGTTTTTTTTTTTTTTAAGTAATCAATAAGCGTTGGCAGAAAACAAAAACACGGGTAAATAAAACCCCCAAAACAAACAGGCCATGACGCAGCGCAAATTGAGCCATATACTAGGTAATGACTTTGAAATTGTTCAGATTTCTTTTCTTTCTTTCTTTTTGTCCTTTAAATAATGTAGCTAACAATTTCTCTATTTTAATAAAAACAAAAATAATATTCATCACGGGCCACTATGACCCCGGCCAATTTTACAGACTTTTTGTTGATTGCATTTTTATTAGGTGACCTGTAAATTTACGGAAGTGTGATGCACTCATCTGAGTTAAAACAAAGTGGGTTTTTTGTTGTTGTTCTTCTTTCAATTAACGGGACTATATCTAAATTTTAAACATAACGTTTTATGAAACTTTCAATAATTAAAAGGTGTTATTTCACAGATGCATAGGACCTGCTTAGTTTAATCCAGTTTTATTTTGGTTTAGCTTTGACGCATTAGGAGATTTTAGTGTTTGTAATGTAACTGTATCGTACCTGTGCTGACCCCCTCGCTTCAGTGTAGGAGGGGTCAGGCCTGTTAGCTGCAGGTGAGAGCTTCTAGCAATGTTTTGGGCTCGCTTTAATTTTATAATTGATAATCAACATTTTATCACGTGAATACGCTGCGCTTCTGCTGAAAACACAATAATTTTACATTTAAATAACACTCGCTCAGATGAGTAGTAGAGACATGCTTTAATTTCCAGGTTAGCCTTTCCTTAATTAAGGAGGAGGTGGTGTGGAGTTATTTGTTACTAACAGCATTTGGTAATTCAGGATTAAAGTTGTTGTAGTTGTTGCTTTTACATGTTTCAGCCACAGTAATCTCAGTAATGTAGTTTACTTGTGATAAAGGCATTGGGATAAGATTTACCGGTCATATTTTATTTAACAGTTTAAATAATTAAATCTCAAATAATCTTCAGTTTTCCTGGGATCTGGAATTGTTCTCTCCCCCCCACTGTTCTTCCTTTAGGTCTTATCTCCTCCTCCTTCCTTGCATCTCTGGTGTGATCCACAGGTATGGTTCAGAGGGACGAGGTCATGCTGTCTGCTCTGGGAGAGCTCCAGGAGGCCACAGAGAGCCCTGGCCTAGATGCAGTGACCAAAGTGGCCCAGAAGGTGGAGCAAGTCCTCGCTGCCTTTCAGCTGCCCAAGACCACCTGTCAGGATTTCCCTGAGTGGGCAGGAGTTGACGATGCCGCTCATGGTTTGTACCCAGCTGATGCACCCAGGGGCCTCCTGCCTCTAAACTGTGATGGAGAAGGCAACTTACTGTTTGATGCAATCAGCTTGCTGTTAGTGGGCAACACTGGACTGAGCTTGGAGCTACAGGTAAGCAGGATCGTGTGTGCTAATGGTCTAAATCTACTGCCTTGGTTCAAAAAGGTTACCCCTGGTTTTCGTGGAAGGGAAAACATTTAAGAACTACAGTCATTTCTATACACAGCCTCATTTCATTCATTTAATTTAATTAGCAAAGCTATGTAATGTTAAATATAAGGATTGTCTTTAATCACTGGATAAAAATAATTTGCTGTGACTTCCTGAAGTCTAGAACACATGGACCACCAAGTGCTGGAGTTCCTCCCTTGAGATGTGCTGCTAGGCCTTTTTTGTGGGTTTATCTGTCTTTTGTTTTATCTTCCATCACTGAAACACATGTTCTGTGACCTGGTGACTGACTTGACCGGTGGAAAAATATCTAATTTCTTCCTTTCCTTGATACACTTTTGTGTTACTTTTGGAATTTTTTGGGGGGGTCATCATTTTTTTGCACTTTGAAGCACTCTGATCAGCTTCACTTCAGAGGTGATCCTGTAGGGACTCTGTTACACTAGCAGCTGTACACTCCCAGGCCATAACGCTGTGTCTGACATATAATGGGAGGTTGTTTTTTTTTCCCATCATATTGATACACGTTCATCTCAACTAGGTGCAGGGTTTGATAGATTGTTTTAGTCTAATATGGCCCCTTTGTTCTTCAGTGTAACCAGTGCTTTGCACCTCACTGTAAACCTTTCATATTGACATTAATGTATCTCTTTTATATACTTTTAAAATGATGTGGCAAGCTCCTTAAGAGTGTTCTTGATTTCATTAGAAATGCTCAACCTGGTTTTTCTTAACACTCAAATAATTCTCTCATTTTGTACTTTTAGTTGCCTTCTGTGATCTTTGGGATATTTTTTTTGTGTGTGTGTTGCAGAGCTGACTGGTGTGCTTGTTCACTTGCCCTGACATGTCTTTGGATGTCGAATTTAAAATTAGAGTGAAAATCTGTAAAATGTAATTTAACACTTTGAATCAATTTTCAGTTATTATGTCCCCTCAATTGAAATAACAATTAAAAAGACATTACCTGGCCATGGAACTGCTTGTCAGTCAAGTGTCCAATCAATTTTGAGCCTTTAAAAATGGGGGACTATATATATTAAAATGGCTGTAATTCCTAGAAATGTCCTCCAATTTTTCTTATAAAACCACTTGAAATTGTGCACTTCAGTCATATATTGAATGCATGATTTAAAATCATCAACATTATTAGCGAATAGGGATCAGGTTATTCCATCTCAAATCATCATGTTTTTAGAACATCTCTGTTAAAACAACCTCCAATTTGCCAGAAATTTTGTATTTAAAAATTTGACATATACAATGATATGTCAACTACATTTCTAGATATATTTTTTAAAAGACCTGTCCACCTACTCTCAGGCCTCTTTCTTTTCAGATTGAAATATGAAGCAATGAGCATGGGTATCTCAAAAAAGTTTGAAGATAAAAACCTACAATTTTACTGATCTTTTTAAAAAAAAAAATTGCAAATGGCATTCCCCCCCCCTCCCCCCACTAATCATGTTTTCCACTTGCACCTGCAAAGGTGTCAGCATTGCATCAATGTCAGCACAACATTTTCAGATCTTTTGTACTCTCAAACTTTAGTCTCGTCTGCATTTAGCAACTAATTTTCATTGTGAAATCATTTCAATATATGATGCTGTCAGAACAAATCGACTGTGAATGCAGTCTGTATTTAAAAGACCACTTCTTAAATTCTTAAACATCCTGGAGTAAGAACCACAATCATCCTCACTCAGAAATGCTCTCAATCATCTCAATCATATAATGCCAACTGTGAAAATAATATTTAATCTGTGCAGCAGGAGGAATGACTGTTAAGTGTCTCTTGTGCTTCAGTGTAAGGGTATTGACTGCTAGCAGTCCTAATGTCCACGCAGTGAGAGAACTCTAAAGAAGTATAGCTTTTATTCCAAACTGAGGATGAGTTCATGTGGCATGGATCATATCAGAAGCTTCATAAGAAACGAGTGGTCCTTAAATGTCTTGTCATTTTTTTTAAAGGATATAAGCTAAGCAGTTTGGGGTTTCGGTTAAGGTTCAGAGTGAGTGACCAGGATATGTATGGGGCGCCGTTTGTAAAGTGAAACATGCTGAAATTAACGGCAACATTTTTCCACATTTAGCTCAAAACCTTACAAAAACATGTTTTTTTCGAGTAATTTTTTACAACATTTAGTAAAATATTTGTAACTTTTCATCAAATGTTAAATATTAAATCTAAATGTTAAATGTTAAACCTAAATGTTTAGGCTAATATGCAAATTTATTGTACGAATCAACGGAAATACCAAAATAAAAGCTTCCCGAAAACCTCCGGTGCAAAATTGTGTCTGTTCTCCTCCTCACTTCTCCCCGCCATGTGCTGCTTCACTTCTTGCCTACGAGCATGTCCAGCGATTTTGCTGGACATGTGCTGCAGCGATTGTGAAGTGGAGACTGCAGCTGCTAAGAGTGCACTACTGCTGAACCTTTGGATGGCCGACGAAACGGATCTTCCGATGTTTTCAGCTAAATCGCCGGACGTGCTTTCTCATGGTCCGTGCCAATGACTGTATAAATGTATAAATGACTTTTATACAGTCATTGAACCTTATCCCTAACTATAACCTTATTCTTAACCTTTACTAGCAGTTAAATGACGTAAAATAGTGTTTCCCAAAGCGATTTTTAGAAAATGAACAAACGTGTAGATTGAGTCCAAACGGTTCTCATGTGCTCTCCTTTTTCCGATGCCGTAATTTAGGAACGTGTTGGGTACCCGAAAGCATAAAATGTTGACAATTTGTCACCTAGCGAAAATTATTATGCTTTGGGAGTGAGAACGTGTCTGACTACTACCGGCACACTTTTGCACCGGTGGTTTTCGGAAAGCTTTTATTTTGGTATTTCCGCTGATCCGTGCAATAAATTTGCATGTTAGCCTAAACATTTAGGCCGATGGCGCGATATGGCAGCCTCGCTTCTGTCAGTCTGCCCCAGGGCAGCTGTGGCTACAACCATAGCTTGCCTCCACCAGTGTGTGAATGTGAGAGTGAATGAATAGTGGCATTGTAAAGCGCTTTGGGTGCCTTGAAAAGCGCTATATAAATCCAATCCATTATTATTATTATTATTATTATTATTATTATTATTAACATTTAGCATTTAGATTTAACATTTAGATTTAAATATAATATTTACATTTAACATTTAACATTTAGATTTAACATTTAACATTTAGATTGAATATTTAACATTTAAAATCCTGTTTTAAATATGAAAAGTTACAAATATTTTACTAAATGTTGTAAAAAATGACTTGTTTTGAGCTAAATGTGGAAAAATGTTGCCGTTAATTTCAGCATATTTCACTTTACAAACGGCGCCCCATAGATATGTGACCAAACCTTAAGGCTTGCTTCATGCAAAAAAAGGGAAGTTCTCTAATATCAGGATTAACAAATCAAATCTCTGTTAGCAAGTTGACGCTATGCAGGGTCTTTTAGGTGGGGATCATACTTCTCATTCATACATTCATTTTCATTTTGTCATCAGACAGTTAGAGCAATGGTCTATGTGGATGTCTGGACTAAAAGTACAAAATGTATAGGATGCCTGCCTATTTTTTGTGATTGCACAGACTCGTCAGTGGAGAATTTACATAACAGTCTACCAACTATGCATGAACCCAGGACTTCAAAGAAGTATAACGTGAATGACTGGTTGGTTGCTGGGTCGCCAGCTAACAATGTCCGTAACTGTGTATAATACAGGCTTTAGAAGCCTTTTGGTATTTCTGAGCCAAGCAGTACATTTATTCTTGTAAAGAATAGACCAGATTGTTGATTTGGTCACTCCTTTTATTTTCCTTCAGCCCAAAACTAGCCTCTCTCACTTGTACTGACATGTGTCAGCATTGTCAGTACAAGTGTGTCATATTTAAAATTACAGTCAAAATGAAAAATACTTCCAAAATTATATCTGCCATTTGTCATGAAATAACAAGCAAAAAAACTCACATGGCCATCGAAGTACTTGTCAGTTCATTATCCAAATAGTTTTGAGCCTGTGAAAATGGGGACTACGTATAAAAATTGCAATTCATCAGCAGTTAATGCAAAATGGCCCTATGAATTAAAGTTGAAAGTCTACACTTGAATTTTAAAATTGGTGAACAGAAGCACAACAACAAAAATTTTCTTTGTCCCTGTTGTTGTCCCTCACAGGTACGAACCACAGTGGAAATGGCGCTGTGGAAGAGATACTACTTGTCTGGGATGATAGATTCTAAAATGATGCTGCAGGCTGTTCGCTTCAGTCTGTGTGCTGAAGAGTCTGAGGACATGGTAAAACTGCCTGGAACAGTATTGGAGGCCATCTTTGATGCAGATGTTAAAGCTTCCTGCTTCCCTGGCACCTATGCTAACATGTGGCATGTGTACGCCCTGTCATCAGTTCTTCAGTTCAACATCTACTCAATCTACCCCATGTTCAATCTGAAAATCAGGCCCTATTATAACAGAATCATACGCCCGAGGACCTGCCCCAAAGACTTTGAGCCCCAAACCATCCACATTATGTGGTCTGGTGAGTTGCAGTCCGAATCATCATTCAGACCCAATCATTTTGTGGCATTAGTCCGCACAAATGACCTTACATTTGAAAGCCCTAACAACACACAGAGTGTGTCAGCCATTAAGAGTGACGAGCAAATTCAGGACCCCCAGCTTTCTTATCCCAGTCTGAAAGACAAGTACAACATCACCAAGAGAACCTTCTATCGTTGGAAGAGGCAGACGCAGGAACACTGCAAAAAGTCAGCCGCCAGGTATGAGGCTAAACATTTCTTGCAAGCTTGCTACTTATCAGGCAAGCTCATCCCTTTGCACCTGTTTAAACAGTTCTTCCCCGAGATCTCTAGGTCATCTTATTACAACTGGAAGCATGAGCTCATGAAATCTGGAGGAAAATTCTCCACCACCTCTTCCACTGGGGAGACGAGTTCAGGAGATAGCACAGAGCAGGAAGCCTGGTCATCACCTGATGCAAAGCAGGATGAGCTGGATCCTAATGATAGCGTTGCCGGTATGTTTGGCCTCAACCTTGGCAAGCTGGATGCAGAACGTGCTCACAATGTTGCACATATGCAGGAAGCTAAGCGCTGCCTGCAAAATTGCATTGCCATGAACGCATCCTTGCCCTTCAGAATCTTTAAAAGAAATTTTCCAGGAATCTCAAGATCAACCTACTACAACTGGAGAAGAGAAGCCATGCTGTTCAACAGAGGGTACAAAGGCAGCACTGGCAGCAGTGAGGATAGCTCAGACAAGAGTCAAAGCCCCAAAAGTCTGTCACCAGAGCTGCGCAATGTCAGCCAGCCTGTTTTGGCAAGGATGAGGATCTACAGACAAAAACACAGAAGCTACAGGCTTGCATATATGAGCAAAAAACAGCTCAGAGAAGCTGCAAAGTTGCACGTCCAGAAGGCCAAATGGTCCCTGGCAAAGTTTAAGATGAAATTCCCCTCCATGTCAACTTGCCTCTACTGGCTGTGGCGTAGTAGCCAGAACCACAAAAAGAAAATGGTCACCCAGAACACAGAGGCCAATGTCCTCAAGACGCTGGAGAGCACAGGTACAGAAAACCAGACCACTGAAAGCAGGGTGGAGAGTCAGCATGTAGCCCCATTTGTTGAGACCCCTAAATTTCTAGAAAGGCCCACCATGCCCCCCTTTGTCCCCACCCACATCCTTCACAGAAAGGCACCTGTAGGTGAGTCGATGTTTCCGATGGATGTTGTGACTCTGGCCAACTTTAAGGCAAAGGCCAAGCTCTTCCTACAGCAGCGCTTTGAGGAGAAATCCTTCCCCACATTTAAAGAATTCAGGTCCTACTTCCCGTTCACCCCTCGCTCGACCTACTACATGTGGAAGCGAGCCTTGCATCACGGGGTGTCACTAATTCACGCTTAAAAGCTTTTGTGCCACTTAAAAATTGGCATTCAGGAGCAAAATGAAAGCTCTGCTAGTCTATGTCACGTTCATACCGCAGCGTTTTGTTCTAAACAAACTACCTACACATTGTTGCCTTATGTTCTAATGTTCTAAAAGATTGTATACATGGGCTTAGCATTTAAATGCATTCTGTCCTTTCCTCCCCCCAGTACCACCCCAGTAGGTCATTCCTCCCTCCTGGACATTTGCACATGCACATGTGTGAAAAGAAACTGAGCTGTGGGTCCATTCAAACCATGCATGTTACCCTCCAGGCAAAAGGCAGTTCAAAGCTTTTGTTTTGTGTCATTTTGTTTGAACCTGCATCTCCTACATTCTCCTTTAATCCCCATCCCCACTATATAATTCGGGTGTCCTTATTTTTCTTTAACTTTTTTATTTTCTTTAATTCTTAATGCTTAAGTGTAAGTTTTTCGTTGTAATTGGCCTGGGGATTTAATGATTTTTTTTTTTAAAAAAATTTAAAAATTTTTTTATTTCTTTGAATGTAAACAACAGTGTTAGTTTTCAGATAAGATTACTTTTCGTTATAAAAAAACAGGGTTGCATTTTCCTTTCAGGTTGTTGTTGTTGTTGTGTATTTTTATTTTTATTTTTTTGTACTACAAATTAGCGAGCGAATTGGTGAGCTGACAATTTAGGTAGTTTTTAAATGATCTTAAGATTTTGACATGCTGGCTTGACTTTTGTTTAGGAACTTAGTAGTTAATAGTACCAGTACACTGTTGGATGTATTACTTGAGTCATTACACCATCTAGTTCCATCTCCCAGCATGTCAGTTACTGCCATGTTATCAATAGGCCAGTGATACTGCAGAAACATCCACATGGTGTCCTTTTCACCTCGTGCCTCCATGCATCATTGGAGGCAGGAGTTACAGTGGTGTAAATCAGCACTGGTTTGTCAACCAGAAGACCTTGACTCCTTTTCCACTCCATTTAACTACTGGGTTAGATTTAGAGGAAATGATCTTGACATTCTTGGATTAAATGGCCACCTTAAAAAGGTTCCTGTATGCTAAAAAATCATGTTTAACAGACCAAATCGGAGGAGGTTTCCATTTAGGGTGACACTTTTCTCTTGACAACTTGTGCATATTTTTGGCACACCAGTGATTTGTGGCAGTATCTGACATCCATAGCAATGAGAATGTGATACACACTCTGAGTATGTACTTCAGAGTATTTTATTATTTTATTGTTGTTGTTTTTTTTGTTTTTAACTGAATCTAATTTTGTGAAAAAAAAAAAGAAAGAAAAAAAAACCAAACAAGCTAAAAATTGAATGTATGAAGACGTGCCGTTGTGCACACAATTTTAGAACTACCTACATCAGTAAAATATCTGTGAAGATTTCTTTTCATAAGCTACTCTTTTGTATTGTGCACCCTATGGATTCCCCATAATAAATTTAGTCTAAATTTGACCTGAGCATTTGTTTTTTGTTACGTCTGAAAAGTGTACAGTTAAGAATGCTGGCATGTTTTGTTTTTCTTCTCAGCACAGGTTTTGCTTCTTTTAACTGCATATGAACCTAAGAAGTGCAGTGCTTTATGTCAGCTCATGAACACGGGTTACCTGGTGCAAAGCATTAAAACCACCCCTTGTTTACTGCAAACATATGGAAGATTGGGGAAATAGTTGAATACCTCTACTTTTTCTAAATAACTTGGTCATCCTTCCAAGTTTTTGGATGGATACCAACAACCCCTTTCTGAGCATATCTAATCTTGTACTCCATCAACTGAATCCTGATTTGATTGTCTGGTAGAATGAATTGGACCACTTAACAGGTGAAATTGTTCATTCCACAGTGCGTCATGACCCAGAGGAAGTGAGGCATAGGCAGTATATTCATATTAACAAATTCCATGCTGTGCAAAACATAAGCAAGGCAAAAATAAAGAACAAAATCCCTTTATATAACCGCAGACGAGCAGGTCAAACCGAGCCAGTGGCTAAAGAATAACAATGAGCTTTGAGACTGGTTTTGTGGTTTCTGCTTGCCGCCTCCTCTCTGTTTTAGCTATTGTGCTCATGTTAATGGTCATAAGTGTGAGGGCGAAAGGGGGGAAGGGGGTAATTGTATGCATGCGGATAAAAGTGTTGGAGATCAGACCAAGAGATCCTAGAGTTTGGGGGAGGGATGGAGGTAATGAAAAGGAAGAAGGGCTCTGTGTAGCTTTTTGTGTTTAAAAATCAGCATTTAACCCCTTGTAATGAATAGCTGATGCCACACTGGAATTTTACTACAAGTAGAAATTCACAAGTTATTATAAATAGGTAGTTTCCAGCGCAATGTTTCTTACATACTCTTCAGTGATTTTACTTGCCCTGTGGTTGGACATCAAGTCTGGAAGCAAAACAATTTGTTAACTTAAGAAGGCTTTATAAAAACCGGGGATAGTTGTAACATTTTTGACATTTGTCTGTAAATTGGAGCTCTTTTAAGGTAGTGGATTCAAAATGTAATGCAAAGTATTTACATGTCTCTGCTATTAAATAGTGCAGCTATTTTCTCTGCAGCGCAATTACCCATTGCATGGTATGGTCTCAAACACAAAGAGTGAAATGTTACAATTAACCCCATAGTCTGGGTTAGTTGTAACATATCCTGGGGTGAAATGTAACACAATGAAATAAGGGTACTGACAAAACATTAACATGTAATCTTTTTTTATTCAACACACGAATGCACTTAGAGCCATTTATGTAGCTGTGTGTGTGTGTGACAGAATGCAGAAATCTAGCCTTTGAACATATTCCAACCCCCCCAAAAAAGACAAATTATGGAATTTTCTGCAACTGAATATTTCATTCATTTTGGTTGGTCTTCCTTGAGTTTGGCCTCATTGGCTCAGTGGGCATTATAACCTACAACTCTTGCACCAATTTTGAACATAACAATGAAGTTGAAAAAATGTAGTTGTTCACCAGCATCGCAATTCCATTACTTTTTATCATGGCTTACCTTGGTGTGGTTTGCAAAGTGCTTCAGAAAGATGAGGAAATCTGTTTCTTGCACCCATCCTGATTTATTTCCACTACCAGTAAGTCCTACTGGTCCATCTCTGACACAGTGGTCTGCATAATGTATGTATGGGAACACAAACAGTGGAGGAATTGTGTTGCCATGGCATTAACCGCATATACAAAGGTGACCAGTGAACCTCTCTCTGCTGATGTCATATCCACAACTTGTTTAATATAAGTTAAAGTAATAGTGTGGTAAGTTGTAACATCTGCATTATTGTTACAACTAACCCAGACTGTTGCTGTTGCAACTGACCCAGACTCCTATAGCCATGAACTAGCTAACATTAGCACTAAAGACCTACACAGAATATATCCCCATAGACATACAAATAACACAATTTAAGTTTGATGAGTTTAACTGCAAAGCAGATAATGCTGTTTGAAATAAAGTAGAAAAACTTACTTTTTGGCATACAAATTACTATTTTTTTCATGTTAAATTGTCTGTGTTTGAGAAAATGTGCTGATTTTTCACATGTGATAGCAGAACTGAATTGGGCATGTACAGGATGAATCACATCATTTGAAACTTAGCCCTGATTGGAGAAATTGGAAGTGTTACAACTGACCCACGTTACAACTATCCCCGGTCTCCCCTACATGAAATCTAAACAAAAAACTGTTCTTGCCATTGTTGCTGTTTACAGCCTTAGTGATGTGGGTGATGACGTCTGGGCCTGTGGATTCCAAACCATATTCTGCATCTGTAATAAATGATTCGGAATGCAATGTAGCACTAATCAAAAGCTGGTGAATATAATACATGTGCAATTCAGCTTAAACATAAAAATTTGAAAAGTTTTTCATTTTAAATAGTAATGTGATCGGCATCGTGCAGTCTCAAAGTAACTGACCTTGATATAAGCAAATATTTGATGAAGTCTCTTTCTTTGCCTTTGGGCCTGTTTGCCATCTCTATCTTCATTACTGTATGATGGAGGGAAATCTCGCTGGCACTAAGCTACTCTGCATTGTTTATCTCAAAAATAGCATGAAAATAATGAGGGCTGGCAGGTGGGAGCTGAAGTCTTCAAGGATTAGCATACTGCAGTTGCCTCAGAAAGACAGAGCGATAAAGCAGAGAGGCATCTCAAGGATGCCAGGTTTATCAGTAAACAAAACAGGCCTGTGAGACTCTTTAGGCTTCCAGTTTTCTGCCAATTATTCTCTGACAAGAATGGTGATGCAGACGCAATCTGACATTTGACCCTACAAGAAAGGAAGTAAAGAAAGTGAGTTATTACTGAAAATGTTGCAACCCTGATGACTTTTAGAAATTAC
This sequence comes from Astatotilapia calliptera, assembly GCF_964374335.1. Taxonomy (NCBI): domain Eukaryota; kingdom Metazoa; phylum Chordata; class Actinopteri; order Cichliformes; family Cichlidae; genus Astatotilapia; species Astatotilapia calliptera. The sequence goes on from NC_137436.1 coordinate 5,760,115, forward strand.
CAGATAGTCATTATGATCTCATTTCCTTACTCAAAACTGAGCCGTGCCACACAGGATAATCATGTGTTTTCTGCCACCTTCATTTAACAACAGCTCTGATCTACATCCACCAAAGCATGCATTTAAAACGTTTGCCCACTTGGTGGCAGTGGTTTGCTTCATAAGAAAATTTCCTCGGTTTGGTTCCCTTTGTGAAAAGGTTTCAGGCACACACATTTTGGTTTGGACACAAAAATCAATATGTTACTGCACCGCTCAGGGTGCTCAGTGCAGATTTCTCCTGTGATATCTCCATTAATAAACATAACCCTACAGTGCAGCCAACTAATGCTGAAACCAGATAACATCTGGGAAACAAATTGTTTAATGCCAGATTAAACAGTGCAAGAAGAAAGAAGGAAAACATGGAGAGACAAGAACACCTAAGAGACCCAGTCAGGGATTATTTTTATGCATGAACACTTGATTGGTTGTTTCTATTTCCGGCATGGAAATTCAACCCCCAAAATAAAATAACATTTGAATAAACACTTTGCCTCAAACGTTAGGGCCCCCCAAGAGAGCTAAAGGTAAGATTTTAGATCAGCTAATGGGTCCGGGATTCACTAAATCACAATGGCTCACATCACCCCGGTACATTTTGTTTCCAATCTCCGAAATAAAGATAAAGATTTGAAAGACCACCCGAATGGAGGTAACATCATTAAGTTTATTTTTTTGCAGTATTTTTAATTTAAGTACATATAGCACATCTGTGCCACCTCACCCTCATGTGCGACATTTACATTTGGTCTTTGTTTTATTTTAATGGCAGAATTACCTGTTGAGCTTTGATGGCTTATTTGTGAACTAAGGCTCCCAATTTTAAGTCCTTCACTCCTCAGAAAAAAGATCCAATTTTTGGTCATTTTGAGCTGGCCCAGCATAATTAGAATCAGCACCTTGTCACGTTAGGTGATAAAAAAAAAGTATATCTGAAGTTTACTTTTTTAATGAGCACTAGAACACGCTTTTTTTTTTTAAATTTTCAATACTCGATGGCAGAAAAACCAAAGTGGGTTTGCAGAGTTTAAACCAAGATGCTCACAAAGGAACAATGAGGCGTTACATTTGACTTGAAAATGAGGCTGATGTGAGATGAAGTTTTGAAGCGCTCACATCAGGCGAGAAGAAAAAAAGCTTTTTGTGAATTTTCCATGAGTAATGTGCCATTTTTATGCTTAATTATGCATCGTGCTCTGTCTGAGATTTCTCAGATCTTGAGGGCATGGCAAGAAGGACTTTAGAAAAAAAAAAATAAATACAAACTTGAGGAGGAAAGCATCAGTTAATACAGTAGGAATTGTATTTACTTACTGCTGCCTCATGGCTTTGATCAATTTCCTCTCATATTTATTTTAGTGATTTACAGCAGTCTTCTAGTTGTTGTTGTTTGTCCAGCACCTCCTGTTTCATTTCCACACACACACACACACACACACACACACACACACACACACACACACACACACACACACACACACACACACACACACACACACACACACACTAATCGGGGACCTGCACTGAAAAGCAAACCAATGAGTGACAAAACCAGACTCACTTTCCCCACATCAATTTTTATATTGTTTGTTTGCACTGAATCAATAATCATTCTTTTTTTGGGGCTCTCTGAAAGGAGAGTGAGAGACAGTGAGTCTGTCCATGCAACGACGAATTGTTAGTGCAATGCAGTCAACAACTACTCCATCACAATTTCTCCTAGTGCACTCTCCCACATGTTGACAGATGATAATCAGGGTCAAAGGTCAGATACATAAAGACCTTGATGGGTAATCCCTGTTTGTGTTCAAGTAATCCTTTGTGTATGTTTGCTTTGTGGTCTTGTAACTTCTAACACTTGTTCAGTTTCAACATAAGCTGATAAAAAGCGAGAGGCTTGATACTGCAATGCAACTCCTGAGAGCCAGAGAGCAGAACTGCAAAGTTCAATAAAGTTGGATCTGGAGATAAGAAGGTGAAAGGGAAAATCTTTTTTATCTTCTTGGGCATCCAGCCCTCCATCACAAGTCTTAGTTCCGTTTTGAAAATCAATTTTCAGTTAAAAGTGCAAGGAAAGCAATAATTAGCTATACTACACTTTTCTTTAAACTTTTTTTTATATGTTTTGACTAAAACCTCTCCTGGCTACAACTGTCAGTTTCGGCGAGAAAAAAGGTTGTTTTGCTCCCTTGGCAAAATGAGAGATCAATATCACTCTTGGTTCAATATCAGCAGCTCTTGAGGTTAGCATAAAAACTGGAAAAGAAAGAACAACTAGCATAACTGTATTCCAAACCAAAACTGAGACAGCACTTTTCTAGCATAGTTTTAAGATAAATATATTTCATTTCTATAAAACATTGGATGGAATTTGTAACAATCGGGTGGTCAGGTGATAGTTGGCTACAACAATAAAACGAGACAAGAAAGCTGCTTTCAGGTATTCCTTTGCCACAGGAGTCAGCTTTGCATGTTTTCATTTGGAGCTGCACAACAGATGCTCTTCCTTTGTGTCTCTAGCTGGAATCAACAACCTTTTGCAGGTGAAGTGAAAAACCTTATTTTGCTGCAGTGGCATGAGTCAACAGTTGAAATACATGCAGCTTAAGAGTCTACACACCTTTGACTAGGGAAAAATTGTAAAGTCTAAGTCGGAATTTCAGAGTTTGCAGTCAGTTAGAATCTGGAAGACTCCCTCAACTCAAATTTCACATTTAAAAAGGCCAACAACTCCAAGCTAACAATCCAAGATGGTGGCACTGAACATAAACACTAGTAAAACTGTAAAACTTTCAATCTGTACTGTCACTGTTGTGTGTTTGTGACTAATTAAATAAGCCACATGCAGAGCACTGACCAGGCTCTATCCATGAAGGTGCTGCAGTGCTGTTTTAAGTGCAACAAAATAAGTATCATGCTGTATTGCCAGGGATACCTGAATGGCTATTCATTGTTAAGAACAAAAAAACAAATCCCGTTTTTCCTCACTCATTCTGACATATGACTTTCAAGGTATCCAGAATGTGACGTGACCTAAAGTACTGGAGTATTCCAGGTAGGAATATTCCAGATGAGGACAAACCTGGCACACATAGGAAGTGTAAGACTGCAAAGACAGTGGACAGAAACTACTGAGGCTACGTCCACACTAGCCTGGATAGATTTGAAAACTGAGTTTTCGTCTGAAAACGCTCCACGTCCACATTGAAACGGACGAATTAAAGAATTCGAAGAAAAGCCATCTGAAGCATGTACAAAGTGATATTAATAATCTTTAATAGGGCTGTCAAAATTGAGAACAAACAACTGCCCTCCGCTATCTTTGTTTAATTGGTCACATGACTGCATCATATGACTAACGTGCCTCATCGTTTTCCAAAGTCTCCGTTTTCACTGTCCACACTGCGACGCATAAGCACAGTCTTTAAATGTATTCGTTTTCGAGAGCGTTTTGAAAAACAGTGCATTTTCCTTAGAGGAAAACGCCATCTCAATGTGGACGGGAGGCCAAAACGGAGAGAAAATTATGTGTTTTCAAATGAAAACGCATTAGTGTGGACGTAGCCTGAGACACGTGTTTAAACACTCCCAAAATAACTGCCAGGACACCAGTGAATGACTTAGCCATGTTGGGAATTGTTGTCTCAAAGCAGACAATCACTGGAACGCTGAACAGGAACAAACTAAAAGGTTGTAGACCAAGAAAAACACTTTTTGGAGAAGGGACACATCCAAGCCAGACTGAAGTAAACTAAGGTCAACCTGGAGTGAGATTATGCGTACTGGAACTATGTCCTTTGGTTAGATCAGATGAAACTGGAGCTCTTTGGAGCTGCTGTTTATGTTTAAAGAAAGAAGGGAGAGGTGACAACCCACACCCACAGTGGTGGGAGGATTACACTGTGGGGATGCATCAGTGTGTCTGGAACTGAGAATCTTATAAAGATTATGAAAGAAAACCTCAAGTAGTCAGCAGCAAAACTGGGTCTCAGCCATCGGTTCATCTTCCAGTACGACAGTAACCCCAATGATGAATTATATCCAATTAAAAATCTGTGTGTTGAACTAAAGACCAAGGTCAATGCCAAAAGGCCATCAAATCTGGAGGAACTTGATAGATTCACAGAAGAAGAATGGGCTGGGATCGATCAGGAGATGACTGTGAACTATAACAAACAACTACAGGCTGTTATCCAGCAAAAAGGATACACAATTTACTATTAGCATCAGAGGGGCTAACAATTTTGACCCTGGTTTTTTTTTTTAGGTTTTATGAAATAACTTTGTTTATGTGTGCAAAGTAAAAATAACGTAAGCATCCAAAATAAAAGTTTGCTTGAGAAATACTTACAAAAATGAAATTGTCATAGGACACCTAATAATTCAGTCCTCATCTGTATGTAATACCATGTTTTCACTGTTGTCTTTGCTATAAGGAGAACATGTGACAGGCAAAAGCCCTAAGATAATTACAACACTCAGCGCCTGTGTGTCTTCTTGGGTGTCTGCTGAAGGCCGGATAATCCTGCTTGTCAAAATGATAGGGAAACTATCTTCCATATCCCGGCTAATGCCCTGTTTTGATCCCCCATGTTAATAAGAGAGCCTTATTAGTAACCTCAGCCTCGCCAAATGAACCTCCCATAATAGCCATCTGGGTTTTATTGTGAGCTTGGTGGGTGTAAGCACAGCTGTTGGTTCCTCTAATGGCTAATGTCCAGGGTTGTGATTAAAAGCACAGCGACCATGAACCATGAACTCATTTCAGTGCAGCTATTGTCTGCAGAATGAGACGATAAGAGCTAATAGCTAGATTTTGTTTCAGCACAAGAAAAGAAGAGTGACGTACAGGGGAATAAGTATGAAGGAGGGGCAGGAAATTAGAGTCTGAGTAATAACTGGCTGGATGGTTTACGAAGTAGAGGCAAACACTTTAAGTGAAAACTTTAGCATTTGTGACAATTGTGAGTTTTATTTCAAATGTTAAGTGAGAATGAAAAAGAACCCAGAATAATAAAGTCATTCTCTTTTATGACAAGGAAGAACATGCTCAGTGAGAGTCTAATTGTTCTCAATCATCACCGCTTTACTTCCTACTCTACCGAATAGCTACGGTATATCGAGATAAAAGGATTCATTATTATAATATGATTTAACTGCCTCCATATGTGATTTAAAATGACCAAGCTTTGCAACTTGTGCTTTTAAGTTTCCATCTTCAGACAGTGATTAGAGGAAAGAACAAACCCGGAACAGAGGGTTACAGGTGTTTTCAGGAACTTGATAGTGACATGTGCTGTTCTGGGATCAGGATATTACATCACAATGCAGCAAAATTAAACCTTGACACTACCGAAATTTGGAAGCAAGATTCAAGTTTAATAAAATTACAGGCAAATCTAGCTCAAGCTGGATGAAACAAATCATCCCCTGTGTCAATTTAACTCCTTTGCAGAGTATATTACGTTGAATTATTGCTCCTGCTTTAGTCATACAACCTCTCAAGCTTTGGTTAGACTGCTTCAGGGTTGCAGTAATTAAAGAAATTTCCCCCAACTACATCTAAAATGTACACTCTGGGGAAATACATTTCACTCACAAACTAAATGTTCTACAGAGCGGCTTCCGTGAGCGCTTTAGTCCACTGTGTGTGTGTGTGTTTGCACTTGCAAGTATACATGTGTTTGTGTTCAGGAATTTCAACACAGGGCTATGTATTATTTATACTCACAGGAAATCATTATTTTATGTTCCTTTCAACATAATCCAGAAACTCAGTACGGCCTGGCCTATTTCACAAGCTAATTAATCCAAGGAGATTAGAAGAACATTAGCATGGTGTCTGTCTTTTTCTGTATTACTATAATGAAGAAAAAGTAGATCCCTGAATGCACATAAAGTGCCTTTGTTTCATAATAGCAAGTCCATCTAAAAGGTTGTAAAAATTTCCTGAATCACAACATACACTAGATCGACAAACACACTGGCGCACTTGCACGTCACACCTACAAGACCATGAGCCTTTGTGGCAAGGGTCATGGAAACCCTTGCCACGAAGTTCCTGGTACACGGTTTTTGTGCTGATCATGATGTCAGAGGAACTTTTGGGACTCTGCATTAGTGTGTCAGCAGAGTGGCAACTTTTACCCAATATGCACCTTATCATTATGTGGTCTTCCTATTCATGGTTGAGTTGCCATGGTTCCCAAATGCTTCCACTTTGCTATAATACCACTTACAGCTGATCGTAGAATATCACTGAGGAAAAGAATTTCAGAACTTCTTGGTGAGATGGTGGTGTCCTGTTACACTACCAAACCTGGACACAGTGAGCCCTTTAGAACAAGCCATTCTTTCACAAACATTTATAAAGGCAGACTGCATAGCTGTGGGCTTTGTTCTGCTTTTGTGAGTTATTCTTTTTAAGTTTTAGGTTATTGATATTATTGTGAGTCTTTCATTCCTGTATCTGATGTTTGGTGTTGAATTCTCAGTTATTTCTAGCATTTTCAGTTCTAGTTATAGAAAGTTCCTGCACTGTATCCTGCCTCATCTTCCTGTGTCGGTTCCTTTATGTGTAGTTCATTTGTGTGTCTTCACTACCCCTTGTGGTTACTTTTCTCACTTGCTGTTTTATTTTGAAGTTATTTGTCTGTATTGTGTTATGTTTAATTTTACTTACCCATCCTGTCTAATGGTCTTTGATTATCTATACCTGAGTCTTGTTGTCTTTTTACCCTTCAATTCCCTGATTACTTTTTTGTGTATAAATACTGTTGTCTTCCCTTCAGTCTTTGTCTCAGCACCTGTTCCTTTTGGATCTGGATTTCTGTTTGATGCCTTTGGGATTTAACAGTATGCATTTTGGATTCTGACATTAGCATCAGCCACAAAATATTTTTTTCCATATATTCTAGCTTAATAACAATGTACTTTAAGATCAACTGTGTATTTCATAGCTCTAACAAAAAAAAAAAAAAACAAAGCAAAAAAAAAAGAAAAAAGAATCTAAATGAGCTTAAAGGGTAAAACACACTAGTCCTGTTTCGCTTTAGTCTAATTCATCACCAAATGTTGTGTAAGTATCCATCCATCATCTAATGTTTTTGTTTGCCTTTTACATTTGCTGTTTATTATTTCTTATTTCCATTCTTTATCATCCTGCCAGAAGGCTGTAAAATTCTAAGTGATTTTGCTGTATAAAGATATACTGAGTAAAACAGGAGAAAATTATCTGTACCTTAGAAGTGCCCATATGGTCTCTGTGAGTGTGTGTGTGCGTGCATGCATGTGTGTGTGTGTGTGTTCTTCTCACTGAATTATGGTTCCTCTCACACTGCTGAATTATAGCTGTGTCACTTCCAATCAGGTCTGTAATATTTCACACAAAGGCAGAGGAGTCCCAAATCCTCTGTCTGAGTGCATTTGTTCATCTGCCTGCTCTAAAAGCAGAACTCTTTGATTGTATCTAGAGAATTGGACCACATTGTTTCTTATACCCACTAAGGAGGAAGAAGACTTTAAAAACTTTTTCCTATGTTGCACAGGTAGTTATGGATATAATGTCACCCACAGGAGTGCTTCTGATGTTTTTGATGTATTAAAAATGTGCTTTGGGATAGAGGACTCTGCTGGTTTGTATAAAAGATGTGGGTGCTGGGAGGGGTGTGGGCGAACAACACAAACGTTTTTTAAAGATAAAAGTCTGGATTCATGTTGGGAAGGACGCTTGCTGAGCACACCATGTTCTCATTTATACAGAGATCAAGATATTGTGATTTCATCATGTTACTTTAATGGGAGGCAAAGACGAAGAGTAAGAAAAGGTGGAGTGCGGAGCTGCTCTGGGTTTGCTGCATCAGCAAATATTTTAGAAAATATTTTGGGTAATATTTTGAGGTGTTCAAAGGGAGGGTGTGTTTACTGTAATCTTCAGATGCTGAAGCTGTTTTCAGAGGTCTGTAGAGGGCAGCTATGAAAAATGATTTGGAAGGTTGGCAAACTTTTCTTTTTAGTCTCAGCAAAACCTCAAATACAGGAACAAACATGAAAAGCTACCCACAGTAGTAGGGTGAGAGTTTTGCTTCCACTTTCGTACTCTTGAAGTTTTAATTCACCTCTCATATCAAAGCCTGAAATATGCTCAGCATTTATGCCGACTTTAATCCTGTTGTGCACTAAAACACAGCTCCCTCTCTCCTTTTCTTTTGAAGATTCAAGGAATGCTTATTTTGCTCTTGATGCTTTTTACTTGGTGTTTATATAAGTTTGGTCTGAAGCAGCAGAAAATGTGGTCATACAGATAATTTTCTGCTCAGTTCAGTTCATTTTTGTTTGTCTCTTTTGTCTCTAATTTAATATTTTTCACTAAATTAAACAAAAAGTTCATTTTTATTCAGCCAACTTGTGAAATTAAGATTTGTTACAATCTTGAGCAGTTGTTATTTGAGCCATTTCAGAATTAAGAGCTGCCAGCATTACTCTCATTAGCTTGGTGCACAATTCAGTGTCTTAAAATTTGAAGACCCTTTGTTTTCTTTGTAAAGTGTGCACACCATATTGCCAAAAATGTTCACTCACCCATCCAAATCATTGGACTCAGGTCTTTCAAGCACTTCCATGGCTACAGGTGTAAACAAGCACCATTTGTACTATTTGTAAAAGATTTGGATTGCTTTCAGAAGCTCAGCGCATTCCACGATAGAATGTCACCTGTGCAACATGTCCAGTTATGAAATTTCCATGCTGCTAAATTTTCCTCTGTCAGAATACCAATACATTTTGGACAATTTCATGCTCAAAACTTTGTGGGAACAGTTTGGGGATGGTCCCTTTCTGTTCCAACATGACTGTGCACCAGTGCCCAAAGCAAGGTCGGCTTTGGGCATCGGCATCTGTGGGTGGACAGCAAAGAAAGACTCTCATTGCACAGAGAAATGCCTTTTCTCTTGTGACACATGACAATAAACACTTTAAATCTTTTTTTTTTTCTTTTTTCTTTTTTTTTTTTTTTGCCTGTCCCGTTTGGCTCTTTTGCCATCAGAATTGTTGTCTAAAGGCAAAGAAAGATGCCCAACGGATTTACTTTACCAAATTGACCATCCCAGCCTTGCCATAATGGTCCATTTGATTCACCTTTTATTGTTTATTTTATTTTCACTTACTGAATATGGGACAGACTTGACTGGGGGAAAGAAGGGGAGAAAGAAAGAGGGAAAGAGAAACAGCTGAGAAGAGGGACGGGGGAGAAGGGCAAAAACCAAAAACCAACAGAATGAGCAGAAAAAGAAAAAAAAGAAGAAAAAAAGAAAAAAAAATGCATATATCAATCACCTGGGTCACCTGCTGAGAAAGAAAAAAGAAAACAAGCAGAAGAGAACAAGAGTAATAGAATAAACAACATAACAATGATATATGGGAATATGACAGTAAATACTAAATATTAAACATTATTGTGCAGCACATAAGATCAACAGAACACAGTGTGCTTTGAGGTAGGAGCCAAAAAGGGTGTAGTTTGTGGGTGTGATCACCCGTGTGTACACCTGTGAGCATGGACGCGCTTGTTTTTTGTTTTTTAAAAGGTTCCTTCATGTAATGATCTGCTAGAGGGTGTGGGGGGGGGGGGGGCACAGCCCCGTCCTCCAGGGCATGAAGCAGGTATGGAGGAGATCAAAACTCCAGACATCCAGAGGCCCCCAGAACACAAGAGACCAAGGAAGACCAACAGAGGGGCAGCCGCCCCACTGTCCCAGAAAGAGCTGAGGAGAGTCCCAGATGAGGGCTCACTCAGCAGCCGCGGAGCAGAAGCCAGGGGGAGTTGCAGTGATGCGCCTGAGTGACCGAGCCCCAGGCCGAGAGGCCGGGGGCACCCCACCTCCGAAGTGGCCCGAGCAAGCCCCAGGCTCCAGGCCCCGATAAGCGGCCGCCAAGGAGTGAGCCGGTGTGCTCCTGGACGCCCATCCCCGGACACAAAGAACCACCAACGCACCGATGTCTGAGGGAGTCCGCCACTGGCAGGGGAAGTGGTGGTAGGGGGAGATAGGCCTCCAAACCTTGGAGGGCCTAAGATGTCCCCAGAGAGGTGGCGCCTGACACCCAACCTGACATATAGACACAGAAATACAGGCACACACAGACACAAACATCCATTCCCACCCTCATGCTCTCATATACACTTACTCCACACTCAACCAACGTGGAGACAGACATAAAGAGACGCTGTACACACGATCACACTCCCCAAGCGTACTCTAAGCCCCGTACTCTAAACACTTTAAATCTTGAATCTTTGAAAGTGCCACCAATGAGACATTGATGAGATAGTTTGGTGTGGAAGATCTTGACTTGGCTGCAAAGAGTCCTGAACTCAACTCGATAAACAATCGTTGGGACAAATTAGAGCGGAGACTGCGAACCAGACCTTCTCATTGAACATCAGTGTCTGACCTCACAAATGCACTTCTGGAAGAATGCTCAAAAATTCCCATAAACACTCTTAAACCCTGTGGAAAGCCCTCTCAGGAGTGCTGAAGCTGTTATGGCAGCATAGGCAGGCCCAGCATCACATTAAATCTTATGGATTAAGAATGGGATGTCACTCAAGTTGAAGGCAGATGAGCAAATACTTTTGGCAATATAGTGTATGACCCATGTGAGATTGGAAAGGCTTAGCATAAATAATAAGTAATAATAAGTTTTGCATGATTGTTTATATAATAATTATAATTAAATAACAGCTCATTGATGCTTTTAAGAGCCACAGTTGGGATACAATGGGAAGGATACAGTTTTGCAATTCAGATACTATTCAAATTGTAACTGCGGGTCATTTACCCTTGATGGGAAGTTGCTTTGTTAATGACAGAAAACATAAAAACTTTAATTGGCCTAGATGATGTGGAGAATTTAGACCCTGTACAAGCATGCACAGTTTAGTCTGGGTGTCATTTCAGAAACAATTGCATGTAGTTTAGCATTAAATAGCAGGATTTATGGTGATTTCAATGAGAAGAAAATCATGGGCTACATCTGCTAATTGTTGGAATGCAATAATCTCTCTCACACCCACAAACATCCACTGTTCCAATTTTATGCTCTTGCGATGATGCTATTTTTTTGCCGCCAGTCTGTTATGGTGGAAATGCACAGAACACGCTCTAGACTGGTCATCTGTACCAACTTACTAGATATTAGGCATGTGACGTTTAAGAAGATATCAGAAGGTTGAAAGCACAGGATGGGCTAAGGCACTCATGACCGTAATTGAAATTGAATCAATTAAAATCTCACCCAAAATTTCTCTTCAAGTGTCGGCTTATGTTACATTTTGTTTTCCAGTTTTTGCTGAGTTTTTCCCTTTACTCTTTGTAAGAGAAAGACGTTCATCCAGATGATATTATATTTCACCTGATATACTTGTATCTGCTTTTATGATCCAAAAGCAATCTGGCTGGCCTGTCAGTTGGTTAAAAATTAATTATGTGTTTTCTCTATAAATACAGCAAGCAAAGAGGACAGAACGTAAGGAGAGGGAGTTGCTTTGTTTTCATTAACTCTGAATTTAATGGCATTTTTCCCTGTCGGCTGGAACTTCAATCTGTCTTGACTGATTAGCTTTGGAAACAAACTCTGGGAGCCGTGCAACAGATGACCAACTGATCCCCTGGGCCAGATCTTTCATTTGAAGCATGCAGCTGGAGCAGTGCTGCATTGCTATGTATCCAGGTCTAATCTGTCACGAGAATATTGACTGCATTACTCATTATCAGCCACGAGTGTCTCTCCAAGTAAACTCTCACTCAGCTATCAAAACCAATACTCAAGAGGAAGTCCGCCCACAAGGAGATGATCCCAATGCAATATCCCTCACCGTCTCTATTTCGTCGTCATAAATAATCTGTCGCTTTTTCTCCCTCTTCCTCTGTAGCTTTATAGCTTTTTAATCAGCTCTTCTCATCACCAATCCGTGTTCTTCTAGAGGGAGAAGGGAAAACAAGACGATGACATCAACTTCAGACGCTTCAGAAACCAATTTCTCATTCTATATAAATAAAGATGACTCTGAGTAAGAAAAATAATAAACACTCCAATCAAGTGTAATATACATTTAAGGCAAGAAATCATTTAGCATCGATGGGCCAGGAGGTAATGTTCTGAGTAATGCACTTTTGAACAAAGACCCCAATAACAGTAAAACTGTAACAAATAGCATTGGCTTTCTAGCCAAGATTTAGACATTTAGATATATAGTAGTTTACAGATTCTCCTAACATGAAAAAGATTTCTGGTTTGAGACTGGGAGGAGTTGCCAATTAATGCTATGCATGTCTTTTGACTCTGGGAGGAAGCCAGAGTACCTAGAAAAGCCCCACATATACATGGGAAGAACACAAAAATTCCACTTAGAAAGGTCCCAGAATGGATTCAAACCAGGGTCGGATCTGCAGGGGGGCAAAGGGGAGCAACTGAGAGCCGTGGCCCCCCAACTTTCATGTCCTTAAAATACTTGTAAAATTGCTTGTTTGTTCAAAAGATTTGTTTTCTTAAAGTGTTTTTGTGGATGTTTTCTTGACTCCATTTCCATATAGGGGATTCTCACATGCTTCGCTGAAGAGGTATGTGCCACCCTGCCCAGACCTGTTGCCCCTCCTTTGCCCTCCCATGTAGAATTTTCTATCACTGATTCGAACACAGGCTCTTCTTGCTGTGAGGCGACAGCACTAAACACTGTACCACCATACCACCCTCTGTCTGAATGTGAACTAACAACACTTGTCTGATGGCACCTCGATAGCAAACTAATGTGTACTTTTTTTTAAAAAAGTGGATTTTGTTACCATGGGAGAGAGGCAGATGGTATCTAGTTATCCACTTGCTGTGGGCTAAGCTAACTCCCTGTTATAGCCATTTAATTAGCCTACTGTAGGCTATGGAACTTTCCAACTCTTGGCAATGAAGGTTATGATTTATCATTATTTATGATCAAAGTCTGTTTAAAGCACTAGATATGAAACTGTCTCCTCCTAAGAGCCTCCTTGGACTCTAACGCTGAATACTTTTCAGCAATGTCTTCCAAACTTTCCTCTGTCTTTGAAAAGTAATTCATGCAATCCATTTATTCAGCTCTTAATGAAGACCAGACAAATGTAATACATCCATTGCCTATATCTATAGTCTCATTTCCCCTAAGAAACACTGAACATTCATTGTCATCTTGTCTTGTCTCTTACCTGTTGAACATAAATAAATAAACAGTCAAAGTCTAGAAAATGTTTTCCGTCAAGTGCTCTCAGGAATTTCAAGCATAAACAGGGTAAAGTTTCCTTTCATCCAGCCTGTTTTTTGTCTCATGACTCGGCTTTTGTTTACTCTATGAAAGTATGATTTATTTGTGCAGCATATCCACCAAGGCATCAACAGCTTCCAAACAACAGCAAGGAAAAACAAAGAAGTGGCTTGAGATACACCCAAATAAAAAGAGAGAAAAAAAAAACATAATTACTTTGCAGACTGTCAAATGAGTCCTAAATTTTTTTCTCCTTTCAATCTTTCCAAAGACTGAACTTCAAAGAACAGATCAGATTTGAGTCTCTGAACTAAGAAATGCACCATTGCTGTGAGTAGCATTTTCCAAATGTCACTGAGGAGGGTGAGATGAGATAAATACAGCGATGCAGAGAACATCAAAAGAGCAGAAGAGTGCAAAAATGGTAAAGGAGTTTTATTGTTACTGTCTGAGCTACAATACTGACTGTCACAATGGCTTCTCATGAGTAAACTGAACAACCTCTATGAAAAGAAAAGCCTGTGAAAGATACGCAGGAATTTCCCTTCCACAAAGCACACGTCTTTCTTCTCATAGCAAAAAATAAGAAATATTGAGAAGGTCTAGTTATACTTTCTGTTGTTCTAGGATACCATTGTGTTACAGTTGAATATGATTGGTTGTAAACATCAGCATCATTGGCATTTGTAAAAACGAAACACCATTTTCAGTGTGTTTATAAAACCCATCTGGTGATAATAAAGTAAGAAAACCAGGATCTCCAGCCTGTCCATGCATATTTTTGTGCCTTTTCAGCTTATATTTATATACATCTAAATATTTAAGATGTGCACTAAGCTGTCCCTGAGAAATAAAGCCTGGATTTACTTCCTGTTCTGGTCATTATCTCTTTTAGTCACAGAACAAAGAAAGAAGAGATTCTTTCTTTCCTTCCTTCCTTCCTTCAAGTGTTTGATTATGCAAAACACACCTTCTGCTGTTGTCCTGTCTCTAAAAGTTTGATGTTTACTCTAAAAACTATTTTACTCAGTGGCCTCTCCAAAACCCACTTGAACCCACTCCTTCAGAAGAGGTTTAGAAAACCTCTAAAGTTCATCAACCTCCTAAAAGTGGTACGCAAATTCAAGAGATACTTGAATATTCTACCCTGCTTAATTCGTTAGTTGAGTTACAGATGTGATTTATTCTTCTTTAAAAAAATATTTCAAGTCCAGTATAGAGCCCAGATGTTGCCACAGAGGAGAAAACACTCTATATTTTATGGCAAATTTGTACACGGAGCACTTGCGTGAGATACAATCTTTTAACGTGTTTGATTAATTTGTGAGTGCGCTTGGGTTGATTTGTGGGCATGCTTTGCTGGATAAAGACAGCCAAACAGACAAGCCTTACTCCCTGAAGCACTGATTTAAAAGATATTCATGGTTTTGAACTCCCTGGATCAAGACTCCTAAGGTGAATTCAAAACCATCTGTCTTTTGCTGTCCTCCAGTCTGAGTGTGAAACATGTTAGTGATGTGTGGGTGGACCAATAGCCCATGGGTCCAGGAGGAGAAAAACTGACAAAGCAGAGTTCAGATAATTAAAAACACAAGATGCCTGTAAAAAGCGAGGCTGTAATTACTACTCCACCTTCTTTCTGACCCTGTCTATCACTCTCGCTCACACACATCTCAAACATGCCTATGAATGCGCATGAGGGTGCAGTCTCCCTTAAGCCATGACTATCACTAATCTAAATTACCGAGCTATAAAATAAACTGCATTTATCACTCGTCGCTCTGCTGTTAGGCTAAGATGCAGTCAGTGCTAAGGCAATCAGTGCCTTAGCTAGATGTCTGGAACCCGTGACGCTGTCCATGGTGCTGACGTAGGATCGCTGCCTTCACATTCCCATGATATTCATATAGCTTTATTTTTTAATATTTCTATGATTGTTTAGTAGCAGGTATGGCACTGAAAATACACCTAGCCACCCGACTTTGTAGGAAAGGTTTCAGGAAACACATGACAGCAGATATTGTGTTACTATAGATGTTCAGTGTGCTATAGGGGTGGAGTGGAGAAAATGATGGACGAGAGTGACCTGTCATCGATTCTACTTATCCATTCCACTTCCACTTGTGTTACAATCAGATGATATCAGTTCATGTGCCAATGTAGGAAAATAGTGACACAGTCTACCGTGTTGATATGACATTGTTTTTATTTTCATTGCTCTGTTCATAACTATTCCCACCTTTTATGCTACCTTTATCTGTATATATTATGCTCCTATTGCACTTACATTGTACTTATGATTAGATGCAAACTGCATTTTGTTTTCCTGTATTTATACATGTGTAATGACAATAAAGTTCAATTCTAATCCTAAGGCAAGCGTGTGATGGTAAACTGCAAACTGCATGCAGGATGGAAACAATCGCATTATGCTGCTAACACAACTTTGGCACTTTGCAAGCATCTGCACAGACAGCATGCCAATGCTAAGCTAGCCAAGCACCCAGAGTAATGTTAAAGCTGAGTGAATACCGACGCCAGCCCAGCTGCCAGACCCTGAACTTCAACAGGTAACAAAGTTATGAGCAGTCAGGGTGCAGCCTCTGTTTCTATCTGCTCATGTTTCTACAGTAGAATCACTGTGACAATCGCTTTAAAGTTTTATTGTGCTGGTTTTCACCTTTGATTCGTGCTGTCAACTTAGTGTTCATACCTAAATACTAATAGAAAGATCACATGTGTACTCATTAGGATAGGGATTTGTGTTGTACATGGAGCACTTGTGGGGCTGTAACCTTTAGGTTTATGTTGTTAAATAGTAACTATGAGACATTGAGTTTCAGTTCATTATATGGAGAAATGTGAATGTAAAGACCAGAAATACCTCTAGCATATATTCAGCAACATTTAATCACACAGCAGAGACTGTAATGTCTTTATTTCTTTACTTTCTTCTGCTTTTTTGTAAAACAGTACAATTCTATCTCTCTCTTTCTTTCTCTCTTTCTCTCTCTCTTTCTCTCTCTCTCTCTCTCTCTCTCTCTCTCTCTCTCTCTCTCTCTCCCTCTCTCTGTCTCAATATATTTTTTAGCTTTCAACAAGTTTCTGACAGATTTTGAATATATTTGCATGTATTTGTTTTTACTGTACCTAACGTCCTGTATGAGATAGTTGGAAAGAAAGAATTATGACCAAAATGTATACACAAATTAATCAAAATGCAATAATCTTATCAATTTGTATCTTGTGTGCGGTGGTATTTCACACAGCATAAGTGGCCTCTATGGATACTTCAATGCTGATGTTCAAATAGTCACTAATCATCATTTGCATAAACTTACAATATTATAGTCCTTATTAGTATAATACTGTAATTAAAAAGCCACAGTTATTTATTACATTACATTTTTTCTACAGACTGTGAAATACATCAGAGAAAGAATTTAGCTTGTTTGAATTGGTGTTCATTTTAATACATACATTTTAAATGAAAACACATTTTGCAATTTCCTATTTTCTTCATGCATAGTATGCTCTGAATAGGCAATCAACGACCTCCGAAGAACTGAACAAAAGTAAATTTCTCAGTAAATTTCAAGCCTGGATCCTGATCTGAAATTAGGTCTGCTTTTTCACTTTCAGATAGAGGATGCTGGGTGGGGCACAGAGGTAAATTGATCCCAGATTTGATGGAAAAGTCCTCTGTAGCTCAGGGGTATCAATCCACTGTCGCCTTTTGAAGATATAGCAACACTGTTTAGCATTCAAAAAGCAGCTCCCTCCGAGAGAACAGAGGAGTGCAAATAAGAGATCGGTTCATTTCTATGCCCCTGTTGTAACACAAATGCACCCTATCAAAAATACCAGACAAAAGCAAGGGAGAGGGCCTGGGGCGTCAATATCTTCAATACCTGTCCCTAAACTTGAACCAAGAGTCTGCCTATCTAATTGGCAATCAATCTAAAACCAGAGAGAAATCCTGAAAATTGAAGACCTCTCTTCCCTTGGTGTCTTTTCTTTATGAATGTCTTTCTATTAAAAAATAAATAAGTAGCACCGCTGTGAAAGATAAGGGTGTCATTAAAATTCACTCAAGCTAAATACTTACCGCCACCCTGTTTGACATAAACAAGTCAGCACAAATCCTGCTCTAAGCTATACCAATGCACTTTGTGTGCCGCATGAAAAGGTTTGCACAGATTGTCAAATGCTGGAACAAATGTTCATGTGGCATTTTGCATTCATCTGGTAGCACTGTGTTACACAGGAAATCACGCACACAGAGGAGAGGCTGCTGGAGGTTTGATTCCCCCAAATTTCAGCCAGCTAATTCATAAACCTCAACAGTTATTGTGTTTTCCCCCTTAGGGCCACCGGATAAAATACAAAATAAACACACAACTTTAATTTTATTATGCTGCTGCTGCCACACACACACACACACACACACACACACACACACACACACACACACACACACACACACACACACACACACACACACACACACACACACACACACACACACACACAACCCAGCATTAAAAGAGGGAAGTTAAGCCTCTATCACCCTGCACTGGATGAAGTCAAGCTTAGTGGAGCCAAACATCTGGAGTGGAGTTAGGAGCCCCAGAAGCAGGGCTTAGGAGCAGCACGCCACCTCTGCTCCAAAGCCAGGAAGGTATTGATGCTAATGGGGCTGGGGCAGCCTCGCAGCCTGCTACCTGTATAATCTCCTCTAATACTCTTACCACCTGCAGCTGTTTACTTTTACATTTGCCTCTGTTATTCTTCCACACATGCAGCTCATTGGTGGGTTGACCCTCTACAGACACTTAAAAAAAACTATTGATATTGTGCAACTTATTGTTTTTTATGAAAAAAAAATGAGAAGAAGGATGAACTTAAGACTCATTATGCAGTTCTATGTGTGTGTGTGTTTGTATGTGTACTAGAATTGCTACGTGCCCAAAAACCGGTAATCCTCAATCAAATTTTTAATCCGGGATAAGGGATACGCTGATCATGCAAATGTGTCAGCAAACAGGTTCTAGTATTTCGACTGAATAAACCAAACACAAATGCTGCTTTTATTCTCTTTTAGGCAACTCTATGAAAAGACTAAGAAGTGCCTTTTGAAGCAGTTCAATCCTTCTAAGGGAGAATCACTAGGAAAGACAAGAGGAGAGTGCTACAGTAGAAAAAACAAAATACTGGCTTCCTGATATGACAGGACTACTTCTTCTACTTGTCAGTCAGTCGCAGCAAAAGCCAACTGACAACATCCTGAGCTTCCAAGGTGTCATTGTGGTTTCTGTTTCTTAGCATGGCAGTTTTCGAGACCCAATATTTTTAGCACTACTTTAACCACTTTTTGTTATTTGTCAAAAGTCAGCAAATATCATTCATTCTTACCAAAAAAAAGATTGGATTACCCTAACTACCAGGGCTCCAAGAAGCCTCAAGTTTCCCCCATATCATTAGGGTCTACTGACATGTGTAGAGGAACAGCTCATAAGTCTAGTGGTAACACCTTAATTGTGGCTGCAGGTCAGGGGGTAGAGCAGGTCATCTATTAATCAGAAGATTGGTAATTCGATCCTTCCCTGCGCCACTCTGCATGCCAAATATACTTGGGCAAGATACTAACCCAAAGTTGCTCTTCGATGCATCCATCAGAGTTTGAATGCTAGACAGCATTTATGCATAGATAAAAGTGCTTAAAGGCATATTGTATAAAATGCTGAGTGCTCATGTAGGGTAGACAAGCGCTATATAAGAAGCAGTTCATTTATCGTCAGTTATCACATTTGATGTTGTGACTATTTTTAAAGGCAGTGTTTTGTTAAATTGTGTCAAAAAAGAAAAGGAAAACCTCAGGCAGTTTCATCATTTACTTACTGTGAGGAAGCAAAAAAGTTTAATATGCTCAAACAAAGTGTGTGCACGTGTGTGTGTGTGCGTGCGAGCGTGTGCATGTGCATGTGTGTTTTCTAACAAGCTGTCAGAAACTAATAAATGTTGACTTTAGTGTCGTAGAAAACTAGAAAATTTTCAGATTTGAGAAGCTGAACTTTGGCATCATTAATCTATTTTTTAATTGGTTAATCAACCAGTCACTTCAGCTCGAGAGCGCTGTTTGGTTTCTGGGTGCCTTAAGCAATTAAAAGAACGCAGTGTATTCTGGGGTTGAGCAAGCCCCAACAGCGTGTCCCTAAGAGGTTACTCTAGCCATCTATGTTACCATGGAAACATGGCTCTTAGTTCTATCTGTTGTAAATGCGTGTTATGAAAAGGCCTCCCAAGGTAATTTTTCTCAACCTCCCCCCCCAAAACAACAAAAACAAAAAACAGGGATCCGTTCAGGGCCAGGTGCTCCTTGTGTGCTGGTTTATGCTGTAAAATCAAAATCTGACTAATCTTGGAACAAAATTAAGACTCAGAAAGTAAAAAAATAAAATAAAAAAATAGATGAAGTGGAACTCACTCTGCGGTCTCACTGCAGAGCCTCCTGATGAAAGTCGATCACCTGAATGACAGTATGTAACTGTACTTCTAAAAACCAAATAAGCAATATGAAATAGTAGCAGCCATATTTATTACATCTACACTTATTTTTGGTTTTCCATGAATAGATGTTTTTTTTTTTAAAGGTTTAAAGAATAAGTCGATTTTTACAGAATAGGTTGAAAAGACTTTTCATTACATTTTGTTTAGCCCATTTATCAAGTGCAGTGCCATAGATTTATTGGACCGAGCTTCCTAAACGTGCCAGCTGGCCTCTATTCTCTGTTTTGTTCAATTCTAAACTTGAGTTTTCGACTGTTTACAGACTAAACAATGAACAATAATCATCATGTGCATTTTGCAAACTATACTGCTGTCTGCTGTTCCAGTAGCCATACTGGTTTAAAGATTGTGAAATGAGGCAGATCCCGTTTACTACCAAATTGTGCAGACCCTGAGCTGTTCCACATTCCAAGCTCCATTGTTACTACAGACTGTTGTTTAACAGTCAATAGAGCAGGTAAGTGGCAGTAAGTTGATGTTGTGGCACAAGCTGTATACAATCCCAGCTGAGCTACTCAATGCCTGACACCATCCACATTTTTGACTCCCTTTCGAGCTCATGCCAATATGTGTGTCCAACTATTAAAGCAATTGCCTACACTAACAAAGCACCACTTGGACTTGGCAAACATGATTTTTCTTGTATTACGTTGATCCCTTTTACTATCACTTTCCTTTCCCTGATCACTCACTGTTCATACTGACAAGCATATACAAAGTATGTAATATGAGTACTATATAACAATACTATAATATAAAGCACACACATCCTTCATATTATAGTATGTACATTTAAATATAAATGTCAATATCTGGCTGATTCTGGCCGAAGCTATTTGAACTATCTTTGCAGACACATTCTCCGAATCCAAAGACAATACTCCAACATTTTACTCAGTGCTCTCCAAGAGCTACTTGTTCTTTGCTAAAAGGGTAATTTTGCTTTACAGAAAAATGATAGCATTTGGTATCCCTTCACAAACACACACACCTAATGAAACCTGACAAAACACATATTTAGTACCTAAACAAAATGAATCAAATCAAAAACAATTCTTATTGAATTCAGTGACAGCAACAGGGACAAAGCTGTTTTTAGAAATCTTTGTCCTGCATCTTGGAACTAGAAACCTCCGTCCCCATAGAGGATGGAAACCATTTTTAAGAACTGATAAAGCCATCCGTTGTACCTGTTTAGAGTACAGGACTGACTCACCTCAGACCACTGGACCATCTCACTATCTGAATCAGTGAGTTTTTCTCTGTGACAGAGGTCTGACCACGCCACCAAACTAAAATATAAAACAGACTTAATAAAAGACAAAACTAAGCAAGTTTACAGTGAAGATGAAGACTGACACAAAGTATGGTGGAAGCAAGAGGTGTTTATTTGCCCACAGATAACTAACGCCATGACAATCAATGACAGGTCAAGCTGCTAACAGCAACAGCAATCACTCTGCTGTCCAATGACAAAATGGCAGCCTTTAATACTCTCAGCTGTTACGGATCAAAACATTATTTACTCTCAGGTGAGTTTTTCAAATCTAATTAAATATATACACACATTTGACCATTCTCTGAAAATTAAATGTTTTACATTTTAACCTTACACCTTAACCCTACTGCAAAAGAATTAAAACCCTGTACAGAGATTCCCCACACTCCCTTAACTCTTGGCCTTTCTGGAACCTTTAAACAGTGTCCGGACCCCGGGGAAACATTTGCCCAAACACCCTGGAGAGGACACAGAAAAGACAGGTGAGTAATCTCACAGCACTTCTTTGCACCAACACTCTTACCTCTAGACTTTGCACAGATATTTGCATACGTTATACTTAACAGTAGAACTTATTTGCTGCAGTAACAATTCTTTCCTCCTCACAGACAACCACCACACTTCTCAATGAGGAGCAGCTGTGCAGGACCTTGAACAAAAGGCTACCTGCTAATTATTAAAATACTCAAGAAATATTCAATATATAATTAAACCTCTTGAGTGCAAATGGTTATCGATGTGCAAATCTATGCTTAAAGCGCCATGCTAAATAAAGTGCTGGTTAAAGTGCTTTTAATAAAGTGCAAAGGTCCTCCTAAAGTGCTATACTAGTTACAATACAAGTGATACTAGTAAGGAAATCATCTTCCTTACAAGGTGAGTCCTTGAAGAACCTTTCTGAGAAGTATCTCAAGGTACCTTTTTGAATCAACACGGTTCCTTCACAGTGGCAATTGTGACTGAACCCCTACAGGATCCTTGAGGTTCTTCTACTTTTAGAGTGTAAAATGTAAATGCTGGGCAAACAAAACCGATAACCATTTAGAATGTCACGGTTGCTATTATTTTGTGAGCTATGAGCTAATCGTTTCTGGGATATGAGTATTAAAAACAGGCAGTCATGACTCAGCAGTGATTAATGAACCAAATAATTATGGTATATAGTAATTGCTTAATCCTTTCATGCTTGAATTCTTAAAGATGGAGCGAGCCGCTTTGCTTCATGCTTTTATTGCTGCTAATACAATGTGAATACATACAGAAGAGCATTATTTTCAAAAACCCAATGTATGACAAAGTTTATATATTAAACACAAGAATATATTATTACAAGCTAGTAATAACACAATGCATGGAATGATTAAATGTCTCAGTACCTTTATTTTTTTTTATAGTATCCACTGCTAAATCCTTTAAACTGTATAGTGACTGCAGTTTTACGCAGTAATATTAATGTAAATAATAATAATAAGGTAAAGAATAAAGCATCAATCATAATAAATAGTCCCAAAAACCAAAGGCCATGTATGACTATCCATGGTAGTGCAAAAGCCTCAAAAGCCAGAACCACCCATTATTTTTTATGTTTTTTTTTTAAAGTAAAATGGGAAATACTTGCAGCGATTTACATGCAGCCATACATGTTTTCCAGCTGACATTGCATGGTGGATCATGTAATGCTGTGACAATACTTTTATTGTGGCAAAAACTATATACAATCTTAGCTTAGTGACTCAACACCTGACATCCAGTGTTAGTGCAAAAAATGCTATTTTACGCTAACTCTCTTGTCTTCAGCGTCTTTCATAGATTCAACTGAAGAAATGGGAATAAATTATATGTTTTTTGTGATAGGCTGCTAGTAACAAAGTGTCCGAAGGGAGAATTTAAAATTGAACTTCTGAGAAGTTGCCTCCTATTTATAAACAGAACACTGGTTCATCCTTTGAGTAAGGTGCCTTTTTTATGCTTGAATGGCTCATACATCAGTGTGGCTTAACATTAGTAAAATGCTGCATTACTTTTCAGAAAAACAGCAACTAATGCATATACTGCTCAAGACCACTTTCAAAAATGAGTCCGTTTCCTTGGAAACACCATAAGAGGTGGATCAAAACTTTAGCACAGGGATGTACACATTTATTAGTGTATATAAAAAGTCGCAAATATTAAAAACTAAAACTAACTTTGCTGCTGTTATCTTGGGATGACAGATTTAGGTACATGGCTCCTAGTGTAATGCTAGGAGCCAGATAAGCCATGAGGTCGGAATTTAAAAAAATTAAAAAACAAGGCACAAACGGTTTTGAACTTCTACATTTGTATTCCACTTAGCTGAAAGGCAGCTGGTTGTGCGAAAAGACTGTCTGAGTATATTATTATCAGTTGCTAACCTGGACATGAATACACACTGTCATTTTATGACTTTTTTAAAAATAATTTGGCGTAAAAAATAACAGCCTACGGTATTTTTGCCATGCTTCACAATGATGTTTTAAATTTAAATATATCCTGAAATATCCACAGGTTGCTGATTTACATTTTAAGCAGCACATAAGAAAACAAAAGACATACATATTCAGTGATTCAGCAGTGTTGTGCAGACTAACAGTTATATGTTGTGATGAATAATATATGGATAGAGAAGAATAGGATAAAAATATGTGCTGTGTTGAAAGGACTACTTCCTCCGCTAATTCAAGGCCTTGCTGTCAACACATCACCCCTCGGAGTCCAAGTAAAGTCTATAATTGAGCCGAGGGAGACAATGTAGTGCGCTTAACTTTTCTGTTGTAAAACTTAATGCAGCGATGAGATATGTAGTTTCTGGCCAGTTGTCTGTTTTGTAAATAAAACTGTCCATTGGGAGATAAGGGTGTGGGTGGGTCAGGTAAGAAGAAAAAACAAGGGGAAAAAGTCCATAAATATATTTTGAAGCATATTCTTCCTTTTACAACTTGCACTCTGTACATCAGCCAGTCTGAACTGACTGTCTGAGGTATGAGTCATAAAAAAACAAAACAAAACCAAGAAAACAGGATGGTATAAATGTTTGGTGCTGTTCTTTCACTGGAAACACATCTCCACTCTTCTGTGGTCTTCTATACCTCTGTCAACACATTTATATGACAGGCTCTCAAACTACTGGTTGAAAATCAGTGAATAGTTCAGGGAGTATATAAATGAAGTTAGTCTACCATGCAAACTTCAGGTGATCACAGGAATGTGATTAAAGCAATCACAAGGAGGTTTTTGGTGCTGCCCACTATTTGTGACCAACCTCCAGCAACCAAAGACCAATCAGTAGGGAAATAAACTTTTTTTTTTTCATGACCAGAAGTTGCCATGGTCTCTTCGACCAGTCTCCAGGTCTGCGTGATCGAGTGATTACAGATGAGGCTGTGCAAATATCGTTATATATAGAAAAAACTTTTGTTTTGTTATATATAGCAAAAACCACATTTGTTTTTCCCCAAAACATACTTAACATGCTTAAAATTGACCAGTCTTACTCTCAAATTGTCTCATGGTGCACCTCTGGACCACTTTCAACCCTATTCTCTCATTTTAAGGGCTTCATACAAGACTATTCTGACCAACATTCCCTCCTGTGACAACAAAATCGCTGCTCTGTAGCTCATAGTTGGGGATCCAACTATCACACGGGAAGGGGAAGAATCGCCACATAAAAATCCATCAGTCTGACACAGAACTTGGTGTTTGGTGTTTGCAAAAGCATGAGATTCATAGTGAAACTGCATGGCAAGATATTAATGCAAGATGAAATAGCCTACAGTAACTAGTATATTCTTGGTTGTGATTTAAAGTGTTTAATATCCAATATTTAGACCTTTTTGCTATTTCAACTTTCATGAAAAAATTGTAACCATGACAATGAAAATCATCTACTTTAAAGTTATTTTTGTGCTCAAACTCAAAGAAAGAAAAATAACTTTAAAAATCTATGTACTGTAATTTAACTCATCAGAAAGTAACCTATATGGTTGCTCCAGATAAAAAAAAAACTCGCCTGACAGCTTAGTACAACACAAACCATGCACAAAGATCTGGATGTCTGTGCATGGTTTAACCTAAACGTAACATTTTAGTTGCTAGTACCTCTTAAACACTTTATTACACAGTTATATTTGATTTGTCAAAAAAAAGGTCATTCTTAGTTGTCTAAATGTTTTCAAAGTTTTATGTAATGTGTTCTTTTCTGTATTTTTTGTTGATTTTTTTTTGTTGGTTCTGTCTCTCTCTATTAAAAATAAACTATAGAAAAATGGACTTTGTTCATTTCGTGCAAATAGTAACAAATACAGTATATGCATGCAAATCATGATCTAATTATCAGATCATATATGTATGTATTTAAATAAGTATAGAAATACTTGTGTGTAGCAGTTTTATGCGTACTTGTGTTTTGTGAGAGAAATTTCTTTAGAGTTAATTGCATTGTTGGCAACAGTCCCTAGTGCCAGCATGTGGCTTAAAACGCCCCGTAGGTCCTCGAGTTAGTCACATGATGGCAAATATAGAGTTAGTGATCCCGCTGGGATTATGATGATCGCATTTTTAATTATCATTTAATTACATTATAATTACATTTTCATGTCAGTGTGACTCAGTAATTGTCCCGGCGGCTTTCAAAATATACTACTGGAAGAGTAGTAAGTGAGAAGGAGAGCACTGCTAATATGAATACAGACACATATTACAGATGATTTGGGGGGTGTACGAGACTTCATTTATATTATTTTCAATAATATTTCTAGACAATGTTAAAAAAATGAAGAGCCAACTAGTTCACATGATGGCTTTTGCTGTCAGCATGGACACAAAAATACAATATGCCTGAGATTTTAGGTGTCCTGCTTTGGTCTAGGTTACCCATCATATTTCAATGGAGAAGTTGTTGACCTTTCGACTCTAGTACTAAATCCATGGCTGCGATTACTGGCTTCCGTTTTCAGGCCCTGCTGAGCTTCAGTGCAAGATTGCGCATAAATCTCTGTGAGAAAATAATAAAGGGCTTGTTCTTCCCGTCTCATAGATTTTCATCATAGCCCTGAAAAACCACCCAGACATCTGCACAGTTGCATTGACATTCACACATGCACAAAATGCATCTAATTCAGGGGTGGACAATCTCAGTCCATGAGGGCCGGTGTCCCTGCAGGTTTTAGATGCGTCCTCGAACCAACACAGCTGATTTAAATGGCTAAATTAGCTCCTCAACATGTCCTGAAGTTCTCCAGAGGCCTGGTAACGAACTAATCATGTGATTCAGGTGTGTTGACCCAAGGTGAGATCTAAAACCTGCAGGGACACCGACCCTCGTGGACTGAGATTGCCCACCCCTGATCTAGTTCCTCCATGTAACTGTGATACTGATTGAATTTCTAATATTATGAAAAAATATTTTAAAAAGCACTGGGAAAACATTTTTGAGTGGAAGAATTGAACGAAATAACACTTTTAAAAAATCGGTTCGTTGTTAAGGTGCTGCAGAAGACTGTCACACTTTTATTTGAAAGGGTCCCCAGAGGCATCATTTTGGTGTTGAGTGCACACATGACACACAAGAGGGTCTGAAGATGAGCCAGTTACCAGAGCACATCTTTGCAAATGACAGGATCTTCCAACTGTGAGGATGATATATGAATAGTCGTGGCTGAACTCAGTGCTGAGTATATTGCCACATCGCAGCTGTGCTCGGGATCACACGACTCACAAGCAAATCTGGCCAATATATGCCACCTGCACCCAAATGGATCATATAGTATCACAGCTGTTCTTCACACAAATGCACACGTCTGCGCATGCGGGAATCACACATATACAAACATGCATACTTCTATAAGTTAAGGCTTCAAAGCCAGCCCTACTAAGTGAATCTGCTTATCTCTACAGATATGATGCACAGTGCTACTTCTAAAATTAGTAGTTTATCATAAGTGTGGACTGTAACTATATTATGTTGCTCAGCAGCTGCAGCAAGTGCATATAAATATTTATCTGTGTGTAAGTGCCTTTGCGTCTTATGTTTTCTCATATCGTGTGTATGTTTTCAAACATCAACAACCGCCCCGTCTCTACCCTCCGTCCCCCGTTTCTGTATACGCACAGCCTATTGGGATCCCACAGAGTCAACAGAATCAGATAGATCTCCTTGCTACACGCCTGTCTTGTCTACTAATCTTTGCACGTCCCATCCCTCCTTCTGAGTTAGATATCAAGCAAATGAACTGAGGACACATCCCCAGTCAATGGGCTTTCATTTGAAAGCAAGAGGCATTAATGCAAGGTTCTTCTGCACGCCTCCCACACTCTGAGGCAGAGGAGAGGGAATGGGGAAAAAATGACAAGATAGATTTCCCATGGGCTGCTACTCAAATGATTTTTGCCAAAGTGCTTCGTTCAAGACAAAAGTATGAGGATATATTTCACCACCAAAGGAATGTGTCAAAGCTCTTTATGTAGCAAATATGTTCCCTGCTGTTTCTTAAATAATAGAAAACCTCCACAAAGCTCGAATTCCCTGTTCATCATGAAGCAAGAGTGAATACTTAAATTGGAATTATGTGAAAATTGTGCTTTATTTATACTGACTGAAAGTAAAAACCTCTTTTAAAAGATGTCTCTAGTCAATAGAGATACCAATAACATAAATGTGAATAAATGTGGCGAACAGAAAGTGTATGATTGCTAGTCTTACCCCACTGCTTTTCGATTTATAGACTACTTATTTCCATTCTATGATACAAAGTTAATGAATGACTTGGATGTTTTTTTAATGTCACTGTCAGCATATATCATAGCACCTTTTTTGTGGCACTAATACCCAACCACATAGAAGAAAAAAAACAGGTCACAAACACAAAACTCAGCCAATATTTAAATCTAAGGACGATGTTAAATGGACTAGTATTTACACAGCACTTTTCTACTCAATTTGAGCACTTTCTAACGCCAAGCACCATTTACAAATTCACACAAGCATTATGCCTAAGCAATTACTAGTAGTCACACACTAATACTCCAATGGATACATCAGAGTTCAGTATCTCGGGGTTCAGTCTCTTGCCCAAGGATATTTTGGTACGCAGGCTGAGGAAGGGAGTGTTTGAGTCATACTCTTTCACATTAGTAAACAACCTACTCTACCTTTTGCTGCCCAATCGTTATGAGCAAATACTAAAAAAACTAGAATGCACTTGTTTTTCTTTAAATGAAAGAGGATGTCTTGGATGGCTGGAGGTTTAAGTGACTTCACCACTCAAAAACTGAATGGCGCATTATGTATAGGGCCATAATCAAAATCTGCACCATAGGTGAATTTTTCCTGCAAGCTTCCCTTTCATGCAGAAGCAGGCTCATCCCTCAACTAATCTGTGGTCTACTTTCCCTCTTTGCCATCCTTTGCTCTTACATAAATAAGAAAATGTCAGCTGAAACCATCATGGCACCATTTCTTGTACCTAGAGTTTTTAGTTTTTGAACTTTTAAATTCCTGTTATTTACTATTCTCTGTTTGGTTTTTGGTTGTGTTACATCCCTCTGCAGCCTCTAATCTCTTTGCAGTGGCAGTGCAAGAGTGTTCAGCTGTTGTTTATTGACCACACCTAGTCAGGTGTGGATAAAGGCATACCTGAGGCAGGCTTTCTTAAACGCTCGCCAGTCTTTGTCTTAGTGATACCAGCTATTTTAGCCAACTTGTTATGTAATTTAAAATAAAACCTCTTCTCGGTGAAATTTTAGTATTAGTATCCATATTTATGTTGTGGCTTTTGAGCCGGCTCGTAAGAGTTGTATTTTAATTTTTCTGTAGATTCATTAGTACTTTAGTCTTAGTCAGTGGTTCCAGCTTTTGCTTATATTAGGATTAAGTTGTTCCCTTTGTGTTTCCTCAAGTTTATCTTCCTCTGTCAAATTCTTCTGTTTCTAGTGGTCTAGTGACTCATTTCCTATTTTACTTTGGTTGTCACTTTTCTCCTGTGTTTGGATTTAGTTTGACTTCTTGCCATTATCTTAATTAGTTTCACCTGCGTCTCATTTCCCCAGTTCTCTCATTCCCCCCCAATCAACCCTACTGTGTATATTCTGTGTATAGAACTGTGTCTTTGTTCTTTGTCAGACAATCTTTTTTTAAAAACAAATGTAACCTTTTTTAAACCATGTTGTGTGTAGCGACTTCCTTGTCTTTTGCATTTTCTTTGGATTTTGTTACTTGCTTTTTGTGATCTTAGAAAGAAGTTATAACATATTTATCATAGTCACTAACAGATAACACAGCTAATATCATAGTTATGTTATCTGTTAGTGAAGAGGCAGAGCTCAAAATGAAAGGTTAGCTGTTTATTTGCCTGATCAAATGTCACAAACATAGAATCCACAACTAAGGAAAACCTGAGACCACAAAGCAAAGAAGAAAATATCCAGGAAAATCTAGGAAGAAACCTACAACCGATAGGTAACAGTACGACATGACAAACAACCGAGGGGAGACAGAGACTATACATACAGAGAAGGCAATTAGAGAAGCTAAACAGCTGAAAACAATCAGGATAATGACAAAGTAAATAAAACTAAATGCAAAACATGACACAGATGACTATAAAAATAAAACAAGAAGGAACTAAATAGAAAATCACTAACACATGAAGAATTGACAAGATACAGAAAGACACTAGAAAAGTTGGATTAACTAAAACACAAAGGACAGTAATAGACACCAGATTACAAAGGTACCAAGGACTCAAGGTGAAACATGCAGCAACTATTAAAATACAGGAAAAACTAGGAACTCTAAACAACTAAACCAGAAACTGAGGATGCTCAATAGTTCATAAGAATTCCAAAAATAGTCCAAAAATACAAAATGCAGGATTTATCATCCAGTACCATGACAGCCTGTGGTTAGGTCCTGCATGTGGAGTCCGCCTCTACCTCTGTGATAGCTGGGATAGACTCCAGCCCCCCCTCCAGCCCCTGACACGTGGAAGAGAATGGATGGAAAGCTTTCTGTGAAATTTAAGCTTTGAAAAAGAAGTGCATAAAATGCATGGACAAAGCTATCTTCTTTTGAATAAAATCAGTTAAAACTGTCACTAAATGAACCCAAGCATGGGCTTCTTGCTAAGGTTCACTTTGCAATTGTGT
This sequence comes from Astatotilapia calliptera, assembly GCF_964374335.1. Classification (NCBI taxonomy): domain Eukaryota; kingdom Metazoa; phylum Chordata; class Actinopteri; order Cichliformes; family Cichlidae; genus Astatotilapia; species Astatotilapia calliptera. The sequence goes on from NC_137436.1 coordinate 5,790,459, forward strand.
GCTAATGGGGTTAGCTTGTAAATCTTTATTAGACTTGTATAATCTGACACTACACGCTTTAATCAGCCTTCATTCACAGGCAGAGCCTTCTCACACTATAAAGACTCAATTGACCAGCCATCATAAAGGGCTCACCTTCAGAGTGGAATTTCACTTTAGAAATCTCAAATTACTCTGAATGTCATGTACCAAAACAGCTGAGATGAATACCCATATGCCCTTAGCTGTTATTTTATAGAAGGTTCAGCTCATTGCCTTTCTCCTCCGACCCATAGTGGAAAATGGATCAGTTGTGCTGTGTGTCTTGTGTGTACCTTGGCATTCTATGTGGAACATATAGCCTCCCTGAGAGGCTCATACCAGCTGTTCGTATTTATGGTAAAGGAGCTTGAGGACAAGAAACTGAACAAACAACAGCTCGTACATTGGCTCAGTGAAAGCTTTATATATCCTGGAGGGGGGGAAGCATACTTCCAAGAGAATGGCAACTTCAGGGCTTCTGTTTAGTCCAGTGATAAAAGACATGATTTGGAGCATCTTGTGGTTTATGCCAGGCAAAAGTCTGCTGTTATTTGAAATATTATCCAGTCTTAAAATATGATTTTATGGCACAATTTTCACATTTTTGTCATTTATCCACATGTTTTCAGTTTCATAGATTTTATTAATAATATATTTTGATATAAATTTTTAACAAAAAAGGTGCTACACCAAATCCTAAAAAATGATGAATGACTTTTTATTGGCTACATTGCTGTGTAGTGGTGCTGCTTGACAGCTAAGCTGACAGTACTTATTGCATTACACTGCTTATAGATCTGAACCGTCTGAAAGTCCTTATTTCCAACACAGAATGTGGTGTTTCACTTGATTCCTTCATGCCTCAAGAATAAATTCTGTTTGTATATGCTGACATTAGATGACTGCTCATTTCACTGTTATGCTGACGATACGCGGTCATATCTCTCTATTAAACACTGAGAATGCAATAATTTGGTCAAATAACAGAGATGATGTAAGTACCTGTAATCACAGAACTTTCTACAATTAAATTTTGCCAAAAAAGATTTGATCACATTGGCTCTGAGACCCTCGATAATCAATTCCAGCCTCTGCTAAGTCCCCTAAGGGCCCTATTAGCAAACCTGAGGGTTATTTTTGATAATTATCTATGTTTTAGAGAAATTAGTGCAATCATATTCCTTGCAGTTTTATCACAGCAATTGTCAACAAAAAATATACAAGCTTTATTTTCTTAAATCCTTTTTTTTTTATCTGGCAAAAACCGTCACACAGGGATGACAGACTTAGAACAAGAAAATACCTCAATTTTAGCTTCTTTCTACTATTTACCATTTTCTTTTAGAATATATTTTATTTCTGCTCACAGCATACAGGGGTTTACATTGCTAGACACCTCAGTACACCAATGCACTTGTAATTTCTTACTATTCACAGAGGGTTCTTTCATCTGATTGGTTGGGCCTTGCAGCTGCTCCAGTGTCCAGGGTGGCCAAATCCAGGCCTCGAGAGCCGGTGTCCTGCAGGTTTTAGATGTGTCCTTGATCCATCACAGCTGACTAAATTACTGGCTAAATTACCTCCTCAACATTTCTTGATGTTTTCCAGAGGCCTGGCAATGAACTCATCATTTGATTCAGATGTGCTGGCCCAGGGTGTTATCTAAAACCTGCAGGAGACCGGCTCTTGAGGCCTGGAGTTGGCCAACCCTGCTAGACAACCAGCAATCGCCCAGGTAGTATTCAATGGGATCATCTCATATTGTTGGTGTTTTCATGTAAATCTTTTAATGAATGAAGTGTATAATTTTGATTGCTTTTTGCTGCTTAGTTTTCAGAAAATGTCTTCAACAATCCTTAATAATGTGCTTGCACTGTGCCGTTTCCTGTACGGTTTATATATTTTGGGGCTTCCTATGGAAATCACCTTTTGCTCCTAGAGTGCAATGCAAATAAACTCTTGATTTGTGCTTTACCCTCCAATCTGTTTGAATTTTTACAGCTACGTACTCCGTTGTGGTACAGCAGAGTTTAAGCTGCAGGAAATGTTTCTGCAGTATTGTAGCCTGTGAAAAGGCAGAATACATTATCAGTAAGCACTGAGCCAACATGTTTATTGCATACTGCTGTAAATAACATGCCTTTGATTAAATTCAATCACAAGAAATAACTGAAGAGTAATGACTCACTTGTGCCTATGGAGATATGAATAACTATAATGAAGCACCAAGGATGATCACATCACTCGTTTCAAGCTTATGTGGAATTTTATGATCTACCGCTGCTCTTTAGTAGATAAAATTGGATTCTGTAAGGAAATACTCAGCATCATTGTTCAGCAACTTCCTGGGGCGTTAATAGATGCCATTCTTTGATGGTATAAAAGCAATTATTTGAAAACAGCATGAATTCTTTAAAATAAAATCTAGCTGTTTTCTATTCAAATGAGCGTGAGACGCAGTGGGGCAGGTTGCAAACTCATATTGTAAACATTAAAACAAAATAGAAGTGGCCGTGTGAGACAAAACATAGGATTAGGCATGTAGAAGCAAAGCATCTTAAACTGTGTTTATCTCTGCCACTTTTCCCAAGTCCATATCTATATTGCAACAGTTCTAAAAGGTTTTACTGAACACGGGTAAAATAGCTGGTGTTTGACAGAAAATGAAAAGAAAATGAAAGAGAGTGAGAGAGAAAGGCAAATCCCATCCCACCCTCCATACCCTGATTAATTAGTTCCAAGTTATCCATGAAAGCAATACACTGATAAGGCCAGGACAAACAGAAGCCAATTACTAGAGTTTCCCTGTGAGCTCAGAGCTCCCGAACACCAGCAGCACTGATGGAAAGCATTTATGGCTTGGTCTTGTGGGCTGATTGGACAGGTGTTGGAGGGGGTTTGCAACTGCTCTCTCTGCCTGGCAGCACACAGCACATCTTTTCATTACTGAGCCAAGCACACCCTTATTCACGCTGTTTTCATCGATGATGGGAGATGAGACCTTGCATGAAAAAGCCATCTACAACAACAGATTGAAGGAAACCTTGGGACCTGTCCTTAGTACACACAAAATACACACACATACACACACTCATTCACACTCCCACAAACACGATCTCACGGTGCCACCACTTTTTTCAAGTCTCCAGGTGTGTTGTATTGCCAGGATTCTGCTCCCACCATGCTTCACAGGCTCCCTTTGACACAGAATAAGAGGTTTTCTACAAGCCTAACAGAAGCAAAATTAAGAACCAGTTACTACTGGACTGGTCTACTAATGCATCATACTCAAAACTACAGACCCAGGAGCTTTCAGCATCCCTACATCTATGTTTTATGTCCATTTGAAAACTCTCAAAGCCTACAGAATCTAAGAATAAGTATACACAAGTATACACTGCATTTAAGAAACACCACAGCTTCGTAATATCTATTATGTCCAATCTGGTGTCTCACAAACACAGCTCACCTTCGAACACAGAATGACCTGACATGTTTGTAAAGAGCACATTTACTCTTTCTCCTCATTCTTGTCATTACCTATTTTTGTAAACCAATAATCAAGCCCAATCTCACACCCTGTTATCAGCAATTTCTCTTGTTTATGAAGCCTATTTGCTTCTCCTAAGAGAGCCTATATTCCCCCACACGTCACTTAGAAATTGTTTCTTCTTTTTCCGATTCTCAAGGGAGAAAGGAAAGATGCAGGCAAACACAATTGTTTCGTGATCGCAGTGCTGCCTTGTAAACTTGGCCGTGCCCTGGGGATGTCAACAAAGCCTCCACATACACTGGCTTGCCAGTGGGTGGGGCTGTCATCGGGAGATAATTGACAGTCAATTAGCCACAGAGACAACAACATGAGAGTCAGCGTGAAGGCAGTAAATCACTACCTGTTGTCAGGCGGCCTTGGTTGTCCCGCTCTTGTCTTCATTCCCTTCACACTCTACCTTTATGTCTCTCCTATTTATGGTAACCTCTGAAGCATCCTGCTCTTTGATACCTCTTCTTTTGTCTCCTGGCACTCTCCTCGATTTTATTAACAAAACAAAAAAGCTCTGTTCGGTTTTTACCCAAAACCTTCCGAGGAATGATCACATTAAACTGTGTCAGGACACCTGAGTGAATGGCCTCATTTTAAAGGTTTCCCCCTGCCACCGGCTGATTGTTGCCACTCACATCTTGCTTTGCTTAAAGGCCAGACTGTCTCAGCACCATTCCCCAGGTTACACAGATTGACTCGTGCAGGCAGCTAACCCCCCTTTCATCTCGTCATTGTGAGATCTAAGCTCGTGGCACGGAAGCTCTATTGAGCTGCTGGCTTGTCTCTGTGCTTACAAGCACAAACACAAGGCTGTGAAGCAGTCAATAACTGTAAGAGCCATTTAAATAGACCAGTGTATGCCCTACAGATGTGACAAACCCCTCACAAACCTGGTGTATGTGTAACTAGAAATGAAAGTCTTGGTTATTTTTTTCAAACAATGCAGCAAACTGTTTAATTTTGTGTGTTCTTAAGCTTTAGTTACTTTGGAAGGAGAGCGCTGTCGCTAATCAAAGAAGCTAGTGCTGAAGTCTTTACACAGGTTCTTGATCAGACTATTGGCTAGATGGACTGTGTCTTATATAACACTATTCTACCCAACTTGAGCACACAAAGTGCTTTATACATTCTCATACATATCTCATTCACATAAGAACTTTTCTTCTATGTCCAAGTGCTTTCTATTGAACATTCACACACATTCCCACTCCAGTGAATGCACTGGGAGCAACTGAGGGTTCAGTATCTTACCCAAAGATACTTTGGAGTGAACCAACAAACCTTCCAATTAGCAGATGACCTGCTCTACCTCCTGAGCCACAGTCATCCCTAAGAACTAGTAATAAGTGTAGCAAACAACAAACAAACTCTTCTAGTTATGAGCTCAAAATTAATAAATGAAAGAAATGAGTGACCTGAATCCAATAATACAAATCTCTAGATTCTGGTTCACTGACTGAAGCTGAGACAATGCAGCTGGCCATCTGAAACCCTCCAACAACACAGTAGTAAAAAGAAGGAACCTATGACTTGAATGCACGTGAACAGAAGAATGGCAGCTGCAGGGGGTGTTCCTACAGAACCAGGTGTGCCGTGTAAGATAATGAAAGAAACAAGCGTGTGTGGGCGGCTGGTGCATTATTCAAAGTGTTGCTGTTTCCATTTCACGTTGCCTTTCACTGCACGATACTTGAGGCCTCGTCTAGTCTGGTGAGCAGAGAAACTGTAATAAAACTCCCGCTGAGATACTGTCAACTCAATCAAGCATGAGCACACCGAGGACAAGGAGTTCCAGATGCCATTTGACTGTAATGCTGTAATCTTTTAAGAATCATTAATGTGACAGTTGTCTGGCTGGAGTTACAAAAAGTGGACAGATTTATCACTTGACAGCTTCGCATGGTATCGTTCTTAAAATTTAATGAGGATTTTATGACTACCTTCTCATTAAAATGAGAATGTCTGTCTCTCATAAAAATGGCCCCAACTCCACTAATGATATTGTACCTGCATATGTAAATCTGCAAAATTCTTGTAAGAAGAGGGACAGAAACAAAAGGACGTACTTGTCTTACTCAGTCGAGAATCATATTCTCGCTTCGGTGACATTCAGAAAGTCAGGTTGGCCTTGTTAACATGTTTAAATTGGCACTATACAGAAATAAAAGGTATGAATGTCCACATTTCCTCTGCAGTGCATCACTGCTTGAGGCAAACTGCTAGTTCTGATGAACTGCTGCTCTGCTACTCCTCTGCCGCTGTATCAGGCCTAAGTCTGTTTGATGGCAGAGCTGAGCCCACTTTAATGTTTCACTTAATAAAACAGTATCTTAATCCAACTTATGAAACATCTATCTGCGTAGTTCTATTGCTTTCCCTGCAAAATCTCTAATTCTGTCAACAAGAAGACTAAAGTATGCCTTTTTATTTGAGCGTTGAGGGAGAAAACGGGGCTTTAGAAGGCAGCTCCCAAGGACTGTGGGCAGACACTACTTTGACCTCGTTGCTTTGAGTTATCCATTTATTTTGTTGTATTCACGTTTTACCCCATCCCCTTTAGTCCTGAGGAAGATAGCTTTTGAATTTCATAGGCAGTCATGACTGTGCTTGGAGCTTAAATGTTTATTGGAAAGACACACACAAAAGCCAATATAGAAGCAAAAAGAGATTAGTTTTCACTTCTCCTAAAACGTGTTTTTGCCAAAAGGGAGGAATTTAAATGACTCTGTGTTTGTGTGTGTGTGTGTGTGTGTGTGTGTGTGTGTGTGTGTGTGTGTGTGTGTGTGTGTGTCCCTTCTCGAGTGTGTTGGTATGTTAATCAGTTGTATTTGAGACATGAATAATCTGACACTGTTTCAGCCTGTACACATTCCCTGTGGCATCTTATTGTTAGACCTATTGTTACTGTTACAAAGGAAATGAATGGACTGTAGCATGAAGCACATTCCTGAAACCCTTTTAACCAATGGGAGTTAAGGTCACATGAGGGTAAATGTAAAGGCTTTCTCTCTGGGTTGCCCAGGGATGTGCGTGAAAGTTGCATGTTTGGACTTGCTGCTATTTCCCCCAGCTGGAACCTATAAATATATTACCTGTTGGCAAAAAGTCTCTTTCCCCACAGACCACTATTATATTGTAAAATGGAAGTCTGCAAGAAATCAACAAAAATATTTGTATCCTCTGAGGTTTTCAGCATGCCCAGTCCCCAAAGATTATCAGTGTGTTTATTGATCACAATTTCCGCCGTTTATTTTGATGCCGGGAGGAGACTCAAATCCCCCGGGGGTTGTGTCAGGAAGGGCATCCTGCGTAAAAATCTGCCAAATAAAACATGCGGCGCTACCCGCTGTGGCGACTTGCGAATAAAGGAGCAGCCAAAAGTAGTTTATTTTGGTTTATGGCTTGAATCTGTTAATTCGACTGAGTTGGGTGTTTTGATTCAGTGTTTTGATCCTCTGTGATTTATTTGTGTTTCCTGTGGAATCTGCAGTTAATCAGTAGTGGCGAAGTCGGGTTTGCATGATTAGATCCTAAGCTGTGAGTGATTGGGGAACAGGAGCAGAAGAGGGAGAGAATAGGTGAGTGGTTTTCGGTAGTCATTGACATTCTGTGAATATGTGGATGCACAACATGTTATAGGTATCGATTTTTAAGGAGAGCCTGGGCAGGAACCAGGATGACCTTTAACCTTATTGTTGTATATATATATTTTGTGTTATTTGTGTGTTGATCATCCTCATTCCTGAAAAATAGCAAATGCACAAATTTATTAAAATTTAATATTACCCAAAATGTGTGCCTGATCCAGTGTACCCAAGTGGTCAAATGCACTGCAACTCAAGAAAACACAAGAAAACAAAAAAATGTAACACTGAAACGAAACAGAAGTGTTTCTGGGGAGACAATAACCTGACAGAGCAGCTGTGGAAGTGACAAGCTAGCAGTAAAAGGCTAATGGCAAACATGTATCTACAGTATTATATGAATCATGTGATTAAAACACATATTACCTGCATCTTTCACTAATGCCCTACACTAATGAATCCACCACTTCTTCTAAGTGTGTCTCAGCGCATTGCTTCGCTTATTTGGATTTCTTTCACTTCAGCAGCCGGTGCACAAACGCAGAAATGTTTCTTTTGTGTTTTGTTCAGTTCTGTTGTGCTTTGTGTGCTGTTGCTGCATTTTTCTATTTGCTGGCATTTTCTTGAGTTGCAGTCTGTTCGATCTCTCAGGTCCACCATAGTCTGAGAACATTTTTCCACATATTTCACTGGGATCATTAGTCTTTTTGCAGTTTCAGGTATCGTCCCCTGGTGGTGTTTAAAAAGAATGCAGGTTAGAGGAACCTCCATGTCGACTTCACTTTTCAGACCCAGAAGCTACATCCATCTTTTATTCCGTCTATGCTCTTGATCTAGCTTGCAGTGGCAATCTGCTTTTTACTCCCATGATTCTTAGCTGTCATTTTATTTTATCTTCTGATCACCTCAACCACCCAGTTGCTGCCTTTGACCAGCTTTGAATAACTGTGCACAAATTCCTCCTCTAATCTCACACTTCCTTCTTGACTTCGTTTCCTCTTTGCTTGCTTTTGAATTGATAGATAAATCTTTACAGATGTATCTGGGTCTTTCCCGGGGGATTGAAAATCCATAAAATTAGCTCTCTCTCGCCTCTGTTCTTTCCCATGCTTACAGACAAACCGACGAGTGCAGCAGCAAGATAAAAGCCAGTGTTATGTGAAAACACGAAATCACTCACTTTCATTTCATTTGAAAGGATCTTCCTAAAAAACCACTCCCTTTAGTCAAGGAGAGGTGTAGAGTCATGGATAGAGCTCAGCAGCACAGCAGTAGTATGGTTTCAGGCTTTACTAAAAACAGAGATTTTTGTCTGTATGAGATGTTCTCAGGCAGCTCTGTGTTATTCACCTGCTCTGTAGCCTTACTATCCACATGCTTTACTGAGAAACTGACTGAATATGTGTTAATGCACATCCTCCTCATGCCAGCTCGACTCAAAGCGCCATAGCTTTCTGCAGGCATGTAAAAATAAATGTATTTCACAATAAGCTCCTCAGTCTTACGAGTGCACGGAGTCATACACATTCAACAGTTTTGACAATATTCATTTAACTGCAGCCAATTAAAACTCAGGTAACAAAATGAATGGCTCTCTGGCCCTCACTCTAAAGACATTTTTAACTATTTCTCATGAATAACTGACAAATTCAGTTATTCAGCGGGGACATAATTTTATTCTCTCTGCTGAGGTTTCTTTATTGAAAGAGATAAGTGAAAGCAAATATACCCACAAAGAATATCCAGTCTAAATATATTGGCAGGAAAAGGAAAGATAGATAAAGCTCAGTTCAGTTTGAAAATGCAAATACTTCTGTGGGTTTTTTGAGGGTGTGTGTGGGTGATGTGATGTAAACTGTATCCTTGGGGTCTGCTCTGGAAATAAAGCTGAAGTAGCCCCCAGCTTGACTAATACTGTCATCTGAGATGGGAACATTTAGAAAACATAACATCTGTGAGGCGTTTTTGTTTTTTTCTTAAACTGTTTTGGAGATCTCAGTAGAAAGAAAGGCAGCACACACTCCTCTAAGCTCTTTCCCCTGAATAATCTAGCATTACAAATTCACAAGGTATGCTCAAAACCAGCACCTGCTCTTCGTGCTATTTTTATAGACAGCGCCTGAGTCACATAAGCTAAATGAGCCTCTTTTTAGAGTTTGCAGTCTGTCCAAAGCCCTCCTTAATACCCCAAGCAATTTCATTAGAATCCAAAATTAGCATGTTGTTATTGTTTTTAAAACGAGACAACACAATAACAATCCAGCCCAAATCAATTATGTTAAACGTACTTCTTATTTTACAGCTGTAGGGAAATATCATATAGTGTGACCTAAGTGGGAGGAGACGAGGGGGTGCTTGCTCTTCAATTTTCATTTCCATCAGTCTCCTCTACCGATATGGAATTCTCATGGGTGTCTTGGAGCAAGTTATCTCCTCAAAAAGAAAAAGAAAAAGACAATTGTTGATGGGGTGGGGGTGCTGGAAATATCTGGGTTGCGATGCATTACATCCCTAAATCTATGTGCAGAACATTTCTGCAAAAAGTTTATTTTTCCGACCAGCTTCATTTTCATCTTTGTCTCCTTCTGTTGCAGGAAAATGGAAAAAATGAGAAATGGTAACTGCAGTGCACGGCAGCTGAGAAGGAAATCACACTTAAAACCATGAGGGACATGTAGTGTTGACACTGTAATTAATACCCAAATTGTTTCTGTAGTTTGGAAGCTGCTCCACATGTCTTTTTTTTGGCTTAATCCACCGCTAAACATGATTACTGGAACAACTCCACTTGCTCACAGATTTTGTTATGCATAAGGGTTCATAAAGTGGGGTTTCCAAAGAACCGCACCATCCTTGAGTGAAACACAAAAACGCATCTGAGAAATCCACATGTAGACTGCAGTCCAGTGCTGTAGCTTCCAGTCAGAAACATGAGGTGAGCAAATACAGCCAGCCTGTTTCTCTCCTGCAGGAATCTTTGGCATTGCCAAGAAACGCTCATTGAAATGATGAAAAGTGACTCATCCACAGATGAGAGCAACCGAGGAAGTTGCTTTGCTTTTTCTTCTTTGTAAACTCTCAATAATTGACAGTCTGTGAAGATTTTATTAGTGACTTCATAACAACAGGCCCCCTTTCCTGCACCTTCACAAATGATTTTATTTAATTTAAATGTACACAAGAAATCCCTCGTGCACAAATCAGACACAAAATATTTTCCCACTCACTGTCTTGTTTTCTCAGGCAAAAGCACGGAGCATTGGCAAACACAACAGCCTTCTTTTGATCTATACTGCTTATTAATTCAATCTGCTTGTTTGTCTGCCTGTTCAGCATATCCTGGTGGAAAAAAAGTGAAGCAAGCTCTTTGTTTTGTTTTATATGAGCACTTTTCACCCTGGATGACTAGGCAAGCATCTCATCATTGGTTATTGTGCTGCAGCATGTTCACTGACAAAGACATCAGCATGTGACTCACTCCTCACTCTCCTACTGTAATGAGAGCTCTTCCCCAGCTGGTGCTGCAGTCGCTGCTGTTGCATGTATGCTGGCACGGCAGAGCCGCGTTTAACCCTCTCACAGAGGGGATTCGGCTATGCAAATTTAGTTTCTTCATTCTTAAGGAGTAAGGCGTACTTCAGTTTTTGTCAGCATAACTAAAAAAAAAAAGCACATTCATCAACCTGATTCAGCTGCAGCATAGTGACACCAACAATGCTTACAAACTGGAACATGCACAGAGCACACAGCAAGTAACAAATTAGCAGCTTTAAGAAATAAGTAATTCAAATAGCTGGGTGAAATGTTTGACATTTTAAATAAAACAAGCTGTTGAAGCCAGCTAAAATTATTGTAATTAATGTGCATGTTAGCTAATGTAATAGCTAACATATGGTGTATTGTATGGCTATTAAGGCCCCAGTTTGAATTCACCCCAGGTTTACTGGCTGTCATTCCCCTGCTGTTTCTCAGCTTCCTTATCTTCTGTCTACTGTCCTATTCAATAAAGAAAAAAAAAATGAAATGATAGAGATTAAGCTACATACTAACCTTTATTATAGCGGTTAATAGACAACAGAATTAACTGTTAGCTAGTGTAAAAATTGAAAGGCAGTGGCTTGAAACTGTAAATACTAAAGGGGAATTAATCAGTTACTAAGAGTAGGAAAAAGTTGCAGCTGATGGTGACTTTGGAAGAAAATGCAAGTAAAATATCAAAAATGTAATGAATAACTGAAATAGCTGAGCTTAATTCAGGGAATAATCCTTTTACAAAAGTCATGTGATACAGCACAGGAAAAGCCGGCCAAAGATTGAGCTTGAGAATCTTGGTAAATACAGCCAAGCAATGATGCGATGCAGAGTTCTAATATTTTGATTTCACCATTTGCAAACATTTTCAAAACTATGTGTGATAAATGTAGTCTGCGGAGCAGTTTGTGATGCATAAATTGCAGATAATGCAGCACTTCCCAAAATCCTCACCCTGTAAACCTATTGACTATAATAGGAAAACTCATACTTGATGAGGCCACACTCAGCCGAAGGTATGATCTGGCCAGTCAGACTTTCAAATTTTCCTCCCTAGTGATGCTGGTGACCTTTTCTTCTTTGTGACAATACCAAAGAAGAAAAGTGCAGACAATCGCTTTTTGCCTTTTTACTAAATCACCATAAATTAAAGAAGGGACACAGTTTGACAAGTTAAAAGTCATGGAGATAGATTAAAAAAATCTGCTTTTTTAAGCCAGCAGTATTAATATTTTAGGAAACAAACAAGTAAAGTGGTGTTTGCGGGCTGCACCACACCCGTTGTGCTCATCTGATACACTGTGGGGGTATGTACAACAACAACAACAGAAAAAAAAGTTGAGAGCCATTGATAATGTGCACCACAACCAACAATCACAACAGAATATAACATCATTGCTCTTCTTTGTCAAAGTGACTGCCGCAATAATAGGACACCGTGTGGGAAATGTTAGCTTGTTCTGTTGGCATTTTGTTCACTGTGTGAAATTTTGAGCTGGGTAGGCTACAGCTCTGCTGTTCAATAATCATAATGGTTGACAACACAAAGGGAAATGTACTTTCCTGCATGCAGCAAAGAGAATGGTGCAGTTATACAGATTTCAAAGCTGCTCCTCTGTCTCTTTCTGGCAAAACCACCTACACCCCATGACTCAGTCTGTGTTTGCTTTTGCTTTAAGAACAACTCAAGCATCTCAATTACTCAGCCAGTTCCTTCAGATTGTGAAGGGCTTTTCAGATATGAATCCAACTATAGAACTTCACATTACAAAAATCAGAGAAAGAATTTTTGCTTCCAAGAAAGGCCATCCTTCCTGATTTATTTGTCATTACATTTGAACATGTCTTTATTTGCAATATGTACATGTTGCCGTCACACAAGATAGGAAAGAAATCCCAAAGATAATGTAACAACATTGTTTTTCTTTAACGCGGCTTAAAGCACGACACGAAGAGATCACTATCAACCTGGCATTCAGCAAACTTCTTTGTTGCATGGATGTGTAGCTCATCACAATGAGGAAAAAAAAGAATAACAGCATTAAAACTTACGTATTGTTGTAACACTTTGCACAATACCATGTTGCCAAAGAAGCCAGCTAAAAACACATCATTTGAATGACACGCTACAAAACACAAAGTATCTTCATCGCTATCAGCAATAAAACTTTCTCCGTGAGATGAAAACAAACTTTCGCTATAGGTACAGTGATGGTGATGTGTGCATACACTGCAATCAGTAGCTTGTGAGTTAAGTTTGGGACAAGTGGTCAAAAAGGTGTCAAAGGTTATCAGACTAAACATATACAGATACATTATCCTGTCTTCAGAACCCCTTAAGAGTGCACTGTGGTCCATTTCTGACTTATTTTAGTCAGAAGATGATTGTTTACCCATAAAGGCAGTAAAAGACAACATTCAAAAGAAACTTTGGGGTTTTTGAATTAAACTGCAGCTCGGACCCCAAACTTCAAGCTTCCTCTTGTAGAGAATATGTAAAGATATTCACTCGTCATTAGCACATGAGAACAGAGTTACATTTTAGCCTAAAAATTTCACAGAACCAAGGATGTGTGTAAATGGATTGTTTACTTGCCTGGTTTGACAGCAAGCAGTGACATCAAAAGTGGCTTATTAGTGAAATTAATGTGGTTGTGCTATTTTAGGGCTATGCTCCAGAGAATATGCATTCCTTCAGAAAAAGCCATTAATGGGAGCTAATTGTGCACCATAACTGTCAGGTATGACTAATGCAGGACCTGTGCAGGGTAGCAAAGTGTATATCATCCCCTCTTGAGGCTTCACTGCTTGAAATAGTATCTGCCAGACTTGTGTAAAAACACAAGCTAAAATATCAGTAATTAATAAGCCCTTCTTGCAGACAATCTGTGAACTTGTCTGTTGAACGTCTTCACCTTCAAAGTGTGAAGGAACAAAGCGAAATCTCCCCTGTTTTATTAGCTGGAATAAGGGAAAGTGGGAAAAGGCATTGTGCAAAATATGAGCCTTTTGGTTTGTTTTTTAATTTAACTCAGTTGAATTTATGATTAAGGAAAGCTCTAAATCAAATAAATGATCAGAGCTAAAATCAGGACTACCACACTTGGAAAAGTCTACATATATATATATATATACATATATTAGGAGTGCAACAATACTCGTATCGATATTGAACCGTTCGATACAGTGCTTTCGGTTTGAACAATACCAAATTTTTTATTTATTTTATCAACTTTTCTTCTGACGATGCTGTCTGTGTTAAGAGCTCAGTGGATCTGCGTTCGACTACTCCGCCTAGGCTGCACTGTCGAGTGCAGATCCACTGAGCGCAGCACAAGCTAGCAAGACAGAAGCTAAGCTCGTTGCAACATGGCAACTGCCTCAACGGTACCCGAAATTGAACCTCCCCCACCCTCATTCTCTGTATTGAACTCTCTTTTCCAAAGATGAGTGATTCCTCGATCAGATAGATTTATTTGTTTTATTATTTTGCTTTTGTTGTTTCAGCAACATTAAATTTAAAACTGTACTTTTGAGTTAAAATATATATTCATAATTTTAATAAATGACAAATTAAAAAGGCATGAACATTTTTTTGTATCGAAAAAATATCGACCCGTGACACCAAAGTATCGAACCGAACCGTGAATTTTGTGTATCGTTGCACCCCTAATATATATATATATATATATACACACAGTTAGAAGTCTGGAATCTATATACGTCACCAAATGTTGCATTTCCTTGCTTCAGATTCACTGCTAGGCCTTTACTGTGGTCACATTTAATTGCTTATTATTGGGTTTGTATTTAACGACATGCTCGGTTCAGACAGATACGCACGAATTACTTCACCATTGAAGGATATGTAACTGTTTTGCCTTGGGTTGCTTTTGCAGTATGCTTTCCATTTCCACTGTGAAGTTCAGTGTGATCAGTTTTACAGCTACAGCTGAATCTGAGCAGAGTGTAGTCGTGTCATTATCATCAATAAACACCAGTGACTCAGTTCCACTACCAAATGCCACATTTGACCATTTGAATCTACTCCAGATCTTTTATTTGCTTAATTTATAATACAACGGTGCAGAAAACCAGGCCTCACCTGGCTGTGTAACTGCTTGTTAGTCCATTGTCCAATTATAAGTATTTTTTGAGCCTCTTGAAATTAAATACTAATTAAATACTTCTGTTAAACCACTTGAATGAAATCGGAAAGTCTGCACATCTTGATCGTTTGATTTCCAACAAACCAGAATTTACACAATTAAGTCTTTGTCCAAAAACCAAGAACCTAACTGTATGTAAGTCCTGCTTTGAACTGACATTATGTACTTTATGTATATGGCATCCTTAAATGGCTCATGCTTCATTTCATATTTCATGCTGTGTTATCAGATGTATCACTTGTAGAAACACTGGACACCATTTGCCCTGAATATCTGGCCATCTCACATCTGTGCTTTACTTCAAAGGCCATAAATGAAAATTAGTTTAAGCAGTATTAATGAAGACACTTTTTAAACAGTAGAGAACACAAAAGGACAAACATTAAAAAAACAAACAAAATAAAGCAAATTTGTATGTATGTAGGCAAACATATCTGCATGAGCAGATTTTAGGAGTACTAGGGATTTGACAGATGGCTAGCTTTACTGAGGAAAAATGCAGGCCTGTGGCTCCATTGAGATTTTTCTGATTCATGCCAGTGCATTTGTTTTAATGAGAAGGGAACCGTGTTCCCTATTATAATTATTATTATTTTGATTTTCAAGAGTTTGATCCTTTATTGATGAACGCTCTATATTTTTTTTCTTATGTCCCTCTGGAAATAAGTCCTTTGTCATGGTTTAAGAAAGTGTAAATATTCTCACATCTTCTTTTTTTATTTTATTTAAATCTTGGGGTGTGAGGCAGTCAGCCCAGAGACAAATGCATTTTTGAGCTGATGGGGGCAGATTATAGTATATTAAAGACAATCCTAGGTGGCAAACTGAGATGATACAGGGCAAGACTCCACAGGGCAGCTCCAATTTTAACAGCAGCTCAAACAACAACAGTATAGTATTGGTTTAGGTGAATAAGTTACACTGTGTTGATCTGAACCTTCCTAAACCTCTGCTTGTTAATAATTGGTTAAGTTCAATAGGTTACTGTATGAGCTTCTCTCTTCAAAGTTTCTTTAGGGCTTGTGGAACCTAAAAATCCGTCAGGAGAGGATGAAGCAAACATGGATTTAAGCCATTGCAATGCAAACTGGGCTCCAACATGGAATGCTTCCTTTACTCAAACCCTCTGTCTCAGCAGTCTCTCTCAATCCACAGGCCTCCCTCTTCTTGCCCTCTTGCTTGACCTCTCTCCAGTCACTGTGGCAAATCTTGGCTGACAGAGGGCCTGCAGGGAGAGAAGTCTGGAACAAAAGGAAGGTGGAGGGGGGGAAAAATTGTACATCCTGGAAAAACTTTCCTCAAAGTCTGCAGGCGCAGTGACATTCCCCAGAGGACGGTGTTCTCTTCCTGGGCTCCCTGGAGGTGTTTGGAAAGAAGGTGTGACTGCTATATGTGCCCTGGTTTAGAAAGGTAGGCAATGAGCGCTACCACTACCCCTACATACACACCGGTGCCTATAGTGATGGAGAGGGCAGCTAAGAACAAAGCCCTTCGGGAGGCGATGTTGGCCAGCGGGAAGTCACCTTTGTTCACTGCCTTAGTGGTCTGTAAAAGAGAAAACAAAGAAGAAGAAGAAGAAAGTCAGAGGCTGATATCATTTGCAACGACTTCAAGAGAAATGGTGAGCCACTGAAAAATATGTTGTTTATCGTTTCTATTGCAATGTAAAACCTAAAGTCATGGAAATGGAGAGACCAACTGACTGACCTGTGCAAATAAATACATGAACTGAATAAAAAATGCATTGCAGGACTAAGAAATCGCAATCAGTGTGAAAATGTGAAGGACAGGAGGTTATGGTCACCTCAGCTGCTATCACTGAATGACAAAAATCGTATGGGGAGAAACAAGATAGATAATTTATCATTGAACTAAAAAAATAATAATTATTTTCATATTTATATATCACACAGTTAATCCATGCTTTCAAGTCACAGAGTGTAAAGCTGGTTCTTTGTGTGCCCACACTGCTTTTTTCCCCCTCCAAAGAGTGACTCCCACTGACATGACCCATTTACAACAGGCACATATAGATCCTCTTCACGAGCCCCTGTTAGTGTAGCTAGAAAAAGCAGCCGTTAAACCGCAGTAAATACTAGTTTTTGTTTTCAATCAAATAAGAATCCTAAAATTGGTGTTATATTTTGTCCTCTGACATACATTTATTTTTCAAGCAATCTGCTTTTATAACAAAAACCACTCTGAGAGCACAAACCTCTGCCAAGGCTTCTCGTTGTCTGGGCAGTATTTGGTTTCAAGGAAATGGGAAATGGCATTGAGATCTTTATGCATTCATTTTGCTTTCTTTGTTCTTTTTATTCATTCTTTAAGAAGTGTGTTGTACAATAAAAAGTAATTTCAGGCTTTTCTTTTTTCTCTGTTGAAACCCATTTTAATATACTTGACATGTTTTTCAGTACAATTATGTTTTACTTTACTTACTAAACTTAATTTTAAATGTTTAGTGATAAATGTCAAGCGAAAACGTTTCTATTGATTTTTTGTTTGATAGTTTTGTTTTCCAAGTAAAATCATACTTGTTCATGAGCATGTATTCAAATTGTTATGTATTTAAACACTTAGCCTTTTACTGTAATGTATATAACAACATCAAAATAAAATATTAATAATATTATAATAAATATAATATTTATTCACTGTTTTCCCATACATTGTCAATACAAACAATGGCAGTGATAAACATATTTTTAAATACCTACAGCTTTACTATCACTTTGACTTTCAGATCAACCTATTAACATTAAAGGAAAGGTCAAAGGTCAAATGGGGAATGATATTTTATATCGTTATACTGTACTGTACTTTCAATACTAAGAATCATAGTTTATAGGTGAAGTTATAAGGCTTTTGTCAGTTTTTAAATCCATTAATCATTAAGCTGACCTTTAAGACCTTGTAGGATGAAAGCCAAGTTTTAATGAATTGTTAACATTACCCAACTCTACACACATACAAAGTTTTATCAGAAGTGATTCAAAACTATTTGAGCTTTTCTGTGTTTACAGACATGAATGATGACACGCATGCAGGTACTGCAGCCTTTTTTTCTAAGTACATATGCCAACTGGAAAACCAATTGACAAAAAGAAAAATATATATATGTATGTATACATTTACAATATAATCACGTATATATGATTTGCAATTTGACTAAATTTGATTTGTATATTTAATCTGTCTGATTTGCGTTTCCAGGAAACTACTGACTTTGTGTTTTACAGTGCAAACACTGAAGCGATTATGTTGCATGATTCAGCGTAATGAATATAAGCTTGAGCATTAATATAGTGTATTTTTAGAAGTGTATTAGAAGAGTCTATGGTAAAAGAAGAAACTAAATGAACACTGTGAGATTAACAATGGGCAGTACTTACATTCTCAGAAATAACAATTATTTGATACGTAATAACTTCAGAAATAAACAGACTGAAACTTGGTTATGTTTTGAAGTGGTCCGTTTCCTGCCTCATTAGTCACTGTAGATGTATATTAAACATGTTGGTTGTATTTAAACACATCTAAATGTAATCATGTAGGCGAAAAATTCATCCTAATTTTGTGGTGATTGTAATGTGAAGTCTGGGCTCCAAAACACTGAGCTGAAAATGATTATAAAGCAGGGAGCTGCAGAGTTGTGCAGTGTTTGGATGTAGTATTTGGAATCTACATCAAAACATACATTTTTTTAGCATTTATCATCACACTATAATTATTGTAATATATGCATGCATGTATGTTTCCTATCTCCCACACATAGGGCGGGGGATTTGCTAGTTAATAATGGTAAATAGAGAATCTCCTCTCTAAAGCAGGAGCAGGTATAAAGACTTGTGGTTGCTGTGCTATGTAACCTTTAGCTATCTTCTTGTTCAAATGGATTTCCTCGCCAGAAGGGAAAGGAAGGGAAAATAGACTATTTTGATTTCTCTTTTTCATTTAGTTCACTGAGTGGAGGTTATCCCTGAAGCAGAAATTACAGAGCATAAACTGTTATATTGGCGTTTTTTGGCCTTTGTATTGGCTTTTTAAGTTTCTTGTTTCATTTTTCTTCCACTAAATTAAAATAAATTCAGTTTTTTTATTACAATGCCTTACTGTATTTACTACTTTTTTTTTCTTCACAGCAGTCAAAGATTCAGCAGTCTCCAGTGTTCAACATGTTTATAAATTACAACCATAATTCAATGTGCCAACAACACAACACAGTCAGATGGGTGTGAACCTGTGCTAACAGAATTTTGAAATGCACTGTGTGGATGCATGAAATGGCCTTCATTATTCTTGTATCCAATTTAATAATGATGTGTGGCATGTGAGTATGATGAAGTTGGCCTTAGGGTCACACTAGCTCACTCTGCCACTTTCATTTTGGAGGTGAGCCACAGCACCAAGTACATGAGGTAACATTTCTTACTAAAAATCAAGGTTAACAGGGATTGCACTGCTACTCAGGTGCAGCTCTCTCAGTAGTCAGAGAGTTTGCATCTGGCAGAGGCAGGGAGTGGAACCCTAAACACAAAGTCTCCATTAAAAAAAAAAAGAGCTATACTTGGTTTGACCTTTGACTTTGAAAGTCTTGCATATGAGTTGCTTTTGTAGAATTGCTTTGCTCAACATAAGGGAAAACTGAGAAGAATTCTGAAATCTTCTTCTCATTGAGAAGAGCGAGCTGGTTCAGGTATGTAGTCTAATAGCATCTTTCTTTATTTAAGTGTGGTCTTGTTGGATATCTGAGGGGAGAGAAGAAATACTGACTGGAGTAAGGATTACTTGAAGTTTACTTTTTTAACATAGTATAATCTGAGATAGTTCTCGAGGCTTTCTGAAGGCCTTTCAAAGTTGCTTTTCCTTGAAGATTGGCTGTTTGGTTTTTTCTTGTGCTAGTCATATAAATAGTAAAACAAAATCTGTCTTTGTAACATTAAGCCAGTATAATGTTTAAGTATTGCACTTAAAATTTAATATTTTATACAGTACTGTATAATGCTAATACTGTTTTTAGCCGCCTGTAACAAAAACACATAATTTATTCTAATTTCTTTAGTTGAATCTACAAAAAAAAAAAAGCCAAAGATGACATAACACAGTATTTTTGTAGCAATAAGGTGATTCCCAAATAGCTGTTAGCTGAAAACGTATCTTGGCATCGAGTGCAACATGTCCTTAAACAAAATGAGGACATTTTCCTTCAGGAAAATGAGGATAGTAGAGAAAATAGAGAGTGGAAGATGCAATAAAAAGTGGCAAGACTATTTCCTAAACTATATTTGAAGGTGATGCTGACATTTTTTACTATTTACAAAGAAGAAAATCCAGCAATGACGTTTGACAGGACCCGAGAGATGCATCTGGCTCTTCAGTTGATCCATCTACTTGCGTCATTAGAAATGGTCTTACTGGGAGACCATGTGAAACATACAGTGGAACAGTATCAGCCATAGATTGGCCTCCCCAGAGTTCGGACCGCAACATTTTTGAAGCAGTGTGGGAACATCTTGACAGAACAGAACAAAAGGCAGCACACATCTAAAAAGAGCTTTAAATGTCCTTCAAGAAACCTGGAGAACTATTCATCAATCAGACTCAGAATACTTTATTAATCCCTAAGAAAATTATTTGGTCACAGTTGCTCCAAGACAATAAGAACAGTAACAGACTGAACTAAATTAAATAATACAATATATTACAAAGTGACAAATTTAAGAAATTGGCTCTAATACATGCAAACAGCTTAGTTCAGTCTTTCTTCAATAATGAAGGTGCTCATACCAATTATTGACATTCAAACTTATTAGAATTGTGCAAACTCTGTGTTTGCCTTAGAAACTGTATTATGTTTGCACGTTTTAATAAATCGCCGCACCTACTTCCTGTTCTACCAGCAAAATATAAGGAAATATTGGAAGGCTCAACTCTTTCGCACATTACAGTACAGTTTACAGAAATACAGTGATAACAAAGAATGAGTGCAGTGTGCGATAAATCTAATGTAAAATATATATTGAAATTTCTATTAGGAAGATTGTCTTGATGCTAGCTCTGTTTAGATTACTGCACATCCCTCTCTCCCGTTTCCCCACTTCAAACTCATCACTTTTTCCTGAGGTCATTTATTCTCTGCCAAACCAATCAGATTGTGCTTTCTCTCCCACTGCCAGGTGTTATTTTAGTGTGGAATTAATGCAATTCTCTTCAACCTTACTGGTGGGTTCTTCACATCCCTCCAGTTCTCATGTCATCACTCCTCGTCCACCACCAGGGTCTAGACTCCATAAAATGACTAACCCGTTAAAATAATGACATCACAATGGGGTCTACTCACAAAAGGCTAATGGCATATTTCTTTTCCCTTTTGTGCATATTAAGTCGAATACATTATTTTAATTACTCTTTAAGTGTCTTGCTTTATCGCTCTCTCCTGACAAAAATATTGTATTATTCATAGTCTCTGCCAATTTGCACTACAGTCATGCAAACAGCGACAAAGCAGCTGTACCAGAATATGACCTCTAGTTACTCATGCCTTCCTCCATTTAGCTCGAAATTCTGGATCTCATTCTCTGCAGTTTCTCACCAGGGTAAAATAACTCCAGTGAAGCAGATATAAATGAATTTTGCATATTTAGTCTGGCTTTAGCCAATTATATTAGAACAGAACGACAGGCATTGTTTATGTAGTCATTTCAATATTATGTTAAGAACATAAATGCAGACAGGATTAATAATCAGTTGTTTTCTGCTTTTAAGGAAGCATTGTTAATTGCCATGAGCTCAGAGCTCAAGAGGATTTTTTGATGCTTACTGGACGGAAAACTTTGTGTTGGGGTTGTTTTTTAGGGTACGGAGACAATTACGAAGCATTTAAACAAAATCAGATGCCTAAAACTTTCTGTATGTTTCTGCGAGTGCCCACAGCAAGTGAAGAAGATGTTTCACTGCAGATTACTGAAAAACCAATCACTTGTTTGAATTCCTGACTTTTGTGGATGTAGCCCTGGCTCAGACACAACGCATCTGTCAGAACCTTCTGTAGTTTTGCAGAATGCACGCAGAGTGGCCATTAGGAAGGGTCTTGTATCACTTTGATTGTTTGAACTTAATAAAAAAAACAGCACAAGGTATTGCCACTTTGCTCTGTTTCTCTAAGGTTGAGCAGATTTTTGAAGACAAAGTTAATAGTCCAAGACAAAGACAGCTAGATTAGAGCCAACGAGAGAGGCTCTTTAGACAAATGCCTCGAAAGGTCAGGAAGAAAATCCAGACGAAATATGTGCATTCGAGGCAGCCTTCAGCTTCCACATCAATACAGTAATCACTGGAACAGAAGCACCATTATGAGGGGTTTATGGGAAATTAGGCTTTAATTTGCTTTCAAAATGACACAAAGCACATTCTCCCTCTGACAATATATTAGCACAACCCCACAGAGGTCTTTGGGGACACTAAAATAGTTCTGACTTGTTTTGAGATTCAGACTGAAGAGGGGTTTTTTTCTACAGAGGCTATTCAAAGGGCACTCACTCGAGGGTCAGTTTCTCTGGTGCATTTGTCAAATATGATACGCAATGTTTGTCAGTTAAAATGAAATCAAGGCATTTTGTGACAAACTGAAATAATGCTGTAATGTGGACTGAGAGTGATGAAAATATCGCAGCTTAACTTTTAACACTGTCAATCATTGTATTTTTCCTTGAATACCCTTGAGAGCAAAATGGTTAGAAGCATTTAAGGCTTTATCTCCACCACCTTGACAAAATGATTGAAATGTGGTGTCATAGAAAAAAGATAACATCTGAGACTCGGCTGCATGGAGACTCGGCACCCTTAACAGGTTTTTCTTCCAAACAAACAACACTCGACGCCCCCTTCTCTGTGTCTGTGTCTCCGCCTCCCTCGCACAGACAGGCACAAATAGAGAAACAGTTTCACTATAACGAGCTCATTCATTTTCATTCTTTATTATGGCTCGTACGCCATACGATAACTTCAGGGGAGTCTTATTTGCAAGATCATGAAATAGATTGTTGCTGCTCCTCAGCCCTGCACTTTCCAGTGCAGATGTCTCAGAGCTAAGTGACGAATTTATCAGCATCTCCAAAACAAAACACTCACCCAATTAGCGGCAATAATTGAAACTCAATTCCGCTTCCCAATCAAATGCTCAAAGCTAATTTCCCTCAGATATTTATGGTATTCCAGTTATTATCAGCTGATGCGTGCGTTTGTGGGGGGAGGTTAACACTGAATCTCAAAATTGTGTACCACAAGTTACCATAAAGACATTATGCACAATAAAAGCCGTTGTCTTTGGCGAACAGCGTTACAGCAGCATATGAATGCATGTCTGTTTTTGTGTTAAGGTGTTTGCTGACGCCTTCACTCACTCGTCTCCTTGGCAAAGCAGCGGCGCTGTATTTGACTAGGCCTGACCTTCCAGTGGAACAAAAACACTATTGATCTGCCATCCACAGAGTCTATTACAGTCGCTAACGTGTTTGTTTTTAAATGTCCTTAGAGTAAGTGGTGAAGCTGATGTGCTATCATTTCTAAAATATAAATAAATAAATTTCTTTGCCCTTGTCACATCTACAGTGTTCTACAAAGACAGAAAGCTCTGCCAAAGCAATGAAATGAGCAGGGTGTGTATATGTGAAAGGAACCTGCGACAGAGGTAAATCCCTATCTTAGAAAACTGATTTCCATCCCAGTTTGCATGTTAGGTGTGTTTTAACAGTCAGGTACAGGAGTGGATAATTCATTTTCCCAGAGGGCCACATGAGAACCTGGGACTGTTGTGGAAGGTACAGCCTTCTACAACAGTCCCAGTTTCTCAAGCGGCCCCTTGAGACAATTAATTGCCCAGCCTCGGTCAGGTAGCTTGTTGTAGGTAGGCAATATTTATAAGCATGGCTTAGGGTTGCTTAAGCATTCTCTCTCAGTAGATCTATTGAAGCTTTCTGATTGAAGTAAAGGGTAAATCAATATAGTTTTCATATACGGAATTTTCTTGATGCACTGATTGGAAATTTCAAAAACGTAACTGATTTTGCTATGTGGTCCACAGCTCTTCCAAAACAGTGCCCTCAACCCAGCAGCGAGCGAAACGCATGCTTTGTTGTATCTGAAAGCTCCATTTGTCTGATTTTTACCCCCAAACATCATTGTGACAGACAGATTACCTTAGGCAACAATGCAACATCTGTTTATTGTTTTCTCTCATCAGTTCTGGACAGCACATTCTCATCCCAGGGCATCACTTACTGCTGTTCCGGCAAATGACGCAGGCAGAGATGCACACAGGGTGCGTGCCATGGAAATATTAGATTTGGAAAAATAGCTGTCTTATTTTTGAGATCTACAAAGTACTCATTTGGAGTGGCAGTGGAATAATCAGCCAGAAGAACATGGCTTTGAATTTAGGGACTTTGTTTTGCTCTTTGCTTCGCTTGCACCGCTATTTGGTTAGGTTTGGAAATTGAAACAGGGTTCGCTTGAATGCTCGCAGGATTGGGATGTTGGTATCACTAAGGATAGGATTCTAAGATTAACAAAGTCAGAATGATACTATTGATTGTGTGATGATTGCACAGTTTAGGAGGACCAGTTGCTAATCTTGCTATTTGAACCCATGTCTAAAACAAAAACACAGAAAATCAAAATTATCCTTTAATTATATTAGATAACATCCAATCCAAAAAGGAAATCTGACTCAGCTACAACTAGTTATGGTTTGTGTTGGCTTCTTTTAATGAGTCATATATTCCTCAGCCATTATATTTTTATGAAGTAAAAGCTGATAAAGATTCTGATTTTACCTACATGTTGAGTTGATATTGCCATTATTGGCCACCAGTGCAGTGCAAATGCACCGGTAAGCATACTCAGACATGTGCTCTGCTAGCTCCTATAGAATCACCACTTTCAGGTTGGTCCTTCTGAATAACGGCATGAAACGAAGACCAGTGAAGTGGGTTATTGAACTATAAAATTAAGCGATCCCAAACTTCCTCCATATCTTTGAAATCCTGACAGCTCTTCAGGAAAGCACCTTCTAAAGGGGGGAGATTGGCAGAAAAATCATCCATCCCTAAACACAGCCATCACTTCCCCATAATTACCCAGGAAGAATCAAATTAGCTCCTGACAAGATAATTCACTGACGGGCTTAGACTACTTGCGCCCAAGATAAGGCAGCTAAATGCTTGAGCTTTTGATAAGAATTTGTGGTCAGACGCAGGGCAATTTAATGAAAAGCTTGTCTGTCTCTAGCACGTTTGTGTGTTTGTATGAGCAGTGCGTGTGTTTACATGCATTTTCGGACATACTGTGTGTTTACGCTTGTGCTGATAGCCTTTTAATGTGTTGTCTTTATTATGCTGATGATTCACAGGACAGACTTGATTAGCGGCAAGACAAGAGGCACTCCCTGTGCTCTTTGGTTGACATAACATCATCAGAGTCATTTCAAAGAGAACTGAAAAGAGGGAGGAAGTCTGGCTGGAATCTATTAGATACCTATTATGTTGTGATTGCAGACGTTACTGAAAAGAAAATATTGGTAAAGCTTCTCGCTTCAGATTACGTTGTTTAGGGTCATTTTTAGTATTTTTTTATGCTGGACTGCAATAAAACATTCGTTTTTAGTGCATCAGTCAAAAGAATGCCAGTGTGTCTGCAAAATAATTACGGCTCATCTTTCCCAAGGGCTCACCATCTTTAATACATCAGCCCGCCTTTAATTGGGTTCATCTTCAGTCCTCTTGAAAAGTCTACACGTTCAGAGATCCTCTCTCATCTTATTATTTTGAATACAACCTTTCTTGGCATTTACAGATAGAACCTTGAAAGTGATTTATAGACTCTTCCTAAAGGAGGCTCTCAGCCTGTTTACAGAGCATCAAGCAGCCATTACAGATTGGCCTTGAGTTATTGATGCATAGCTCAGTAAAAATTGGCCTTGCAGTAAGCGAGTCAGCTGTCAGTCCTTTTTTAAGAGTGAAGGCTCTTAATCTTTTGGTAATGAGTCATACATAAAGACGGATAGATGTGTGTGTTTACATGTTTGTGTGTTCCCATCTCTACGAATTTATAGAAGCATGTGTATGGGTGATTGGGGGGGAGGGGGTGGGGGCATGCTAGACCTTGACAACCAGATGCTGCATCATTCATGTGTGACAGACCACAACTTTGAAAGGGTATGCATTGCATGCCTGTGTTAATATGTGCATGTGTGGCCTCACCCCTTGTGAGAAGTAAAATGCTGCAATCCCCAAAGGCCAGAAACAGCAGAGCATGGAGAATATGGCCAGGCCGAGATGATCTCGTGGAGGGACAACTATGAAGTTGTCTTCACTCTCGCTGTCGGTAGAACAGTCTGTCTGCACAGAAAACAGCAGTTAATGTTAAAACATATAGCCATTTAAAATTTCATGATGTATATGGGCAGACTGTGTAGTTTCAGTGGCGATGTAGCAGTAAACAGGTGGTTTGAGAAAACACTGGAATTGATTCCTTTTGATTTTTGATGCAGACAGCTGCATCAAAATGCAGACAAAGACTGATGCCACTCTTATGCTTTGCAAAATTTAAGGCTATTGACAACAATCAGTTAGTATACAGCCTGGAGAATTGTAGAGACTAACAGCTAATCTACCCCTGCACAAAAGGCCACAAGCACTTCATTAACTGAAAAGCTATATTTTTGTCACAACTCATAGCCAATGACAAGATGGGTTGTTATGCCAATTGTGACTTTGTTTACAATAGTAAAAACAAAAGTAAAAATAATAAACATGAAGTATGTGGGGTCAGAGGTATCAGTTGTGGCATGGATGATTGAGATAAGCATTTTTCTGTTGTTGAAAGTGGAGTGGATCTTTTTGTTACTTAATTTTCTTAGGTCATTTTTTTCAACCCACAAGACAAAATTTTTTGTTGCTAAAAGTTTTTGCTGCATCTGAAATTTTTGAGTTAAGATCTCAAAATTTTGAAATGCAAAGAAAAAATTTAAAAAGCTAAAAACAAAAAAACCCACTACAAATGGAGAAAATAACCTGAAATTTCAAGCTACCAAGTTGGAATTTGTGTTGACTTGTGAATGAGAAAAAAATGTTTGTTTGCTTTTTTAGTGCCAGAATAAAGCTTCCATGGTAAGTAGGCAAACTTTGATTCTATTTGACAGAACTCTGTTTTATGTGCTAACCAGTTTTTGGTTGAAGACTAAAGTTAAAACCTGACCAACTTAGGTTAGATATTAGCCATTCGTCTTTTGGTATCGGCATATATAATAGCCCAAAAATGAACATTTAAAAAGATAGCAACCAGCTGATCCAAACCAAAATAAATAACCAAAAGGTTTGTGAGAAAGAAAAAAATAATCAGCCATTATATTGAAATATCTCAGTTTTAGATATTGGTATCACTCTTAAAACAGATTCAATATCCTCTAATCCTCAGTGAAAGCACAAGCATTATTAACCGTTGAACAGTTTCTAACTACTGAGATAGAAATTTCTCATTGCAAACTCATAGCAATACAGGTAATACAAGTAATATCACCAAGACACCTCATCCTGTATATTTTTGGGCGCCTAAGTCCAACCATGTGGAACTTCTGTAAATTTTCTGTCACTGGATGATGAAATTTGCCAACAAACATACAGATAAAAACAGGATTTACTTTAAAATACATATGAGTAAGACTTCATTTATATGGTACAGCAGTCTTTGTACAGGTAGAGTTGGTTTTCAAGTTGAGTGGGTGGGAAAAGAATCTCCACTTATTGAGAAAGAAAAAGGCATTTGTGTAATGGGAAACAAAACATACCAGCGTATGCAGGATCATTTGCTTCCACATAATGTCACAGCTCACATTTATAGACTTTTGGTGATGGCCCATTAGTTTCTCATTAGTTCTGAGATATGCAGATTCCTACATTTTGGCATCTAAACAACAGATGGCATGAAAAAAATAACTACGGTTGAAAGTACACCCCATTTCAGATGTGAAATAGTTATGAATCAAACACACCTCCTCCCTAAAGCTTTATGAAACTATTTCACGCTCCATGCAACATTTCTCACAAGAAACTGCAGCAAAAGAGAATAGATGCTCATACATCTGCATACAGTTTAGGATGATGCAAATTCAGAGTCCTGATCCAGAGCTGAAAAGATCAGTATGTGTTACAATTCACAAGTCGGTACAGGACGTTCTGACTACGTCATTCTCTAGCATGCACGTATACAAACACGTTCCTCTTGCGGCTTTGTTGTTGGATTCTTCGACGAAGCCGAGACCAAGTACAGAGATTTATTTTCCAGGGATGAAAAGAAGTCTCAGATTGAGGCCACAGTTTCTATATGAGACATTAAGCTGCATCCTTCCCACATTATCCTGTTTGAAGGATGATCCAGCATGAGGGTGGAACATGGAAAATAAATGAAAAATACAATCAAGGCTAACAAATTGTGGGTGACTATTGTGTCAAATAAATAGACGTCAATTTTGCTCAACATTTCAATAAGAGAGATGATGTCTGCACAGATGTTGGATGTCAGGCAAAAGGTCAGGGAAGGAAGGCAGAGTACGTGAGAATCGTTATGATATATGATCTGACCAGATAATAATAATTATTATTTTTTAAGATAGCTATAGTGACAATTTTATTCTTTTTTATACAAGTTCTGGTTAAGGCAGGGGTGTCAAACTCCAGTCCCGGAGGGCCAGTGTCCTGAAACTTTGCTGCAGCACACCTGAATAAAATTAGTAGGTCATTAAGAAGACTACAGAACTTGACTGTATGCTGAGGTGGCAGTTCAGCCATTTGATTCATGTTACAGAAGCTCATGAGTGAATGAACATGGTGCAATAAAAGTACTTTTAGAAGTTACCACCTTTCCTATCGCTCACACGTTGATTCCAGATATTGTATCAAGAACCAATCCTAGACCATGGCTGGCTTGATAGAAGAGTGTACAGTTTTTACTTAAAAATGCATTTCTGATGTTTATTTTTGTGTTTCATATCGGTGAACAAGAGTGCAGAACAGTGACATTAGCATTATATTGAAAGTTACGCTTCTGTAAACATGTTAGAGTATTGGAAATACATTTGGTTTGAGGGCAAAACAGTTTTTAATTAATTTCAATAACACACCCTCCTTGTAACAATGTTGCCTGATTGATGATGAGGATTAGCGGGTGGGTGGCTGAGATGTATGGGGGCCCTGCCCACCGATGGAGGGGGAAATACTGGTTTAATCGTCTCCAAAAATAGACCCTTTGAATGCAACCGTATTAGAGAAAGTAATTGAGCCGCAGAAGAACATTTCTAATTTCTCTGTGCACTCAGACAATGCCACGCTGTGTGAAAAGCTTTGCCTACAAAGCCGTTAAAAGCTGCAAAAACGGGCCCCTGTCTAGGTGGTCAATATATTTTCATGCTCTTTATAATGACATGTGGACACCAGAAGGTTGCAACACATGAACATAATGCAGCTTAAAGAGTGCATAATGTCAGTCTGCTGTTGTGGCCTTAAGCAAGCACTATGGTGCAATCTCTGCAGAGCCAGCCCTGCTGTGTGCTGTGCCTTAGAGCTCCCTGACAATATCTGCACAGCCTTCTGGCTGTTTGGAGAATCAAAACACACATCATCCAGGGATTCTATTGGCTTAGATTACTGTGGGGAGAAAAGTTCAGGAAGCAGGGGAGGCAGGCAGGTGAAGATTTAGGTTGTCTGAAATCAGTGCAGACCTGCAGATAAGTCTGTGTTTAAGGAAGGAAGGTCATTAATCACAAACCTTCAAAGTAAAACAGGCCACTAACCCGTCTGGAAGACTGTCTCAGTTGTCAGTGAAATTACTTTATCTTTTACAGCATTTTTCTCAAAATTAATGATGGGTATGAAATCAAATCAAGAGCTGAATGACGTTACGGGTCGCAAACTTCTTTACCGGGTTTACAGAAAAACCCATCAACAAAAACTGTTGGATACTGTTTGTGACCACAATATTTAAACTTAGCCCTGCTTCCTGGCCCAACAAAAGCTTATTATTGTTATTAGAATATAATGGTTATTAGAACTGGAAAGTGAATGATGACAAAGGACCGCGTTACCTAGAACAACACAGTGAATCACAGAATAGAATAGCCCTTTATTGTTATTGTACATGTACAATGAAATCATGGTTGATCCACTTCAACTGTGTAGGAATAAAATGTTAATAGCAAGGCAGCAGCAATAAATAAAAAACTGGAGAAATATATAGAAATAGAAACATTTCATTATTTATCATCATTTATTTCACAAAGCTTGAGGGGATAGGTTAATTGGAAAATCCAAATTGCCATTGTGTGAATGGTGTGAATGTGCGAGTGAATGTGAGTGCGAATGGTTGTCTGTCCCTGTGTGTTGGCCCTGCAACAGACTGGCGACCTGTCCAGGGTGTACCCCGCCTCTCGCCCTATGACAGCTGGAATAGGCTCCAGCGCCCCCCACGACCCTGAAAAGGATAAGCGGAAGCGAATGGATGGATGGATATTTCACAATGATTGCTTCTAAAAACACACCCTGCAAACCGTGCTGCTTTAACCTCTCTGCTCTGTGTCTCTGTTAAGCTCAGCTAAGTTAAATAGACACCCAGACCACAAGAGTTCCAGATAAATACACCACCACACGTTTTTAGTTTGTAATAGGAGATGCTTAAGTAAGAAAACCTTTATATTATTTATTACAGACATATTTATCTGGAAGATGCTGTAGATTATACCTTCAGTTTAAACAGCTTTGTAGTTTTTTGCCAAACTTTAAATGAGCAAATGCGCATGTGGGTTTGTTATGAAATGTTTATCTCTCCAGTAGCAGAAAGGACTAATGACTTGTGTATGCAGGTGATGCTATCTGTGCTCAGATATCTCCTACGAGGTGTAAATCCTGTCAACATGCGGTAACTGGCTGACAGTTAATGAACAGCTAACTGATGATTTCACCATTCTGCTGTGACAGCTTAAACAAAAGCTTGTGTAATTTGCACTACAGGAAATGTGCCCCCCAACCTGTAGAATTTAATTAAATGTTTTATTTATTGATTTATTTTCATCAGATCTGATGTCATCTAAATGTCACAATTCCTGATGACAACAGCAAGATCATTTTTAATCTTTGCAAAAATCATGGGGAGGATTTTCACAAATTTGGGTACCGAAGCATTTTATTTTATTACACATTACATGTATTATTTCATAAAATAACCCATTGTGTGTGTGTCTACCCGATAGTTTAGTATGCACTTCTGCCATTATTTTGTGAACAAAATTAAATACATCATTTTCCACTAATATCCAAAACAGTGCAATAAAAGAAAATGAAAGTTATATCTTCAACTACTTTAAAAGCAAAAGCCAGCAGTTTAAATAACAGAAATTAATTGTGTGAGGCTACGCAAAGGTAAAGTACTACAGGATGGTCTCTAGAAAGAAACTACTTAACAGCCACAGGGCACTGAATTATTTACCTGCTTAAAAAAATAGATTACATTCAGAATATTTATATTTCGGGTGGTGAATATGAATTCAGGTGAAATGAAAAGAAATCGTGCAAGAAAACAAAGAACGTTAAAGCAACAAGCAGAAGTCTGTAGCCACTAGCGATTCAGTACTAATCGACACAAAAAAGCACTATTGTATTATATTAACAACTGTAATGACCTTTTTCCATTAGTACCTACTCCGGTCACCTCGGCACAGCTCAAAATGGTTTTTAGGGATTTCCATTAGGTCATAGTACCTGGTACCAGGTTTTTTTTTTTAATACCTACTCGACCGGGGTTTCAAGCTATCTGAGGCGATCCAAAAATGTGACATCAGCAGACTGCATGCCACGGATTGGCTAGTCAGTAGCATCACTCAATGATTTATGAAAGCATCTTCTTCACAGAAATCAAAACAACCATTTATGAAACTATGAGGGGAGTGGCTGCACAGAAACAATACTCTGGTCTTGGAGTTTGACAAAAGAGCCACAGACTGAGTAGCAGGTATCACATAGAAATGATATTATGGGGTATTGCCATAACAACCACATGCACATTTGGTGGTACTCTGTTGTGTCTTCACCGCTAGCTGACACTCAACTTTACAGTCAGGTAGGCACACAGCCCCTCACCTCGCTAGCAGCTGAACACAAACAGCAACAATAGAACAATGAACTTCAAGGTCAGTTAAGCACTCATTTCAGCAGCATTGGCATATTAAATATTTAATGTAACTATTAACCTGGCCAGTGTACCCATTACCATTAACCATTTAACTATCAGAAATTCCCAGATGGATAACAAACCCAGCCTCAGCGCATCATAAGCTAGCATACAGCTAATGCTGGTATCAAGATAAATGCAATGCGTTAGGAAGGGCATCAGACATAAAATCTGTGCCAGTTCAACCATGCAGGTCCATCCACAGAGTTAATTTAACAGGATAACACCAAAAACAGTTATGTTTCTCTTAACGTCCCAGCAACTAGACAGAAAGAATGCTAGCCTACATTACCAACTACTTATCAAATCAAATATCTGGCATACAAACACCATACAGTTTCGCAACTGTATTTTTCTTTATTTTTCACCACATCAGACAACCTAAAAAAATAGTGTTGTCATTGGGGTTATTGTTTGCACTGTTCTAATCACAATCATTTTTTCACTCCTATGCTTCTGAAAATGGCATAAAGTATCAAATTTAATTTAATGTAATGTCTAAATTTGCATTTTCTTCTAACTAACAGAGCAACACTGCTCTGGTTATTTAAAAAAAAAAAAAGCCTCATCACATTCGATATATGACCTCAGTAAAATTTTTCCTAATAACCATATTTTCTCAGATGTTAGTTTATAGTCTATCAATACAGCACAATGTTTATTCTGTAACTTGTGGTTCCATTTAGAGTGAAAAAAAGTATGATTTAGGGTGCAGATACAATTTGCTACCATGAGTGCTCACCATCCCTTGTTCTCACAGTCAGATCCCCATTTAGCTAGTAAAAAAAGATGCCCTAGATGTGTGGTTTTAGGGGTTTCAGAGGAATAACAGAAGAAACACCAAGTAAAAAATAATATAATCTTTACCATATGATTAGTAAGATTTACACAGTACCTGAGTGCACAAACTCTGGGTCGACGACACTCCTGTATGTGAGAGGCATATTCAGTATTAAGAGCTTTTCATGATGTCGTTCTCCCAAACATGTATTGCAGTTATAAGGGGATGTACTTGCAGTGTTGGATTAATGAACAAAATATTTGTTATTTTTCCTTTTCGTTGCCCCGTTGCTTCTTGTTGACAGGTGTGCAATTTAGGATCGTGTAATGAGGCTGCAAGAGGGAAACACTACACATCATGCTTAGCATTCACATCAGGTTGTGTAAACAGGTTGAAATGCATAAGCAAAACTGTGCTGTTGAGCACAGAAATTGGTGATTAAATCTGACAAAAATAACAAATTCTTGTTTTGTGGGACCCCAGTACAAGTTGGATTTTATCTTTTTTGAAACACTTTTTAAAGGTGCAGTTGTAGGGTTTCATGAATCATGAATCTGACTGGTCAATCCAAGGACTTTTGCTGTGTGTTGCTCCCCATATAGTACTACCATTCATTCCCATCACTTCTCCACTATGAAAAAAAAAAGGCATACATAGCATAAAGAAAAATGAAAAAACTCTATGACAAGGTAAAATGATCAAAATAAAAAACAAACAAATTAAAAAAAACATACAGAATCATGGATCATGAACTTTGTATAAATCATATAAGTTGCAATACTAATGCAACTTATATGGTTTATACAAAGTTGCAACTAATAATATTTCAGCAAACAGGAGCACACTGTGTTCCTACATTATGCAAATGAAAGAAACTCCTGAAAAAACTCAAAGGATAGGGCTGTCTTAACTAATCTAAGTAGCTTCAGAATATAGAACATCCAAAACACATTCCTGCAAGTTGGGATGAGAGCACCGTCACCCCAACTGAGACGGTAGCTGCATTAACAGTAAAAAAGCTTGCATCTATAATTTAGCAGGTAATTGATTCGCTGGTGCCTTTAGCTGTGTAATACGTGATTTGGCATGACTGTATTACATATTCACATCCATTGAAAAGGTGTCAAGTCAGACCTGCCACAGTAATGGAGAGGGACAGATGGGATATAAATCAGAACACCCTCTTGGTATTATAACTAGCCACAAATTCTACATATTGCTCATTTTGTGAGGAAGAAAAACCCCTAAATCTAACAGACTAATCATTACATGTCTGCCCATAAAAATAAATAAATAAATAAATAAATAAATAAATAAATAAATAAATAAATAAATAAATAAATAAATAAATAAATGAAAGAAAGAAAGAAAGAAAGAAAGAAAGAAAGAAAGAAAGAAAGAAAGAAAGAAAGAAAGAAAGAAAGAAAGAAAGAAAGAAAGAAAGAAAGAGGGAAAAAACTGCTCAGGGATTGCAACATGTAATCACTCCCGAAGGGCTGATATTACTCGAAACTCATTGCAAAAGCATCTTTCTCATTATTCACGTTGCTATTCAGGCAAGGATTAAAGTTACAACAGTGACGTCTGGCAGAGAGAAAATCTGTGCTACTTCGTTTCTCTTTCAGGAATCTTATTCAGAACCAAAAATAAGGAGAGTCTTTTACTCCTTATTCTGTAATTAACAGTGAAAGCCACATATCATATTATCCTCATTTAGGATGACCAATTATGCCTGCTGCTGCTTACTGACTCCCACTCCTGTTCTGGGTAGAGACTCTGCAAACATGCACTTGAATCACTATGATGACCATCATTAATGCTTTTTCCTCTGCCTATTCTTAGAACCCAAATTGGTGTGCTCCTTTGTCTAAACAGTGGCTATGGGTAAATAAAAAAGAAAAATGATCTTTAAGATTAAATAAACAACTAAAAAGGCTGTTTGTGTCTCTACAACAACCTCATTTGACGTATTTATGATTAGGTTCAAGGCAGACTCAGGGTTTTGGTAAAACACTGTCATACAGTGGGGCAAAAAAGTATTTAGTCAGCCACCGATTGTGCAAGTTCCCCCACTTAAAATGATGACAGAGGTCAGTAATTTGCACCAGAGGTACACTTCAACTGTGAGAGACAGAATGTGAAAAAAAAAAATCCATGAATCCACATGGTAGGATTTGTAAAGAATTTATTCGTAAATCAGGGTGGAAAATAAGTATTTGGTCAATAACAAAAATACAACTCAATACTTTGTAACATAACCTTTGTTGGCAATAACAGAGGTCAAACGTTTACTATAGGTCTTTACCAGGTTTGCACACACAGTAGCTGGTATTTTGGCCCATTCCTCCATGCAGATCTTCTCGAGAGCAGTGATGTTTTGGGGCTGTCGCCGAGCAACACGGACTTTCAACTCCCGCCACAGATTTTCTATGGGGTTGAGGTCTGGAGACTGGCTAGGCCACTCCAGGACTTTCAAATGCTTCTTACGGAGCCACTCCTTTGTTGCCCGGGTGGTGTGTTTTGGATCATTGTCATGTTGGAAGACCCAGCCTCGTTTCATCTTCAAAGTTCTCACTGATGGAAGGAGGTTTTGGCTCAAAATCTCACGATACATGGCCCCATTCATTCTGTCCTTAACACGGATCAGTCGTCCTGTCCCCTTGGCAGAAAAACAGCCCCATAGCATGATGTTTCCACCCCCATGCTTCACAGTAGGTATGGTGTTCTTGGGATGCAACTCAGTATTCTTCTTCCTCCAAACACGACGAGTTGAGTTTATACCAAAAAGTTCTACTTTGGTTTCCTCTGACCACATGACATTCTCCCAATCCTCTGCTGTATCATCCATGTGCTCTCTGGCAAACTTCAGACGGGCCTGGACATGCACTGGCTTCAGCAGCGGAACACGTCTGGCACTGCGGGATTTGATTCCCTGCCGTTGTAGTGTGTTACTGATGGTGACCTTTGTTACTTTGGTCCCAGCTCTCTGCAGGTCATTCACCAGGTCCCCCCGTGTGGTTCTGGGATCTTTGCTCACCGTTCTCATGATCATTTTGACCCCACGGGATGAGATCTTGCATGGAGCCCCAGATCGTGGGAGATTATCAGTGGTCTTGTATGTCTTCCATTTTCTGATGATTGCTCCCACAGTTGATTTTTTTCACACCAAGCTGCTTGCCTATTGTAGATTCACTCTTCCCAGTCTGGTGCAGGTCTACAATACTTTTCCTGGTGTCCTTCGAAAGCT
This sequence comes from Astatotilapia calliptera, assembly GCF_964374335.1. Taxonomy (NCBI): domain Eukaryota; kingdom Metazoa; phylum Chordata; class Actinopteri; order Cichliformes; family Cichlidae; genus Astatotilapia; species Astatotilapia calliptera. The sequence continues at coordinate 5,826,613 of NC_137436.1, forward strand.
CTTTGGTCTTGGCCATGGCGGGGTTTGGAGTCTGACTGTTTGAGGCTGTGGACAGGTGTCTTTTATACAGATGATGAGTTCAAACAGGTGCCATTCATACAGGTAACGAGTGGGGGACAGAAAAGCGTCTTACAGGAGACGTTACAGGTCTGTGAGAGCCAGAGATTTTCCATGTTTGAGGTGACCAAATACTTATTTTCCACCCTGATTTACGAATAAATTCTTTACAAATCCTACCATGTGAATTCATGGATTTTTTTTCACATTCTGTCTCTCACAGTTGAAGTGTACCTCTGGTGCAAATTACTGACCTCTGTCATCATTTTAAGTGGGGGAACTTGCACAATCGGTGGCTGACTAAATACTTTTTTGCCCCACTGTATTAGGAGATAATTCAGGTGGAGGAGGCACAAACAAACCTGTAGTCACACAGTTCATTAAAGTTGGTTTCTAAGTTGTATTAGCTCAAAGTGCAGTGGAAATGTTTTCCATAATCATCAGGTAGGAAAATACTAATAGAAAAACAAAGGTTTATGTAACTAAAAGATCTATAAAAAATAATTCCTTATATAAAATTCTGCAACTTTAAAAATATGTCATTATTCACACTCCCTCAAGGCCAAGTTTGCTTAATTTTATAATTCCTGTGGAACTAACCCTGTGGCTTTCCAAGTGATCATTTGTATAATATATAGGGCCATGTATTAATGCATGCTGAGTGGAAGAGAGCAAGGCCATGCCAAACAATTAATGAAATGCAGTGACTCAAACTGATATCCCATTTTAATACCACACGATCCCAGGAAGCAAAGATTGTCAGAATGCAAACAGAGTTTGGTTGGCATGTTTTGTTTGTGTGTGACTTAGTATTGCATTAGACAGAACATCACTGCCATACTTTTCCGTTTAATAATCACCCAAGGACTTATGATGTTGCTGTTAATACTCCTCCAACAAAATGTGTCCATGTGGTTGGAGGAGGACTTTAGTGTCCTATTAAATAGAATGGAAAAATCCGCTGCCTTTGCAGTGGTGCCTTTCATACCTATCTGGACTCTTTACAACTTCAAATATACTAATCATGCATGTTATCACACACAAAGTGGCAATCTGTCAGAACTCTTTTGCAATTTTAAGGAGAAATTCTGAGCTACTATTTCAAAAGTAGTTTTGGCACAAGATTTGATTCATTCTTTAAATGATGTAAAAAGGCAGCCAAGAGCAGAGCGACTTAATAAATACACATAAATGAGCATTCCTAAATCTTTTTATAAATTAACATTGAAGAAAAACTTAATATGGAATTAGTGTAAATTACTGACATTCCAAATGAATATAACATCAAAGGAGAAAAAAAACAATCTTTAATGAAGGATAAGGTTTCTGCTTATCATGACCACATTTTTGAGTTATTCTTGGCCAATGGAAGCAGTGACTCACAGACTCTGGAAAGTTACAATGTTCAATCAAGTTTTTGGAACCAGAAGATTTCGATAGATCAGAAAGATTTTCCAAGCTGAGAAATAAATATCTTTAGTTTGAAAAGAGAACACTTTCATTTTGCTGAATTGGGAATGACTCAAGAGATTGGTCTGTCATTTTCTGCCACAAAGAAATGTCTGAAAGATTTCACTAGAATACATGAAACATTGTCATAATGGTTAGACCTTTCAGAGGAAGAACAATGTGCGTGCAGTGAACTGAAGAATGACTACATTTTGGATTTAATTAAGCCATAGGCACTAATATTCCCACAGATTTAGACAGAATTGATAACCTTTTCAATCAAACTGGTCTGATTTAAAATTCAGAAAGGCAACAGAGGTCAATTATTGTATTTCTTTCTCTGGATTTCTCTTCAAGGCTTAGGGTTTTAAAATTACAATATCTCAATTGGAAAAGCTGAAGAAAGACAGGATTTAATGATTTAATGAAATGTTGCCACTGAATATGATATGCACTGATGAATGCAAATTCTGTACGCTGAAGAACATGCAACAGATGGTGCAGCCATTTTCAAACTCAAGTTTTGGTAGTATTCGTTGCTGTCATTTATTCTCCTCTTCCATTAACACTGTGCTGGTGAAGTCCTCCCATTCTAGGAAAGCCCACCAGGCGTTTTTCTTTTCCTGTTATATTTCTGAATATGTAGCTTCTCAAAGCACATTCCATGCTTTAAGGGAGTCATAAATATAGCACTTATAATGGAACTGTTCATATCATTAACACCATGTAAGTATGTTTACCAGCGAGGGTCAGAGGTTTTTCTCAAATTAACAATATGTGATATAACTACAAACAACATACACTAGCATAATGCTGCTGCTGTGACAGAGACGCATTTACTCAAATGATTTAAAGAACACCCATATTCCAGTATGTCAACGCCAGTAACACGTTAAGCCTGTTCATCCCTGATTCTATATATGTATAGTACACACATAATCGTTACACTAGTATCAGGGTTTTAGCGTGAAATTTAGGACCTTGGGGGGAGGGGTATTAACAGGACAGTTGAACATTGACATTGCAGCTCTCTGTACTTCTGTGCAGAGCTGCTGATGCTTTGTGGACAGTGAAAGAGAGACGATGGGATATGGGAGGATGACAGCTGAAGAAACAAAACGGTAATAAGACAACATATTTTAATTCTTCTCTTTTAATTTTAAACTTCTTTAGTTTTAACTCAGCCAACAGTATAAACTGACTTGTACAAAGCTAAATTAGTGTTTGCAGCTTAAGTATAAGAACAGTTTTAATGTATAAGTTAAAAACTGCCCCAATTATTTGGCCTATAAGTAGTCAGTTGGACACTTACAGACCTCTGGGGCCCAGTCAAAAATGAAATTAAACCACAGCCATAATACCTACTAAATCACCCTACTACAATGTTTAGCAATCATGTTATGATTAAGTGTCATTTCATTATACTGAAGTATTTGCCATCTAAAAACCCAGATACTGATGTGTGAAATGGTAAGTAATGGGAACGGGTTATGATCAAGGCAAATCAGTTTCTGCTGGTTCATTAACTCCACCCGTCTTCTCAATTTGATACCACCACCACTATCACGGGATGAGTGATTTCAGGTAGTACCGTGGCCTTGGTGTATTTTGTCCTGCCACATCATGCTTCCTGCAAGCACTTATTTGATTGATGCACTCTCTTCAAGACCTATCCACCAGGTCTCTACCTGCCCCTGTGTAGAGCTTACCTGAAAAAACATCTTTCACCACCAAATTCAAAGGTTGCACCTCCCACTCAAATGTATTTATTTATTTTTTGCAGAGGATTCTCTCTCAACCCTGACTTGCAGTGAAAAAAATGCTCTAAATGCATTTTCTTCCCTCTTTTTTTTGGTTTCAGTTAGAAAAACATCAGTTACACTGTCCCCCTACTCAGACTCTGCACACCAAAACCGTCACCTTTAACTTGATTATATTGTCACACAACTAAATAATAAAGCAGAGCAGTAACTTGCCAACTGTTGTAATATGAGCACTGGCATCTTGACGGCCTGTATCAGTCACCGTGACATGATAATGACATCGTCTAACAGCATAAATTAAAAAAGAATAAACAAATAGATAAATAGTTTACCTCTCGTGTGACATACTTTATTGGCATTCAAGATTAGTGACTACAGCTGGGATCTGAGCAGGCATGCCTTTTGCATAATTTTGGAAAAATCAGTGCCTAAAACACAGGAGCTCTTTCAAATCAAGCTGACTGTATGTTCTCACCTCACAAAAGTGAGACCAGGAGCAAGGCAGAGAAAGAGGGCTTCATTTGGTAGCCCTCCTGTGGTTGATGCTGAAAAGAGAAGGCAGGTGAGGTTGCCTCAGTTGTCTGGAACAGACACCTCGAACACGTAAAGTGTTTTCTGAAGGCAAAACTCTCACCTTTCATGTTCTACATGGAGGTCACAATGCAGAACTGTGACCTTGCAGCTGGGACCGATTCAATAATTCTGGTGCATGCCATTATGCTGCTTCTATTCAGCAAATGTTCTGCTTACAAACTGCTCTGCTTTTTAATATTGCACTCAAAATAAAATAAAACTAATAAAGGGGAAAAACTAATAAAGTACTCTAATGGGAGATGTAAGACTTAAAAGGGGCTTTTGGACAGAGGATGCGTTTTGTAAAAAGGAATGTAAGTGTTAGTAAACAAAAGTTAATCATTTGATGTTTTAGTGTTTTGAATAAATTATTGGGGTTTTTTTTTACACTTGAGATGTTACTGAGCTCTAAAAGTGTTTAAAAAAGACAAATGGTACTTTGAATCATACTGAGATTTCAGTTTCTCCAGTAATATCATTAAGAGCTGCTTTACTTCTAATTTCGTACTTGAAGAAATTGCTATTCTACTTTACTGATTCTCCTCAGAGGCTATCTGCAATTTACTCATGCACTTTGATCATTGGAGAGTTTGTGCTTTATATAATAACTCTTTTCAGGCCCACCCTTTTAAAAATAAAATACTTCTTTCCACTGCAGTAGTTCTCTCTTTTTATCTATCTTTTTTGTAATTTAAACACACACACATATACACACATAATCAGCAAAATAAAGGAAAAGTAACATGAGCATACTGTACTGGCTAAGCTGTTCATTCATTAAGTTAAAAAAAAAGGGGGGGGGGGGGGGGGGGTAAACCTGATTAAAACCTGAAACCTGATTAAAAGATTTTCTCAGTAATGTGATCTTGAAATGTCCAAGAAAGGAATCCAACCAACTTGAGTGGAGCCACCCTATGCATATTATAATTTATGAAAATATATATGTGTTTGCATAGCCCTGAGAGATTTCATGATATATAGTATATTGGGAATTAAAAATTAAAGGAAGATATGTCGGGGCGACCGTGACTCAGGGGGTTGCATCTGTAATCGGAAGGTCGCCGGTTCAATCCCCGGGCTCTCTGTCCTGGTCGTTGTGTCCTTGGGCACTGGTGATGGCCAGAGGGGCCGATGGCGCGATATGGCAGCCTCGCTTCTGTCAGTCTGCCCCAGGGTAGCTGTGGCTACAACCGTAGCTTGCCTCCACCAGTGTGTGAATGTGAGAGTGAATGAATAGTGGCATTGTAAAGCGCTTTGGGTGCCTTGAAAAGCGCTATATAAATCCAATCCATTATTATGTCCTGGAGAAAATTCTGACACAGATGAAGGCCCTAGCATGAGTAGTGGTCAGAAGAAAGCAAAAAATGTATACTACGGACAAACCGAGCCAATCCCGCTATACCTGGGGCACGGGGAAAAATGATCAATATGCTTTTTGTGACATTTTTGTTTGGTGGTGCGCCGCATGATTTTTCTGATGTGAAATATATGCCGTGGCTCCAAAGGTTTGGGAAAACACTAATTTAGACTTTTAATTATTCATCAACTCAAAGCTCACTTAATTCTGCTTTTAATGAGCAATGAACTTCTTCCGATTTAAACCCTAATATTATTTATTTGTATTTTATTCATTTTAATGCACTATATTCTGTGGAATTTGTTACAATATGAGAGGTATAAAAAACTATTTCATTACCCTTCTGTGTTTCATAATCAAGATTCAAATACTGCTGGAGTAATGTGATACATTTGTGGTAGAAGCCTTATAAGTAACCACATCTGTGTAGCTGTAGTGTATAAAGACAGCCGTTCTGCTGTTGTAGACGCTCAGCAATGACATACAATTAGTTAAACTGTACTTCTTCTCATTGACAGGTTTAATGAGAGGTGAAGCAGGCACAAGTATTAATTGAATGTTTTAGGGCGTTTCTATATCCAGTGGATAACTGATGGAGTGGAAATGAAGCTCTGGCATGTGCACTCAGTTCGACAAGGACTGAGAAGTCAGGCAGGAGACAGATTTACTACAGCACACATTTGAATTTGGCTATGACTTGGAGTTTTTCTCTGGAACAATCTGAGTAGGCATGGCACGCACTGTCCCTGGGACCATAAGAGACTTATACAGTTAAATGTATATATTATGAACAAAGAAACTTTTGTTATTGCAAGAAAAGACTAAGGAATTCGGGAACTTACAGATCTGAAGTGGGACAATATAAGAACAATTTGGTGAGCACAGCTCAGGCAGTATGAATGCCACCTCAGGTATAAAGTGTGTTAATTGGGTGAGACAGCTTCGAGCCTTAAATGGTTGGATAGAAAGGAGCTTGTGACTAACATCTTGTGACTGAACTACCATTTAACCCTTGTATGGTGTTCGGGTCTGTGAGACCCGTGTTCAGTTTTTTTCAAAAGAAAAATTAAACAATTAATTATTTTTTCACGTGTAAATGTGTTGTGTCTTTCCACTCACTCCACTTGATTATAACTGATTTATTTATAACATTTTATATAAAAGAAAAACGAGAAGCACATTAATTCATAAATGTGATCTAACAAAGGTAAAGGGAAAAAATTAACCATGTTTGCTGTTCATATGTCTTGTAATTGGGATGAAGTAAACATCTGTTGAGTAATTTAACATAAAATTGTTTGATGGTGTTAATTTGGAAAGCCAAAACTCTAATGGGTCCACCAGACCCATGAACACTGGCTGAGTAACAAAAATACGAACACCACACAAGGGTTAAGGTAGGCAATATATCAGATCTAACATGACTACACACTGACAGAGGGAATATGAGAGTTAAGTTAGCTGTAGTGGAAAGTGCACTGTTTGAATTCATGCAAGCATCCATCAGCAGCAATATTCACTTAAGTGTACAAAAGCTGAACTGAAGATATTTAAACAACCTGAGGTTCAGTTCGTCATGACTTGTGTGACTTCACAACACAAGTCATCCTTAACCACTCAACACTCACATAGAAGAGAGAACTAAATTGAGGGAGTGTGGGATGGAGGGCTATATACATTTTGGAAAAGACCAAATTTAATACAGATATATAGTTGTTATGAAAAATCCCATTCTACGCCAAATCCAGTTCAGGTGATTGTGGTAATAGACCATGAAATTGTTTGCAACCATCAAAAACAGCAATATCCACGCTGAAAAAAGAATGCTCCCTCTCTGCATTACTGTGCGTCACAACAACACGAGGTCAGGAACACAAAGTGAATTAACCAAAGCTGCCAAACTGCTACCAATGTAGGGGCAATGTGGTAAGCAGAGAACAAGCAGAATAAAACTACAGTACTAATGCCACCTGCCATTTTAAATTCCATTGTAATTGGTGCCAGGCGTTTAATACTATAAGCAGCGCCAGACGTTTAAAACATGTGATGGCACCAGGCTTTTAATAAGGGCGATGCGGGCAAGGACAGCTGGCTGTGTAGTGTAATGGGTAAGGCAAATACCTTTCATGACAATCTGGGGTTTACTATAGGGAACGTAAGAGAACCCTATAAATGAGTTTTTCACTCAATTAAGGGATAAATCTATTTAGCATGAGTGATGTATCGATTCACAATGCAGATACGGATTATATGATTAAAAAATTATATATCAAAATTTAGACTTTTAAATGTATTTTGTGATTCTACATACTTCAAACCTTATTTATATAAACACTGTGTATTAAGAAAAGGATATAGCCAAGGTAACATCACATCATCACATTTCTTGAAATTGCACATCATGAGTGAGTTATGGTTCCAAGGTAGAACCTTAGCAGACAGTGAACATACACACGGTAGTCTGCTGTCTATTTTAAAAATGGAAACAGTTTACAAAATAAATATCATACACAATTGAAAATGACCATTAACTCACATGGTTACTTTTTTGTAGTCTGTTACAATAGGAATCAAAAAGCTGGTTTATTACACTTTCACATCAGCTTCAATTTTGAGATCAGGAACTTTGAGTTTCTTTATATATTTTTTAAACCCATTATGATTATTAGATGACAGTGAACAAGTAAGTTTCTAATTGTTAAGAATAACCCATAGCTGGACTGCCAAATTGGATCATTTTACATTGGTTAATAAAAAAAGTCCAACAAGAGCAAATCTCAACTCATTTGATTGAAATGGGAAGTGAAGGAAATGACTAGCAGTCCAGATAAAGTTCATACTAATTTAAATGATGCCAAAAAGGTGAGAAGATCTATGAGGATATCAGCTGCTATACTAGTTCTTTTGGGATTGGGTGGATCAGGTTAACAGCCTTTTCAAAATGGCATCCAATTAAGAGAAATGAAGAGAAATGGCAGGTGGTGATATTAAAATGGCAGCAGAGAGAATGACACAAATTATGACCCCAACAGCTTTCTGTGTAAATGAAGACTGCCTGATTTATAAAGCATGTTTTTGGATGGGCCCAACTGGCCAGGAATGGGGTTTGTGACTAATGCTAACACTGTGCCTGCCTGAAACGCTGCAAAGGTCTGTTTATAAGTGATTCTAAGCGAATGGGCTTTATATATTTGATCTAAAGAATTTGCATTCATATTTCTGTCTTTATATAAAACCGGCACATACAGTAGTATTAAGGTCCAGCGCACCAGTAAAAAGGCTTTTGTCCAAATCTTAACCAAGCTGACAAAAATACCATAACTCTAATCACCAGAATCATGCTTCAAGCAGACATAGATCACATTATGTAGTCGGAAGCACTGCACTTCAATGTTTGCTGTTCTATAAGCCTGCAAATTTTTTTGTTGCTGAGTTTGGTTGATTAGCTTTCTAGTTATTAGTTTTAGTAATTCAGAAACTTTATAGATAATATGCTTTTTACACTGGTGGTATCATTCCTGGTTACAGGAATAATGATGATTATGGATTAGACATCGCAAAAGAAGTAGTTTTGGTTAAGCAATACCAATGGTTCTAAAAGAAAGAAAGAAACCATAGAGAAAAACTCTTTTCTCATTGCTCTATTCAGCTGAGTCAGGCAAAAACCATTACACCTTACTGATCCCTTTATTAAATCAATACAACTCACTAAGGAGGAGCTGCAAATAAAGAGAAGCAGACTAGATAAAAGGATTAAAAACTTCAAAAAGTCAATGTGGAGTAAACAAAAAAAAAAAAAGGAAAAGGAAAACTTCTTCTTCTTTGTAATTACATTGTGAAAGGAAACGAGGCTGGATTTTGGATCAGTTGAGCATTGGTCATGTAAGACCTAGTGCCTAAAACAAAGGATGGTAATATATGGCAGCGCTTGCAGAGTGTCACACAAATTGGCACCCATGTTATGCTTTAAACAAATAAAATTGTGTTACATTAGGCAAACTGTATTTTTCATATTTCACAATATGCCTTAAAAGTCCACATGTGCTACACAAAATAATCTAGTACCTCTTCACATTTAGGATTTAGGATTTTCAGTTTCAGGTGGGTCATTAAAGGCACCCTGTTGAGTTTCTGCTACGATCTCTAAAGAACAAACTTTTATATGGGATTTATATGGGCTGTTATATGGGAGTCAAAATCATAGACTGTATAAAAGGTGGGTATAGGTGCTGTGATATTACCCATCGGTTTTGGAGCCTCAATATGGGAGTTTCTGCCATCATCATCTTGGTTGGAAACAATGAAAAGAAATTACATGACGAGGAGGCCCTAGTCTGACTGAAAACTGCATGCTCACGAGCTAACAACTTGATACTGGCAACTTGATACATTAAGTTATAAGGCACTTTGATATTGGATCTATTTTTACAACCTATAAGCTAAATCCATGTGTTTTTTATTGTCCATAGCCACAGTCCTGCTGTGACTTTCAGGTTACTGTTTGGAATAAAAGTACATAAAAACTATAGCAGAGTGCTAGCAAAGGCAGTGAAGAATACAAAAACTAGTAACTTGCATTCTGTGCAAGTTACTGATGTGTATTTTTTTTGCATGAGAGAACAAATCAATATGCTATTGATTGGTAGCTGTTTGCTAGTTACATTGCAAATACATCCTGTATGGCAGTGTTTCGAATGGTAGACACAGACGAGTTTTTGCATGTCAGTGTAGGGGCTTTCTAGTCTTCCTTCTGCACATTGTGTCAGACTGTGGGCCTGGTGGTAGAGACACCACACACTTTGTGGTGTCAATGATCTCCTGTTGGGAGGCTACATAATGAGTCCCACTGTGTATTTGCCTCTTTTACATCTCAAATCTGGCTGTGGGGCCTGATGATGCTTTTTTAAGCACTTGTTCATTTTTAAACAGGAAGTGTGTGGAAAAATATGAACTATATGGTAATGTGTTCGCTTAACCTTTGAGTGGGTTAAAAGGAACCTCTAGAAGTCTATGAATAGAGACTTTGTGTGAATTCAGTAAGAATTGTAACTCATGTATTCGCTCTTATTTTGTGTGCAAATCTACAACTACAATGGAATAAACCTTCACATCAGAAAATCTGGATTTTATTTGCTCTTGACATTTGCACATCAAATTTTTTCCTCAGCTCATCCTGCCAGGATGAGCTCAGTTAATCATTTACATTCCTCCCTTCCCCAGCTTCTATTTCTATGAGCTATATATACCCATTTCACGCAGCATTTCTGCAGCTGCATGTTTATCACTGCAGTCCAGGTTCATTCTAGTGGACTCAGGTGTGTGGCAGCCAGTCCATTAAGCGTTGCAGGACACTGGTCGACTCTTAACACCCTATTCCACCAGTCCAATCCCCTAAATCCTTTGGAGTGCTTTGTGCTATTGGTCATGTCGGTTGAGAGTGAAAATACTGTGGCTAAAGCTGTGGTACCTAATATTCCTGTGTGAGGCAGACATGGGTGATTTATTATTATCTAACGATGAATTTTACAAGAGTTGGGAATTGAGGCCAAGGTCAGTGGATCAAATGGATTTGTGTTTAGCAAAAATGGCAGACTGATCCAGGAGCTAAGCTCAATCCTTTGGTGTGATGATATAAATGCAGATCTACCACAGGAATACAAGCAAGCTTGCTGTCAATTAACAGAAACACATGCACACCCACATTAGCTGCCTGCTTTGGGTTTTTCCTACGAAACTGCACATGCATCTATGAATGACTGAACTGAAATTTATATGTATATTAAAATATTATATATATGGTACTATTCGGTACAATTCACTTACAAATCCCTCAACATTCTGGTCCTTCGGTACCTATCTGACCTGCTGCACCCATACAAACAGTCTCTAATGCAATGGGCCTGCTTTTGTCCCACGCACCACCCTCCACACCTCTGGGGACAGAGCCTTCAGTGTGGCAGGCCCCACCCTCTGGAACTCTCTGTAATCTGAACTTTGAAACACCCCACACTGAACTCTTAAGGAACCTCTCAAAAATAATCTCTTCAACAAAGCGTTCACCCTCCAGCCTTTTTGTTTACTTATATACTTTTGTAAAGCATGTAAAGCACCCTTGGGTTTCTTGAAAGGCGCTAAACAAGTTCATTTTTTTATTACTTTTGGATTCTTCTATTTTAATTTTAGTTCTACGTGCTTTTTGTTAAGAACAGAGCAAATTTTAAAAAGTATCTAAAATAATGCAAGCTTTCTATCATGCATTGTCTTTCCATGCTGAATGCATTTTTTGCCCTTACCTCATATTCCACATACTCCTCCTCCTCCACCTCATAGGAAACCGTTTGGATCTTGATGTGTTCGCCGTCCTCCAGCAGCTTCGTCTGGGGTTCTTCCGTGCTGGGCGTGTCTGCCCCTGTTGTGTTGGACACCTCCTTTGCCTTTTTCTCAGTGAAGGTGGTCTCACAGCACTCATTTCTGTATTCCTTAGCCTTAATGCTGCCACTGTCCTCCTTGTATAGGATGAAATTGGGTCTGTAGAAGGCTTCTACTGCCAGATGTAGCGAGGTGGCATCCAAAAACTGCTGGGATTTCACCTTCCCGTTGGTATTGTAACTTCCGCTCACTGCATTGCCATTACTCACTTTTCCTCCTCCTCCACCTTCACCTCCTCCACCTCCTCCTCCTCCAGCAAAGTAGTTTATAATGTTTTCCTGATAATGATTGTTGGGGAATTCTCCTCCGTAACCATTGATCATGTGTTTACTGTTTTTGTCCAGCAAAGGATTTTGGAGTTCACTGAGATTCTCCATAATCAGCAGGGGTAAAAAAGTGGAAGGAGCTTCTCGGTGACAGCAGGGAGATGAAAGAGTGATGTGAAAGAGGCTCCTCGGTGACTGGTTTATGTCAGTGAAGGAGTTAATGGCATTAAGCACTCTGAGACCTAGAGGAAAAAGAAACAGCAATAGAGACGGGGAGCGTTTTTAGAGTCAGTGGAAAACTTGGAAGGAGAATTTTATTTGTCATGTACCAGCAGGTAGCAGTTACTCAAATCTCGCTCGCATCAGATCAAAGTTTAGCTGTCGTTTCCTCAGCAGAAACAAATTTTACAACATTCTGCTTGTCGAGAGGTGCACCCTGCAGACGACTCAATTAAGTTTAATTTGCTTCCTTGCTCTAGACACATAAAGTAACATGAACACACACACACACACTGGAGTATTAACAGCAGTACATCATAGAAATTTCCATCTACTAAAAATATCAACCTCCACCATCAGTGTCCATGTGTTCTCTGTCCACCTAATTTGATTTTTATCACTACATTGTTTATAGAGATCATTGGGGTGTCATTACTGTCACAGTCTGATCCTGATAAGCTGAGGCCTCCTACCCATATAAAGCTCAGAAGGCTCCCATGTATGTATAAATTTATGACTCATTATACTAAAATCAGTTACACATCGGCTATGAAATGTACGATAAATAAAATCGGTTGACGATGGACATAACACAGCGGGTAGAGCATTAAAAATGACTTGCTAGTATTCTGTAACTGTATTGTGATGATTCATAATAGTGGTTCACACATTCATCTTACACTCGAACACACGAATTACTGCTTCTGGGGGTCACAACCCCCCTTGAAAAAATATGGTATAAAATCTGTGCCAAATCAAACATGTGGATACATTCACTGTAGAGACCCTTTGAGAAATAAGGGAACATGCAGAATGTTCCCAAAGACTTAAATGGCCTCATTAGTTAGGGAGCAAATAATGATCCCGTGTTAACAGGAGTTACCTGGTGTTTGAGTAGACTCCAAGTTGGATACATGTAAATGCAGATTTTAAAATAATTCTTATTTTGATTGTGTATAAACCTGCAGTTTAGAAGTGGGTTTTGAATTTAACATTCTTAAATATTATACTTTAATAAACAGTTTCTCATAAGTTTATATCCAGACATAAATTACATTTGTAATTGGCTTCCATATATCTATATTTTAGGAGCGGGAACTATGTATATAAATATAGTTGTTATATCTGTTTAAAAATCTGGGATTCTGCCATGAATGTATACTGCAGATGTGCAGCCTTAAATAGCTACAGGCTTGTAATACTGAAGCCAACATTGATTATTAGCATTATAAACATGTAGGTATAATATTGATTGCAGTGCAAAGCTAAGAAAAGTGTGAGCTTCAGAGGATGGACCAAATACTTAACACCAGACTTATAGGCCTCAGTCAGTCCTAAAAAGCAATCCAAACCAAATTACAAACTTCCCCCCTTCCCAGCTATTTCCATACTGCAAAAATAGTCCAGAGTTTTCTGCCTCCCAGTCGGCACCCTGAACTCTTGTCTGATTAATCTACGTTTAAAATAGAAATGCCAAGAGCAGATTATTTCTGGGGGGTCCTGACCCCAATCATGTATATCTGGCTTGCTGGCGTATTTCTAAATGCTTGAAGGTAATGTATTTCCAATTGAAGACAACAAGATTACACAAAATGCAAACTGGCATTATGGTGATGGGATAAGGATAATAGTCTGTCAGTTCATAGGTTAATAATGTCACGGAAGATTCGTGTACTTTCTTTGTAGATTGATTGTGGTTGTAAAGCACTGGTGATCATATTAGAATAACGTTTAATTCTTCATACTGTGTAGGCTTTTGTGTTCTGTGCCATACATTTATTCCTCCCTTAGAGGAAGATGAGAGATGATCAGGAGAAGTTGTGAAAATATTTAGGCTTTGTTTTTGTTTTTTCTGACAAATAATTCATCTCAAAACAGGCAGTTGTTTTTGGAATAAACTCTAGAACAAAAGAACAAAAGCCCCTATAAAAGTCCAACATACTCAGGTTCCTGGAGGGGAAACTGATTTAGAATCACCTAAAGACTCTTTCTATTAACATTTCTTCTCTTTATTCCTCCATCCATGCTTTGTATGTAACAGCTCCCTCATTATACTCTGTACACTCTTTAATTTGCTGCGTATTCATCACTTCCTTCTCAGATTCCCCGACTCCCCTTCCCTTATTTACTTTATATGTTGCAGTTTTCTTTCTTTCGCTTCCTCAAATTACCTCGATGTAGGATTTTTGTTAGCTATCCTTTTTATGTTTTCTGCGCCATGAATAAAACACAAGCCCCATGCTCCCAGATTTCCTGAAGCTCTGTAAGCACTGGACAGCCAGCAAAGTTTTCATGGTTCCTCCCTGTTGGACCTCCTGCGTCTGAATATGCTGACATTGTTGTTCCATGCCAGTGCTCCTTTTGGTCCGCGCATAGCCCTGGGGATCACATACTTCTTCAGTTCGTCAGATAAGTGTGAGTACCTTGTAAAAAAAGATGAGCCGGCCCTGGGATTGCCAAATACTTTAGATGCTGATGTTGTGTGTGTTACGTGCTGTTGTTTAAGCAGCAGGATGCTCTCTGACCCATGTGTGCTTAAGTGTCAAAAATCCACAGCTAGCAGCCCTGACAGCTACAAGCATTGCTGAAAATCAGCTGTAATCTCCCTGGTGGGGTTAATGAATAATCCATGCAGATTTTGTGGACACAAAGTTAATTTATATTTTAGTATTTCTACTGCTTTATATTAATTGATTCCAACAGGGAGTGAGTGATAAACGTTACATAACACACCCCATGTCCAAGTGTTTTCAAAATGTCAAAGGACATCAAAGGATCAAGACTTAAAGGGGCCACAAATAGCATTTTAACATCAATAAATCACGACTGCATTAATACTAAAGTACAGCTGCGATTACCATAATCATGTGGGACAGCCACCAAGCCTGAGAGCTTCAATGGGATAGTAGTGAGTAGGCTCTGTTGAAGGCAAAGTTGAATGAAACCTCAGCTGAGTGAAATTGTATGTACCCTTCAACCAGTGACTGGTTGGGTATACAACTTATGGTGGTGGTGGGAGGTAGTTATTGGGGTTATGTCATCGCTACATTTACTAAATCTGCCAGATGAATTGGAGTGCACTCTACCTCATAGAACACATTACCCCAACAGAACACTTCACTTTCAGACTGCTGGCTTATTTGTGGTTTCTAGGATATTTAAAAGTAGAGTATGAGGCAGAGCCTTCAGCTTTCAGGCTCCTCTTCTGTCGAACAGGCTCCCAGTTTGGGATTCAGGAGACAAACACCCTCTTTACTTTTAGGGTTAGGCTTCCCGCGATGCACTGTGTATTTCTTCTTCATTCCCCTTTCATTACTCACTATGTGTTTATACACCACTCTGCATTTAATCATTATGTGGGAGTGGGAGGCAAGTTAGGGAGGTTGCCCCTTCCTTCCTATATGTCCTGGAGGAAGCAGCTTGAGGTGACTGTTGTTGTGATTTGACGCTCTATAAATGAAATAGAATTGAACAGAGTCCATTAAAAGCTAGAGTAACATAAAAAAAGTCAATTGAATTTGCTGTTAATTCATTTGGAACCAACTAACTAAAATTTTAGCAAATGTAAATTTAATCAGATCATTTTTCCCCGTTAAAAGTAACATTACCAAAAATCAGTTTGGACAGACAAAAATCTGTCGTATTTACCAAAAACAATTAGCAGCTAACTTCAAAACTACAGCTATTCTTTTGTTAAAAACACAAAGTTTGCGTCACTAAGTGAATTTGCTCCGATAACGGCTAAATGGGATTTTCATCTTCCAAAAAGGTACACAAGATTTTGTGACAGATGGTGGAGTCTAATACACAAATTAACATTTTGCTTTCTTTTGTGTCCAAACACACCAGTGCATCAGCTAATGCAAAAATAAATGCTAAATAATTCACTCTGACGTGGGCTGAGGAACGAGATACGATGGGCTGTGATGCACACAGCCCAAAAAAACATTTCCTCTAAACTTCCCAGCTTTTGCTTCTGTAAAAACTCCCACTCTGCACAAAGCTACGAGCTGACAGCGGATTACTTTTCGTGTCATTACTTAGGGATGCTCTGAGTAATCTTTTTGGTACTGTCATCCTTGCAAATACATTGCTGCCACAATGCTGGTGCAGAGCAAGGGTTATTTGGCTGCAAACAGGAATTAAAGTGTGAATACAGTATTTTAGTGCAAGCCGAAGACAACTCAGTATGGGTGATGATAAATGCTGAAGAAATAACCACAGATTTGTGTGTTTATTAATGTGCGCGCATTTGTTTGTTGGAGGATGTGTATTGTGCGTGTGCGGCTGTGAGTAAATAAACGTGTGTATGAGTGGGTGGAGGTGTTTGGAAAGGAAGGGAGAGTAGCAAAGAGACAGAGAGAGAAGATGGGTGGGAGAAAGCGAGATCACACTTTTGTGCTATTCTCTGGTCGAGTGCATTTGGGCATGTTGGCGGGCAGCAGAGGTTATGGAGTCGTAAGGAGCTGGGAGGTATAGCTGAAAGCGAATGAGGCAGAGCAATCGTTGTTGCAAGGGAAACAGTTCAGCATGAGAGCGACAGCACAAGAGGGGGCCTGTGTGCTGCAGTGCTGCCGTGTAAGACATCTCAGAGGTGTCTGACAAGGGGTTAAAAGATTAGAGAACAACCTGTAAGAATACAGGTGCGTGAGGGTAAGAATGAGGCTGTGGCACTGCTAACATGTCAGACGCGCTGATACGTCTGTGCGCTCCAACCCCATTAGACTCCAGTCAGCACAATCAATTTTCCCATGTCAGCCCATTGCCAATCAACCTTGGACCTCTGACCCTGAAGCCAAGCGTGGGCATTTTCAGCCGGCGGCGAAGAGCAGCTGAATACCAATGTGTCTCATCCGTCGGCCACGTTTACCAATCCATTCCATCCAGACTGCGTCTCTCACAGCTTTTCCTGTGCACCGCATGTAGAGATCTGCTCGCTGCACCCGACAACAACAACTTCATCTTCCTGTAATTTAATTTAGAGGCAGCGGCTGGCATATAATATGCATAATAAGGTAGCGCCCGGCAGTTATTGATGATCACAAATCGGGATAATGCACGAGATCTTATTGCTGAAAATGCAAATACCAACATAGGCTACATTTGTCAGTGAATCTTACTCCCGGCCTCAGCACGTGAAGGTCCACTGACAGATTAGGAGACAGAAAATGACAAAGTGAAGTAACTGACTTAACACCATGTTGACTGATCCTTTTATGAACTATTATCTTCAAAGGAGACTGTGTAAAATGCCATAATCCACTTGAAATTAATCTGAAGCCTATTCCTCTTACAGCAGCCACTGCTGTCCCTTCTGTCTACATGTCTATCTGTGAGCTGATAAAGCATTAAACCCTTAGCAAGTTCCCTTTAACATAGAAGTCGGGGCTCCTCTGAAGCCCCTGAGCTCATCATCTGGCTTACTGTCTTCCACACCTTTGTTGGTTGATTTAAAGTGTTCTTCAGTATGTTAATCCACCATCTCTGTTACGTGTTTGAATAATTCACTGGTTGGGCGTTGCAAAAAGCAGCCGTGTATGCCTCTGCTGGAGTGTTTTGTTGTTTATGAGATGCAGGCTCTGGCTAAGTTGCCTTTGTTGTTGCCTATTGATCACAATCTCCATTAGCAGATGATAGCAACATTTAGGTTGTTTCTAGTCTGTAGCACTCATTTCTAAACGTGCTCGTTATTCTGAAGATAGACAGATGAATGAATGTACAGTAACAGAATGAGAATCATCTCCTTTTAAAAAATACAAAAAAATAACAAACAATAAAAACAAGACAAGGTGGAAGCTGAAACGTACCACTTTTCCCAGTTCCATCTATTAAAGCAGTTAAAGCAGAGATCAGGCCTGACTTTGCTTGTGCTACCCCAATTATTAAAGGCACCAGGGGTAGATCAGAGGGAGGGGGCAGTCTCTCTATCTGTGTGTGTGTGTGTGTGTGTGTGTGTGTGTGTGTGTGTGTGTGTGTGTGTGTGTGTGTGTGTGTTACTCATAGAGGGGCCATAAATCTGTTTGCACAGGCACATTTTGGGGACCTGCCGCAAAAAGCAAAACCACACATATAATGACTTGATTTAATGTTGGTGTGTGTTAGGCTTAAGTCATCTGAAGTAATGTTAGTTTTTGTGTGCGGGTGTGTTGAGTGTGCAAGTGTGTAAGTGTGTGGGTTAGAGTGCATGGTCTTGCACTCCTGTTGTATGCCCCCTTATTTTGCCCTCACTACTAAATCTCTGATATAACTATAACTGTGTAAGAGCTGCTAGAGTACCTCAAACCATAACTAACTACATGCATGACAACAACAATAATAACAACAACAACAAAATATATCCTGAATGCACACAGAATCATCACTTTGGTTCCCTTTGTTTATGTTTATGAGGTAAAAATGACCCTGGTGCATTCTTTGGCCAAGTGTTCTAGTCTATTTGCAGAGGGACAAAAGAACCAAAAGGCGCTGTTACAGTAGGAGGTCACAGAATGACTTGATGACTTCATGCCAAAAGCACTTCTCACTTAAAAACACACAAAGAAAAGGAAGGGATTTTTTTTTTTGGTCCAGCAATCGCAGGTGGAAACTGTGTGGAGAGTTCTTCATCAGCATCATCCTCCATCACAGAATACATTGCAGTGCGACATATTCATTACTTATTTCTATTTATAACTTAAACATGAACATGTGTATTCACGTAAAAGCACCGTCTGGGTGCACAGAGTTTACTGTAGACAATTAAATAAAAATAAAACCCTTAAAAACAGATCAAAACGCACACTATTAAAAGGCAGTTTTTAACAAATAACCGAAGAATGTTCTTTACGCTTTAAGGATTTATACATATTTTTTCCTTACCTCTGAGTTCTCGTCAATCCAGATATTGTTTGAAGGACGCAAAGACTGGCTTGTTTTCGCCTGTACATTATGGCTCGGATGCTGATGGTGTCGCCCACAGAAAAAGACATTTCTCAGACTTTCTCATTTGAAGAAATGGCCAATCGCTCAGGAAAAAAAGGGGGGGGGGGGGAAAGAAACCCACTGCCGCCTGCCACAGTATCGTAATTTCTCTCCTCTATAAATTTGAAGGTCGCTTTGTTCAATAAGCCATTTGGCCACTGAAATTCTGTCGTCTTTGCAAAGTTAAAATAGCTTCTGTGAACGAGAAAGAGAGAGAGAGCGGGAGAGTGTGTAGGGAGGTTTAGAGACGCGGATGATGAGATGAGGTGAGGAGTGTACACGCTTCGCAGTGCGCGCAAAGCGAGAGCCCCCAGAGCAGCGTCCACCCCTGCCCGTCTGCATGCATCTTACTTTCACAGTACTGAAAACGGTAGCGAGGTTAATCTTGTCTTACAGATGATGATGTGTGTGTGTGTGTTTTCTTCCTCTTGCAAATCATTAAGAGGTAGAGGCAGGCTTTAAAAGCTCCACCTCTGAGAAGTGTGGGCAATTGCCCATCATTTAGACGCTCCATGATTTCAATCAGTTATTTCAGACAGCAGCCGCTTATGTCACGGAAGAGCAAATAACTACAACACATGTTCTGCTAGAGATTAAAAAAAGTAAGAAAAATAATTCTGTAATTGTTGTGATTATTCGTGAAAAAATAGTTGCGGTGGACTGTCGTATCTCGAAGTGTTTCACGGCAGACAGCAAAACCTTTCACAAGCTGCCTCCACAATTAGAGCGATTGGACTACAGCTGATGTCTATTGTGACTCTGCTGATTTGATTAGCTAAAATGGACTCGGTGATCTCAGTAAAGGCACTGTGACATCTGTGCGACTTTAATCTTTCATTTCAAAGTACACGGGGAGCCACAACTTTCCTATGATAGACTTTGAAAGACCTGAAAGCAGAATTGAATGAACTTTTCAGTGATTCCATCTAATATGATTGTCAAAGTCACAGCAGTAGGCTGTAGATTATTTTGTACTGCGAGATTTTGTGTTTTTCGTGTAAACTTGAAGGTTTATTTTTATGTGGGCGTGGCTTAATTGAGTACAGGTGATGTCACACACCTTTAATGGCGTGCAATACTAAAAATGTTGGTATTGATCAGATACTGATTTTATAAAGGCAGCTTATGTAGAAAAGAGCAGTGTGACATGACTTATGTAACAAACCATCAACAATTTGCTAGTTCTGACCACATTTAATGACCAATTCACTGTATTCATTTTTACTTTCCACAACAATCAATTCATAATGTTGTACTAGTACGAATTGAATCCCAATACCAATGCTGTTATCCATACTATTGATATTGGGATCAGTCTGTGTAGGAGCCATAATTAAATGTATTGAATTTTGATGATCACTGGGTTTTCATTTGTTTGGTTGCTATGGTGATGTTTAATGAGAGTCACGTGGGTGCTAGCGGTGACATCAAGAGGGCGTTGTCAGTCTGTCATTCACTGGTTTGATTCTGACAGAGAGGAGGGCTGGGTAGCCGTAGTTTTTGTTGACCGCTGCGCAACGAGTTTCCCCTTGTTGCGTTAGAGTCTGTGATGTTTTAAAAGTCCGAATCGCGAGCCAATCACATTACTCTGTAAACTCTCAAAGCACTTTAATAATGAAGACTATCAGTATGAAAAAGAATACAAACATGCCAGTGGTGCTATTTTAATTTGAAATATCATGTGACGAGGCATAGAAGACATGGGAAGGTTTAAAAAGAGAATATTAACTTATAAACACAGCAAACTGTCAAATAAAATAAAGGAAATCAATGGGCTGTAATAGTCACAATGGCTTTCAAGTTATTAATTACAGCATCTTCCGTTTTATTTAATAATGGGGAGAATTGTCATTAAGTGGAGAAAAATACACTTTGAGGTTCTGTGGACAATAGTATTCACTTAGCTTTTACAGAAATATGATCATATTTAGAACTGAAAATGTCGACTGTGTCTAGGAAACTCAGTCCTGCACTATTATTCTGTATGCATTGCATATAAAAACCAGCAGTGGAGTGAAATTGCCATTTGACCTCCAATTTAATACTTCTAAGCAACTGGCTTTTAAACCCATCAAATACCTTGCTGAATAAAAATGCTGTCTGCTAATGAAAGTTCTAGTCTAAAGTTTAGTCTTATTGTATCTATCCTCTGATCCTCAGAGAATTTAAACGTCAGCTGGTTTTTGTGAACTCCATTTTCTCCTCTAAAAGGACCAGCTCAGACCTCCTTCATTCCCTGAGGCATCAGCTTAAATTTGCACAGTGAGACAGCACAGAGAGGAAACAAATAATAGGGCTGACGAGGCTTCATCTAAACTGAGAGGAAGCAGTGAGACAGAAACGTGTTGACAGAAATCTGAACATTTTAAGTTTCTTGAAAAGATATATAAAGATACATCAGCATAGTTTGACAATTACAGTTATTATGTGACTGTTTTAATACTTAATTGATAGGAAAGATGTAGCAACCCCACATTTTGTGAGGCTTTCTTTTCCAACTTAATTTAAAAAAAGAAAGATTGTGCAAAAGTCTTCAACTAACCCTGATTTCTTTATATTTTGCTTGGAAAATGGAAAAATATATTTGGTGTATATAAGACAAGAACAGAGTTTGTACAATTCTAACAAGCTTGAGAGTCAATATTTGGTATGGCCGCCTTTATTCAACACATCTGTCATCATGATCTCACACTGTTTAAGTTGAGGTCTGGGCTATGGGGAGGCCAATCTATGATTGATAGCGCTCTATTGTGTGTGTCTTTCTATCCAGATATCCGTTTATGGTGTCATGCTAAATTAAGTGGTGGATCAAAATCTGATCCACCACTTTTCTGCATTCATAAGTCCATCAATATTTGAGAAAATACCAAATACTACTGTCTGAAATCCAACCTGAAACCATGACTCCTCTGCTGTGTTTTACAGATGACTGCTGACACTCACTGTTGTAACTCTGATCTCCTCATAACAACCTTTACATACTAAACATACTTACATACTATGTCAAATTTTGATTTATCACTCCATAAGATCTACTAGCACTGATTTTGAGGGCAGTTCTTGTGCAATTTGGCATATGTCATCCCTTTTTTCCTGTTTCCCTTCATTAAGAATTGGATTTCTTTACAGCCACCCTTCTTCCTCTGAGACCATTTCTGATGAGGCTTCAATGAACAGTAGATGAATCAGCCAGATGCATTTCTCAGGTCCTGTGTCAGGCATTTGCTGGATTTTTTTTTTTTTTTAAGGACAGGACTTTCTGATACTCTTCATCGGCTGTAGATGGCTTTTTATGCCTGCTACTTCTTTTGTACTCCACTTTTCCAATTCCATTTGATTTTTTTAAAGAGAGACTGCAGACCATGCTGAGAAATGACAAGTTTATGGCTAATAGCTCTTTGGTAATTGCCTTGTTGATACAAAAACACTGTTTTATGTCTTTCAAGTTATGTTATCTTTGGCATTTTTCATAGGTTTAACTTAAGAAATGGGAGCAAAGTATGTGTTGCTGTGACAGGCTGCTAGTAACAAAGTGACTAATGATACGGTTCAAGATTGGTTCTTTCTTAAATTGCTAAGTTGTAGGCAAAACACTGGTTCATCCCTGGAGTAACGTGTCTTTTTTATGCTTGAATGATTAATAGGTCAGAGTTAGGTGATTTAAAAGAAAAATAGCAATAGCAATTTTTTAAAAACCTTTGCACATTACTGTATGTAGTTTGAGAAATTCAAAGGCACAGCGTGTTCATCAAGGTACGAGGTGATGAATAAACTGAATGTGTACAGCATAGAAATAGTCATCAAAAGATTGAACTTTTCTTCATTCATGGGTACATGATAATTAATGAACGTTTGTTCACTGCACAGACACTGTTGTCAAATTTGGCGTAATGTTTTCCTACTTTTCAATTATATTTCTTGCACAGTGTCATGTTTGCTCTTTATAAGATAATAACCACATTAATAGCTTATATTCACAGTTTTAATTGCAGAGGTTTTGTCACTGTTTTAAACTCTTCATGCATTTATCTTTCAAGGTTATTGAAACACGCTGAAAAGCAACTGGATGCCACTTACAACATCAGCCAGATAAAAGTAAAGAGCCCCAGTGGCTCAATTTAGAGGCGCCTGTGAAAAGGAAAAAGTCCAAGTCAAAGGGAAAGAAAAACTTTTGATTTGCTGAGTGTTGCTTTGTATATCTTGATTCAAAATGTCACACTGCCCCTGGGTGCCGACATCATATTTCCCTCTCTGCACTGCATGTGGTCGCCAGAGAGGCTTTAGGACAACAATACAGCTACAATAGTGTGGATGTTTTTCAGGTCAGTCAAAGAACTAATAAATTGTGTTATACATTCATCAGTAGTGATGCTTTTTAGCCTCTGTTAGGATTTTCCGAGGTAAATAGAACCAGCCAGAAATCCAGCTCTGAATGATGGTTATAGCTTCTTCCAGCTCTTAAAAGGGGATAATGACATTAGAGGGGGCTATTATTGTGCAATTACATTTACAATGCTTTCCTTACTTATTTTTGTGATGTCTTGACAAAAAAGTTTTAATTGTATCTCGACCGAGAAGGAAATCTTTTCAGTTCTTTTTTTTTTCTGTTTGCTGAAGTCGTCATATGGACACAGCTATGGTGGAAAGTTAGACTTTTAATTCATTTTAAGACTGCATATATAAAAAATAGCAGAGTCTTTCCACTGAGACTATTAAACACCTATGGCTTCATATATGGGCTACCTATATCAGCACGAATCCATATGGGCACCACCCAAAGTGAGAGTGTTGCGCACATTTAGGCTAATTGATATTTAATTATGATGACTGGGTATACATTTTAAATTGCAGACTGCACACGATGAGCTGTCACACAGAGTTGGTGTTTTACAGTTTTACACAGCAGCTGTCCTCAAACTGAGTTTGTGTTTTACTGTTGGTAAAAATCTGATCTGTTCTTACTAGAACTGCATAAATCAGTTTAATACCACTCCATCTCCTGAAAATCTGATTTATTTATTTTTTTGTGCATGTTATATTTCTATATTTCTTTTTCTTCTTTTTGTTGTTGGGTCCTGCTGGCAAAGTTGATGCCTAAATGTTTTCTTGATTGAATTATTTAATTTTAGGTAACAGGCTTTGCTATAAAAGTCTTTCCTATGGCCTTTTTTACAGTTTTCAGCATGCAAATGAATAATAAAGAAGTTTCAGATATGATATAAAATGGCTGTGTCTAAAATATGTCCCTATACACTGCCTGAACATTAAATTGACTTCCAACTTTTCCAGAGACATATAATTCTGTTATAAGTATAAAGAAATAGAGCATTCTCAAGACATTGTGTCACTGAGCTGTGAGGACTATTCATCAAAATAAGAAAAATTTCTCACAAAAAAGGGCCAAGAAAAACAAAGCACATAAATAGCTGCTCTGATAAAGATAAGAATTTGTTTTAGTGTAATGGTCTAATAAATCAAAAAAGGAATGCACACCAGCTTTGTCAGTTGTCGCTGCTCTGTCTTAAAACCATCATTTCATAACATACAAAGGGAAGTAACTAAGTCTGAGGGACAAAGGACCCCCTGATGATCAGTGTTGGGGAGTAACGGAATACATGTACCGCCATTACGCATTTAAAATACAAAATATGAGTAACTGTATTCCGTAACAGTTACCGTTTAAAAAGGTGGTATTTAGAATACAGTTACACGGCTGTATTTTCCTGTTTCATGTTGTCGCGGGTCAGGATTGTTTGGGTTTTGTTTGACAGCTATGTTATGTTTTTTTGAAGATAGTCCTCCCCCAGCTGCTATCAGGGCAGAAGATGTTCACACCTATGTCCGAACTGCAAATGAATCGCGCATGAACGAAGCCGCTGCTCCCGCACTGTAACACAGTCAATTCTTATTTCACTGTTATGCTGTTTTGTAGATCACGAGGTTTAAAACTACTTATAAACACACACACACACACACACACACACACACACACACACACACACACACACACACACACACACACACACAAAATAAGTCCACCAGAGTGCCTATTTCGGGTCACTTTTGCTGGTCCAAGCCCGGATAAAGGATCAAGGTTGGAATTGTGACATTAAGAAAAAACAATAATTGCTAAAAGAAATTTAATTTGTAGTTCTAAATAAACTCTAAATGCATTTAGGACGTTTTTTACTCACTTTATGTCTCTTCCACGATGTTATTTCTCTC
Organism: Astatotilapia calliptera; assembly: GCF_964374335.1. Classification (NCBI taxonomy): domain Eukaryota; kingdom Metazoa; phylum Chordata; class Actinopteri; order Cichliformes; family Cichlidae; genus Astatotilapia; species Astatotilapia calliptera. The sequence continues at coordinate 5,851,911 of NC_137436.1, forward strand.
TCCAACAACATAGGTTACAATTAGATTAGCATGACCAATTGTGCAAATTAGGCGATGACATCATTTAGCGACTTCTAGCGACTTTTAGGACAACCAATAGCGATTTTCCTTACTGAGGAGTTGGCAACACTCGGGGAGAAAAAGGAGAGTGGAAAACTACGAGTTGTCATCGAGCAGAAACGGGAGCTGGAAGCATGTAAATATAATAATAACCACTGCAGCCAAGAAGAGTGCCTGACGAGTAAGTAAGCTATTAAAACTCGACTGTACACAGTGTTCGTGTTTTCCTCCGAAACAATAAGTTCCGTTGGAGCAGCCTTTCAACGCCTCTCTCTGTCTCTCGCTAGCAAACTTGACCCAGACAACAAAGTAAAGCTATTTTTCGGCTACCAGCCCGACACGGAACCCGACGTATTAGCCAAAGGTCCTCCCTTTACTACGGTTCGGAGCCGCGGACCTTCAGTAATAGTAATAAATCACATTCATGTAGTTGTAAACAGCATGATAATATATTAACAGGGTTCATACGCCTTTTTCAGGGTCAAATTCAAGCACCTTTTAAGCACTTTCAAGGTCCCTTTTCAAGCTTCTCCAGCACATCTATTTAATTTATCATCTGTGATATTATTATGTACAATTCCAATGTATTTTGTTCATCTCCCTTAAATAAACAGGAAGCCTTAAAGTATGAAATATTCATATACAAATACACATATAAATGTGTGTACTGTCTGAGCGGCTGATTGTGCCCCACAGGTCTCAGTGTGAGCTTGAAGACATTTATGAGTTTTAAGTAGTTTAATGTGCAGGTACTGAAGATAAACACATTTTGAATGAAAGCCGGGGAACTTTGGTAGCACAGAAACAAGTGGCTATTCTTTGTGACCATATGGATCACTCATATTACCATTATTTCAAATACTCCAAAAAGCTGGGGTCCAGGGTATAATTGGCCGTTTTTGACTACTTTTGATTTGGCCTCTATATTTCACCTTTAAAAACTGTTTATCTGTTATTTACTCATTTTGACATACCGTATCAGCACAATTGATCTAAATTCAGACAAAATTTAAAATATGAGTAGAAAGTGATATTTTTGACTGTAAAAACCACGGGCATTTTCATAACTTGAAATGCAAAAAGAAATTGTACATTTTTTAAAAATATGCACAAGTTTTGCAAAGCTGTCAGACCTGCAGGATTTGCAGGTCTGACAGCTTTGCAAAACTTGTTGTGTCACAAACAGCTGTGTCACTCAGCGTTTACACTGCAATCTGCCTTAGGTGGCTTTTTTGCAGCAACTGTCACATTCACTAGTAGAACTGACACACAAAACAAAACAACGACTACACACTAACTACAAAATGGTAAATGGCCTGTATTTATATAGCGCTTTACTAGTCCCTAAGGACCCCAAAGCGCTTTACATATCCAGTCATCCACCCATTCACACACACATTCACACACTGGTGATGGCAAGCTACATTGTAGCCACAGCCACCCTGGGGCGCACTGACAGAGGCGAGGCTGCCGGACACTGGCGCCACCGGGCCCTCTGACCACCACCAGTAGGCAACGGGTGAAGTGTCTTGCCCAAGGACACAACGACCAAGACTGTCCAAGCCGGGGCTCGAACCGGCAACCTTCCGATTACAAGGCGAACGCCCAACTCTTGAGCCACGATCGCCCGTCAAAAGACAACACACTAACTTGAGACTCCAAACACGGTAAACGTCACAAATTTCTCATGTATCAAAACCGTCTCTCTCTCTCTTTCGCTCACTCCTAAAACTCCCCTCTCTTCCCAAACAACCAAATGCCACATGTTGCCATATCATTTTTTTGATTGGTACATTTTTCCACCAATAGGGAAGGAGAGTTTTTCTTTTTTCACCAATGACTGTTGTTTTTCACTCACAAGCAAAGCGTATTTGCTAGCGCTCTCCTTAGAAAACGCCATTTTTACCGTTTCTTCCCGGAGTAAACGCCACTGTTTTATTAAAAACAAAAAACATCGGTTTTACGTGGCCTATCAACACAATTTAAACACTGGTATATAGTTTGAAGTCCGCACGTTCGACCCAAGTTGAAATGGAGACTCTAGGACGTCGACCCCAGAGGGTTAACCAGAAAGACTTAAGTTAGCTAGTTATGTATCAGGCTAATGTTTAAAGCTTTCACTTGAGCAAAGTAACTCATATCACTGCTAAGTAATGTTAGCCAAGTTCACAGCATATTCCATTATAGCGCTGCCATACTGCATCACACTCAGTGCATTTCAATCATTTCTCCAGCGAGTTTGATAGCTAGCAAAATAATAATCATAATTTTTTAAAAATAGCATGTGTAACGTACACGTACTAGAAAATTATTTACTAGGACTCACCTATCATGCGACTGGAGACTGGAGAGCTTCTTTCCAAGCTCCTTGGACTACGATGACCTGGATGACTGAGAACCTTCAAGGCTTCTGTATATTTGTAATTGTCTTTTCCAACTGTTGCTGAAGAAGTTTGAGAAAGAATCCCACAACAATGGGTAAGCATTGTCTTTTGGTCTACAGGGTCATCTTTGTAAAAAGGGAAAATCCCCCCCCCCCACCCAAAAAAACCCCAAAACAAAACAAAAAAACCCCACAAAACAATCAATAATCCTAACTGCACCTTCAACCTCCTAATATGGACTTTCACAGTCTTTAAAAGAAGACCCTGAGCTCATGTCAAACAACTTTTCCACTGCTACTTCATCAAGGCACGGACACCAAAAGAAACAGTCTTCTGTACTGTTGTGCCACTGTGACCTACCTCTTACAAGGAAGAAGTGCAAAGTGAACAACTCTTTTTTAAAATCAAACTTTTCTATCTTGCCATTTCCTGGATCTTAGCATCACCATCCATAGGGCAAACAGACTCACTGAATGGTTCAGCTAGGAAAAATTGAATCATGTACTAAAGCCCCACAGTCACCAAGATCTCAACTAAATTTTACCCTTGTGAGAGATTTTGGACCAGCATGTCAGACAACACTTTCCACCACTGCTTTCCAGAGACCTTCGAAGTGGACATCCAGCATTCATGCAACTTTAAAAAAGATTTCAGTGAGGCTGCATTTGTTTGGCTGAGATAGTGGTATGGTGGGTGTCACAGCTGTGAGCTCTGACTGCATGCTCTACCGTGGAGGTCAGACAGCAGCCGTAGAGTCCATTAGCACATTACACAGTCCTCTCAGCCAGGAGACGAGAAAAAGCCACTGAACATCCCATTCCACCCCGCCACCACACAGATTAGAGTGGTCCTAATGCAGCTACGATAGGTATGTTACTCATGAGAGAGGAGGAGAGGGAGCTGTGAACCAGAGGCTGAGGGTAACAGCAAACGAGCAAGTGAGGGGGAGAGGAAGACAAAGAGAATATTAGAAAGAGAAACGAGGAAGTAAATGAAGTGTGCGCCACTGATGATCATTCTCTTTGATGGCGTATTGGCATAGCGTCCAATAGACCACACACTCATTAGAGACAGAGAACAGAGTGCAACTTTCCTCCATATGCTTGGTTAAAGCAGGCCAGAAATTAAGAACAAAACTTAATAAAACACACTTCACTAATTATCCTGCTGTATCAGCATAAATGTTGACACGTTTATTTATTTATAGTTCCTCTGAGCACAAACCTGTATGTATAAAAAAGTGTGCTACAGCACACCCCTTGGGAAAACGTGCACTGAGCATGTCTGGGTAATGTGTGAGTTGAATGGAAGGACATATGTTTTATCTGTCTAATACTTTCTGATGCTGTTTTAGGGTTTCTGTGGAAGTGCACTGTGTCAGTGTTTTTTTTTCTTTTGATGAATTACGCAGCTCTTTCCGGTTCTACAAATTGATGGTGAAGATATAAACAAAACGCACATTTTCCATGAACAACATGGAAGTTTAACATGACTTGAAAGCCTTTTATTCTCTTGGGGAAAACCACATATCTACACTAGCATCACCGAGTTATTTTCCTTGCTCTCTTTTGGTTGCCGGATTTCATTTGTCTCTTGATTTGTTTTCCTTTCACCACTTGTAATAAACACATGTTAGAGTACATGAAAGGGTATTTGAATTTCCTTTATCTCAAAAGCAGCGAGTGATAATGCAAACTGCCTCAGAGGCAAAAGAAACCAATCCATTTAATAAACTTTTTCTCCACAATCTGTTTATATGGGCCTGCCTGCCAATGGCACATCAAAGAATAAACTTACAAAGGTTTTAGAGTGTGTGGTGCCTTATTACAATTCGCTTGAAATCATTAAAAGAATACTGGGTGGGTGTTGTTGCTTCTGGTTCTTCTTTCATATCAGGTGGTTTTGATGAAGGAATGGTTGGTAGGGAGACTTGGAGGCAGCAGCACAAGGTGGTAAACAACTCATCTCTCTTGCATTTATTTTTTGAAAAGCATTATAAGTATAAGAGACTGAAAAAATGAAGGAGGTGGAAGGGAGGGGTGTGGGTGTACAGTGATTCATTAAAACTGATTTCCAAGCTCAGTCGATTTCCCTGCTATCGGTCTCTGCAGACATGGAATGCCTTTGGGTATGTAACAGACACAGCACAGAGTGAGATATATTGGAAGTCTTGTTCAATGGATGCATTGATGGACAAACAGATAGGCTCAGGAACACCAACCATTTATAATCACTAATGTTATGCAACCACTTTTCCATGATATGAAAGCCTGGAGTACATGAGATATGACAATGTTTATTCTGGGGAAGCTTAGAAACATTAAACCAGGGGTGTCCCAGATGATCATCATTCTAACATTTGTTCACATAAATCAATAAATTCACCAATCTATCTATATACCCGCAGAACATATATAAATTTCTGTTCTCCCCCCCTCCCCCCTCCCATTTTCCCATGCTTTAATCAGCATGGAAAAACCTTAACTGACATCTTTTATAGTCATTTCGAGCAGTTTGCCATGTTTGTTGTTGTCAAATTGTATGCTAGGCTTGCTCATTAGCTTACTGCTCCTTGTAGTGGTGTGGAAGAGCTGGGAGAAATTTGCATAGATGCAATAACCCAAGATTAATTTTCCTTTCTTCTAACATTAAAAGCAACATTTGAATGTCTGTTACAATGAACAGAAGCATATTTAGACACTCTGGGCCAGATTTGCGCTGTTGCACAGTAGTTCTGCGGGCTATCTACTTATAGTGCAGTAATCTATCAACAAAGACACAGCCAATTTATTTGTGTATTCACAAACACATTCCACAAAGAGAAGTGCACATTAGTGAGTAACAAATGAGCAGACCTAATGAAGGGGTAGAGGTATGTACCAAAAGGTTGTGGTTCTGTTTGAAATCAACATAGCATTTGACATAGATTAGAGACAGCTGAAGGAGAATCGATATGTTTTTGTTATACAGGTGAACTCCTGTTAGAAGTCACTGTGAATTGTGTGGTCCTATAGGTTGACACAACTGTCCCCTGGATGAAAATGACAGCTCAGGTCAAGTGCTAGACTTATCCAGCATCTGACTGACAATAGCTTCATTTTTCAGCCTGGCAATGATCCCAAACACCCTGCCAATGAAGTAAAAGCATACCTGGATAGACACACAATGAAAGATCAGTTGCAGATCGGCCTCCCTGGAGCAGGGACCTTAATATTATTGAAGCAGTGTGGAATAATCTCATCAGAGAATGGAACAAAAGGCAGCCACCATCCAAAGAAGAGCTTTGAATGGCCTTTAAGAAGTATGAATAACTATTTCTGAAGACTACTTAAAGAAATTTCAAGAAATCTTACCTAAGAGAGTTCAAATTGTGTCCACACATTTCATTCGCAAAACTGAAATAACACCCCACGGCTAGGTAATGATGACAGTCTTTTTTTAAATACTAAAACAGAGTTTTGGGCTCGCACAAACTATTAATAAATCTGTCTGTTCATGTCAATATATGCTTAACATTATCTAGTGCTTACAGTAATGTACAAAGCTCAGCATAATATGTTTTTGCAGCTCCCCCCCCCCTTTTTTTTTTTAGCAGTAACAGCATTAATTTATTGATTAGAATTATAATCTTCTAAATCCACTGCATTTCATTTGTTGTTATCTAACAAGCTGTATAGACAAATAACTTGGTTTCCACTTCATCAAAATGGCACTTACTGTAGGCCTAATTGCAATAATCTTTAAAAAAAATTTCTATGCAGATATAAAAATCCTCCAAACACTTTAGGTATTTGTTTACATTGCTTTTAAAATTATTACATTAAATTGATTTGTGGGGATAGGTTAATTGGATAATCCAAATTGTCACTAGGTGTGAATGTGTGAATGAATGTGAGTGCGAATGGTTTTCTGTCTCTGTGTGTTGGCCCTGCGACAGACTGCTGACCTGTCCAGGGTGTACCCTGCCTCTCGCCCTATGACAGCTGGGATAGGCTCCAGCGCCCCCCCGCGACCCTGAAAAGGATAAGCGGAAGCGAATGGATGGATGGATGGATGATTTAGAGCCTTGTGATGCACTGGCAACCTATACAGAGTGTACGTTGCCTCTCAGCCTGACAGGTGGGAAGGGCTCCCCATCAACCTAGATTGGATAGACCTCTAAGAAAATGGATGGATTAAAAGTCCAAAAATAAAAATCCAAGTAAGACTCTGTTTTTCTTTCCAAAACACTGCCAGAAGACTCAAACATTGCAAAAATGCAGTGAAAGGTCGTTATTTCTTCTTCATGCTTAACCATTACCTTCAGCCTCACCTTCACATCTTGGGTGCATTTCAAATCTAGCACACAACAGAAATTGACATTTTCGCTCCTAAATTCATCTCTCTGTACAAAGACTCTTGCCTCTTGTTTCACACAGAACTGTTGAGGCTCATTCATTTCTGCAGAACTCTGTCAGTTCACACAACATGCCCCCTATGACTTAGCTGAAATACCATGCAATGAAAAAGGCATTGCAAAAAGCCCTTCCTCTTTCAATAAAACATAATATTATCCCTTTAATCCTATGTTCAGAAGGACTGTATAGCACTTTACAGACAACACATCTTTTAGACCTCAAAATCTACCTGTTTATGTGTTCATGTATATGCAGTTTAGCAAATGAATCTGATAGAATTTCCTGTGAATGACTAAATCGTACTGAAAGTAAACATATCTCTTTTTATGGTGGAAATAAAAGTGGTGATTACAATGAATGCTGTTTCTTGTGAGATGACCGATTATATGAACTCAACAACAAATATCAGAGGAAGACATGTGACATCACTGTCAGGTGAATGACTATTTGAACACAATGCATCAGTAGCAATACCTCCGAGAAGTGTCTGCAATATAAAAAAAGGGGGGGGGGGGGGGGGGGGGAGACAAGCGCTGCCAAGACAAAAAGACCCATATGGCAGGGATAGACAAGAAAACAAAACATATCAAACTCTGATGCCAAAAACGCTGCCTCTCATAACATATTTGTCTAACTAGGTTCTAACAGGCACTGTCAATCGTCGTCCCTCAGAAAAGCCAGAATTTATGTGTCTTCTCCTTGTTCTTGTGCTTATTTTGGTGAGATGAACAAACAGGGAGGAAGAGAGAGAGAGAGAGAGAGGTCATTTGAGGTACAGGTAAGCTGTTCTAAAATCCTGTGCATTTGCAGCACAGAAAGAGGACACAAAAAGATGATTTAAACAGGCAGTTTGATTCACACTGTTATTCTGTTTTAAAAATAGCATGTAATGCCATTTAAATGGCTTGGCTTGTTCTTGGCTTGTTCATTTAGCCTGTTTAGCTTCCTGCTGCATAATGGCATGAAAATGTTCAGGGATGAGGACTTTGGAAGGCAGGAGCAGAGTAGGGCATGTTGCCACAAACACAAACACAAACACATCATTTTAGGCATTATTTGTCTATGTAAATATATGTATTGACTTAAAACAAATTGAAAGGAAAACAACATTTGAAAACCTAATTAAAAAAAAAAATAATATTGTAAGCATGCAATACAATAATAACCTTGGCTGACTCTTTAACTCTTCTGTTCCATTTTCTGTCCAGTTTTGTTTGTTTCATTAAGGAAATTTGTGACAACCCCGTCC